>NC_080710.1:5502029-5850779 GCF_019097595.1 Hemibagrus wyckioides | reverse complement strand
AGGGTTAGCCTACAGGATTAGCAGTCTGGTGGATTACTTGAATAGGGTGGCGGTGATGGCAGCAGCAAAGGTGGCCTGGGATGGAGTCAAATTCCTGGCCTGAATTATTGTCCCAGTCCGCACCTGTCCAAGGGGTATGAATCAGGCATCCATGAGTTAAAGCCATCCGAATTTCGTTCCATGTGTATCATTGATCCAGGGGACAAGCTTTTTATGCATAAAGAAAGTAATCATGAACAAAAGCTTCTCAAAATAAGGCTGCATCTATTTATGAAAAACTGGAATGGTTTACTAATGTTTGTGAAAAGTTTTAATTTTGACTTACAGTTAACCAAGAGATTCCTACACATGACTATGAATGTCCCCTTTCTCCTACTGATCTCTCTCTCTCTCCATCTTGCGCTTCCTCTCTCAGAACGTCGTGTGTGTTGTAAGAGAGTGCTTGAGTGAAGTGAATGAGCTTATTTTGGCATGTGGTGACTTTGAGACTTATACATGCACAATGACCCACACAATGTTTTCATGATCTTAAAATCTCAGGTGGTTTTCACACAGGACATGTTTGCTGCTGTTCGAGTCTGTGTGATTGTTCCCAGCACCTCTGTGGTATTGGTTTGGCTTTAGACTCATTTGAGTCTATCAAACCCTGTTGAATTTGAATTCATCCTGAGTGTGAGTTGTGTTGACCTCCGGTGAATCGCAACACAGTTCCAGTGCAACAGAACCTCCTAAAGATAGTCCCGGTTCAGTGGCACACTCTCAGACCACTTGACTGCTCTCACATTTCCATTTATAACCACAAACTGTGATCTGTTTCAGACACAAGTCATGTCTAAAAACATGTGAGCTAAAACTTATCCTGCGACAGGCAAAAATGTTCATATACACTGATCAGGCATAACATTATGACCTCTGACAGGTGACGTGAATAAGACTGATTATATCCTCATCATGGCACCTTTTAGTGGGTGGGATATATTAGGCAGCAAATGAACATTTTGTCCTCAAAGTTGATGTGTTAGAAGCAGGAAAAATGGGCGTGAGGATTTGAGTGAGAGGCTTGTGTGGACACATCAGAAATGGTTAAATTAAACCACTGACTAAGTCTCTCTCTCTCAAAACTTTATATGCAATATCTCTCTGTTTACAAATATGTTCACTCTGTAATCTTTTAAATCTTTCATAAGCTCTAGGGTGGAGTGTGTATACACTTACTTCTTCCTCCAGTCTTCATTTTACTCACACACACACACACACACACACACACACCCACACACCCACACACACACTTACACTTATACTCACACTCATACTCCTAGCTTATTATTAGTCTCACAATTGAACATCAAGGCTTTTTAATCTGTAAAAATCTGCACTTTTCAGTTCTCTGCCAAATGAGACTGATTCATTTAATTTACAATGCAACGCCTACACTGTTGTTTCACTTGTACCTGACATTTTTGGTGCTTTCAGTATAAATGGTATAATTTCCCCTATATTGGTCATACAGAAATGCAGCAATGTTTCATATATCTTTACTCATAGCATTATTGTGGTGTCATTGTCACCTGGCTCACCACCAGCTAAGGTGGTGGTCCCCAGAGGTCTTCTCATCAGTATATAAACATAACTTTGCTATTTATTCCTTGTGAAACATGGTTGAACATTTCCAAACAATGCTATTGAGTAAAACCTTTACAATGCACTTTTGTATGTTACTCTGGATAAGGGCATCTGCAAAATGCAGTAAATGTTATCTTATTTACTCTTCTAGTTTGTATTTTGGAGCTGATTGTACCCTGACAATGTATCCATGCTGTCTCTACATTAAAGTGCGTCTATGGTGTGTGTCCCCTGCATTAAAATGCGTCTTCTCGTACTTTGTGAGTCTAAAACGTTTCACTAGTGTAGATTGTAATCTTTAGAGTGAAGAAAGTTCTAGAGAACATTTTGGTGCAGTTGAGTTGCTTGAATTTATCACTCATCAAATATTTTAAATTTTAATTATTTAAGGTATAATTAAATATAAATTAAATTACTTTATAATTAAATATAAAGTATTTTATTAGTATTATGTGGGTAGTACATATTTATGTGAATTGGGGAGACATTAATAATCCATAAAACCTGGTTAAAAAAAAGAGCACAGTGTTGCATATTCATTGGATAATTTGGCTTATTTGTTTTTTTTTGTTTTTGTTTTGTTTTAAAAGGATTTATTACTCACAGGAGACAGGATACGTTTGAGTATATGAGGCTTAAGGACTTTTCTTCCCAGAAATTAACTCTTTTTTTTAAATCACCTGCTTTAAGCATTCAGGTCTTTTGTGTTGTGTTACCCCATGTGCACATCACTTCTTTACCACTTTTCACACCTTTCTGTCTCCCACACAGACACCTCACTTGCTTTCTGAAAGTTCTTAAAAGGTCTTCCTAAAAGTCTTGTGAGAATGTACCGATTGTAAGATATTCGGATTAGTAAATGATTAGTACAGTAGAAGCTTTGGGTACATGCTTAATATTTATTTACATTTCAAACATAATTCAGCTACTCAGAAAAGACAGTGTATTCAACGTTTGTATTTTGCTGCATGCAAGCCATGCAGTATTAATTTAAAATGAACTGCAGATGAAAAAATATGCATAAGCTGTGCATAACTACAGTAAAAATATAGTAAAATATATATTCTAAATTGACCAAAAATTAAAAATCCTCACTAACTGAAAAAAGAAGCAAATGGAGTACAAGCAATGACATACTTTCAGTATTATGCAATGCTTTACTGAGCAAGTCTGCAGATTTATGATTTCCTCTGATAAAACCCTGCTGCCAACAGCATTCTGTGGCTACACAATCTTTGTGGTGGATATCTCTGAGGAGCGTGACTGCATAGAGCTCCTCCTCTCTGAGAACTCGCTGATGATTATTGTGCAGCGACCAAAGCAAACAGGGAACCATTCTTTCAGAATCTTGATAACTAATTTCCTGAATCTCTGCCCCACGAAGGCGTAGATGATGGGGTTGATGCAGCAGTGACAGAACGCTATGGTTTCCACCCACTGCATAGCCATGGACAGGTCCTTGGTCCAGTCACAGGTGGCCATGTAGCCCAGCTTTTGCAGGAACTTCATGAAGATAATGATGTTGTAGGGTGTCCAGAAGAGAAAGAAAACACTGACCAAGACTAGAATGAGCCTGACAGCTTTGTGTTTCTTCTGAGACTTCATGGTCATTAAGATGGGGATTATTTGTGAGTAGCAGAACACCATCACTGAGAGAGGAATAATTAAGCCGAGGATATTCAGTTCAATATAAGTGACTAACTGCCACAATGTTTTTTCTGGATATTCCTGTTTGCATGTCCATACATCTGATGAATTCTTTGCTTGGGAGAAAATGATATTTGGCAGAGAAGCTCCCAAGCTGATCACCCACATAAAAAATGTCATCGCAGTGGCAGTTTTGACAGACCGGTACTTGGAAAAGAGGGAGGTATGGGCATGGACAATGACAGCATAGCGGTCTATGGTCATGAGGATCATGAAGAAGATACTTCCATAGAATCCCAGCATGTAGAGCGCTGTCACTGCATGGCACATAAAGCTCCCAAAGGTCCAGTCAGTAATGGCAGCGTAGTGAGCCCAGAAAGGCAATGAGAGAAGGAAGAGGAGGTCTGAAAGTGCCAGGTGGAAAAGGCACACATCTGTCACATTTGACCGGTTGTGGTACTTGACTAGGACACACAACACCAGGCCATTACCAATGAATCCCACTATGAAGACAATGCTGTAGAGGCATGGGAGGAAGACTCGGCTGAAATTCCTTACTTCGTTGATGTTGCAGCTCCCGTATTTGCTAAGGTTATCTTCATCATAATAGGATGAGTAGTCTAGAACTGTTTAAGAAAAAAACATTGCCTTTGTTATAATGCAGCACTGAATATTGAATTCGTATTATAAAAACAGCAAGGTTTCACTTCTGTCAAAATGTTGCTGCTTTGGTGACAATGGGAAGGAAACCCCAAAGTAGAAAATTCTGTGGAAAATTCAGTAATGTGCTTTACTGTTCTCTGGTGCAAGCTAGAGATTCCACTCCATCAACCAAATTTGATGCAATTGATCTATTTGTGCAATTATTGACAGGTTCAAGTTTTAGTCAGGTATGCTGGGTGTCTGGAAAAAGTTTCAAGTTTTGCAAGCCTCAGAATGTGTTGGAGCAACTGACAATCCCAAAACAGGTTAGTTTTTGTTCGAAATAGAAAACAAAGTACCTGGTGTTATTTTTTTAAATTGAACACCTAAATAATGCATTTCCAGAAACTAATTCCTAATTGCAATCATTACCGTCTAGTTTTAACAATCATGCAAATGAGATAAGGCAGCTGAGATAAGGCAGCTCTTGTGTTGTTGACTATGCTCTCAGGGTCTATTCTGTCATAAGAAGACAAGTAGCCTGCAGCTGTTTCCCCAAATAGGTTAGTTTTTTGTTTGAAATAGTAAGAAAACAAAGTACCTGCTATTTTTTTAAAAATAAAACCTAGATGCATTTTCACATTTAAGACATTTTAACAACAAATTCCTAGTTGAAATTATGACCATTAACAGTCATGCAAATGAGATAAGGCAAATCTTGTACTTACTTGTACTATTGCCGAAGTTGATCATATTGCTGCTGAGGTTTGTCAAAGACATGTCTGATTAGTTCAAATGCTGACTGTCAAATAAAGCTTTGTACAGCAGACTTCAATCTGATAACAGAACAAGATGCAATTTCCTGAGGCGGATCTTAAATCTATTGACGAAATATCAATATGAGTTAAGGTGCCTCAACCAGTCTTGCCACATCCATGTAAAAACTAAACAGTGGGTTTTTTTGTTTAGTTTTAATGAAAATCTTGCTTAATACTTAGAAGATTGCAGAAGTGCAGATGCAAAAAAGCACACACAGTTTAAAAGGCTGCTACCAAGACCGTTTTACTGTACCAGGGTTTTCTTCTTCTATTTCTCAGTTGATCTCAGATGCTAAACAAGGTAGTGTTTGTCTTCAACATAAGCAAATGGTGTGTATAGCTGAAGGCAGCAACAATTTATAATTCTCAAGTCTTTTCATAAACCTTGCCAAATATTTCGAAATGTTGTTGCAGCTGTTGTCTTCAAGGTCACTACAGAGGATCCAAGCTGCATACTTGATTTTGGCACAAGAAAACGCCTCAGTCCAGGAATTTAATCTCAGGTCGTGCTGAACCAAATATATACCAAATAGTTTACAATGCAGGGTTTTCTTTTCCTCCTTTCAGTGTCTTCTAGTGAAATGTTTCAGACTTTCCGTGCAGTATTTTGCATACACTAAACACATACAAAAAGCACATCACATAAATGATGCAGGAATATGACTGCAGCATGAGCCTGACTGCTTTGTGCATCATCTGAGACGACATTAAGATGAGGATGAAAAGCGAGAAGCTGAAAGGGGAACAGAGGGACCATCGAGAGCATCCTGAGCAGCTGCATCACTGGTTTGGGAATTGCACCGTCTCGGACTCGCAAGACCCTTCAGCGTATAGTGAGGACAGCTGAGAAGATCATCGGAGTCTCTCTTCCCTCTATCACGGACATTTACTCCACACGCGGCATCCACAAAGCTAACAGCATTGTGGATGATCCATTCGTTCAGCATTCGGACCCACACAACCAGACTGTTAAACAGTTTCTTCCCTCAGGCAATCAGGTATCTCAACAGAGAACTGAGCTGAGCTGGACACACGCACATGCACACACACACACACACACACACGTACAACCAAGATCTGATCTCAAAGGAGAACTGAACTGTGCTGGACACAGACACACACAAATAAATAACACACACGCACAAAAAAAGAACTGAACTGTGCTGGACATAGTCAGACACACACACACACTAAATTGTCCTGTTTGCATGCACATGTCACTTTACATTTATATTTATATATATTTATATTAATCCTGTTTATATATGTCACTTTAATATCTGCAATCACTGTATACACTGTTCTTTCATTGACTAACATGTCTTGTCTTGTCTTCCTGTGCACTTCTGTTGTAGGTCTAGTTCTTAAAGAATGCACCTTAAGTATAGTTTACTTTTTTAGTTTAATTTTTATTTTTAAATTACAGTTTTAATTTTTTTTATCTCTGTATTATAGCTCTGTGTTTGTCTGCGTCACTGTACTTTGTCTGTGTTATGTGTAGCACCTCTGGTCTAGGAGGAACGTTGTTTCACTTCACTGTGTACTGCATCAGCTATATGTGGTTGAAGTGACAAAAAAGCTTCTTTGACTTTGACTTTTGACTTTGATTGTCTTCCATGCTGTCTTTTCATGATATTCCTTCTTACTGGTCCATCCATTCAACTCAATCTTCAATTGGAAGAACCTGAAACAGCATCATAGTGGTTTGCTGTTCTAAATAAGCTTGTGGCTCCTTAGAAGCCCATTGTCTAACATGGCCTGCCTTGTTTTGCATCACATGCTTTGGTTTATAAACCATGAACCCTCGAGTCTTGCAACTATATTATCTCTCATTCACCGCTTCTTCATCCTGCTTCCTTATATAAGATCAGTGGGAAACTGTAGTATATGCAGATGAAAAAGACATATGTTTTCCCAGACATTTTAAAAAGTGTAGGTCAGTCTGATCTACAAGTGTCTTGATGGTACCAAAAGGGTGCTGAAGTACAATACCCATCAGCCCCAGCACATCAAATGTTTTGATCACTCTCACCCATCATTTCACTCTGATAAGCACAATTCTGTCTAGCAAGTAAAACTCCACCTGACTGTATAATTAGCACTGTTTGGGCTGTGCACATGTATTTTTTTTTTGTTTAAATTCATTCTGAAAGTCAGTAGATAGTTTCAAGATTGCCTCTAAGAAATCTCACCATAACAATGAAAGCTCCTGTTAAGCAATAAGTACTGTCACATCCTTATTTGCTTTCTAATTAGCTCATATAAGTTAATGTAAATGGAATATAGTAGCCAACATTAATAGTCTGTGACTAGTTAGCATTTAGTTAGTGGTTTAGAAGTTAGGCCTATATGTTATGGTTTACCAAGAACAGGAAACAAAATAACAGCTGCAGGGTAGACAAAAAATAGTTTAATTTTATTTCATATAGTAGCCAAACTTTATGGTCAGTTTCCACATGCATTCAAACTGTTGCCACAAAGTTGGACGCAAGATTGCATAGAAAGTCTTTGTCATGCTGGAACAGGTTCCAGGTATGGGAAAGTGTAACAACAACAACAACACAGTGTCCCTGTGCATAAATCAGGCTCCATGATTGTTTAGTGTCCAGACCTCCTCAATATCCCAACATGCTCTTGTGGCTGAATGATCAGAAATCCTCACAGCTGAGCTCTACAATCTAGTGGAAAGGCTTCCCAGAAGAGTGGAGGCTTTTATAATTACAAAGGGGGATGTTCAACAAACACACGTGGTTGTGATGGTCAGGTGTCCACAAACAGTCATATAGTTTACATGCATGTGGGTCACTTTTGCCCAATATGGTCATTAAGAACATGAAAACATAGTATAAATAGAACAGGGCTACTAAGATTAATTCGTAGTTCCTATTAGAAATGCACACAAAATTAGGACTTAGTTTACTACTGTCAAAACCTACGCAACTCCTATTTTTCTTTTGAGATGGCTGAAAACAGCATCCTGAGGTGCTCTCACAACTTGGAATGAGTGGTGGTTTGAGCTATTGTAGCCTTCCTGAGTCCAGTCAGGTTAACTGCTGCTCAACTATGTGCAAGTGTAACGTCCTCCTCTTTTTTTTTTCATTGACAGAATTCAGCAACATGCTGCATCGCCCTCTACTGATGGCTATAAATAATAACTCGTCAGTAAGCTAATCTAGGCGAGGATTTTCTAGAGATCACTGACCTGCAGAGTTTGATGAGCTGACACACCCTACTGCAAACCAAATTTGAATGACAATGAGACTCTGCAGGACTGTGACTTCCTGGTATTTGATTCATTGAGAATTTGTATTCAATGAAAATGTACAAAGGTGAAAATCATTCACATGAATATCTTCATGTCTTTGTAATGGACAACTAATACAGATTACATTAGATTCCTTTTGATTTACATTTTAATATAACTATAAATAAAAAATAAAAAAAATATGACAAGTGGCCACTGTGGCACACAAGGAAGCAAACATCAGTTTTTAGGAAATATTCTCCATTATTGTAAAAATAACTTAATCACTGATGATATTTCAAAATAACAGTCAAAACTTTATAACTTAAATAACTAAATTTATAACAAAATAAATGTTGCTTTCTTTAAATTTCTTGCCTACACCTTACTTCATTTTGTTATATGAGATGAGTTGGGGAATTTTTTTTTTGTCACAGTATGACATCACACATTTATTTCTAGAATTGAGAGTTTTCACAGCTTTTGAAATGATTCATTAGAATACCAAAGAAAACCTATTTTTTTCATTGCTCATGTACATGTGCTCAAATATCAAACTTATAGGAACATAATTCAAAAATGATTTGAAATAGGTGGGCTCTATACATAGTGACAAATGGTATGACAAATATGCAAAATGAAAACAATTAAAGCCTTAATAACAAAATTAGAGAATATAATGTGGTTACATGTGAATAAGAATGTGCAGTAATAATAATAATGTTAATTTTCATGTGTAACCAAAAACATTCTTTTGAAATCAATGTAAAAGTAAAGTATAATTGTGGGAAACTGTGAATTTTACAATGTTGCTGTCCGAACTTTTGGCTACACAATCTTTGTGGTGGAAACTACTGAGGAGCGTGAGGACATAGAGCTCCTCCTCTCCGAGAAGTCGCTGATGATTGTTGTGCAGCGACCAAAGCAAACAGGAAACCATTGCTTTAGTATTCTGATAACCAAAGTCCTGAATTTCTCTCCCACAAAGGCGTAAATGATGGGGTTGAGGCAGCAGTGACTGAACGCTATGGTTTCCACCCACTGTGCAGCCATGTTCAGGTCCTGTTCCCACTCACAACTTGTCATGTAGCCTAATTGACGCAGGAACTTCAGGAAGGTGACGATGTTGTAGGGCATCCAGAAGAGGAAGAAAACACTGACCAAAACCAGGATGAGTTTCACAGCTTTGTGCTTCTTCTGAGACTTTATAGTCATTAATACGGGTATGATGCGTGAGTAGCAGAACACCATCACTGAGAGAGGAATAATTAAGCCGAGGATGTTGAGCTCAATGTAAGAGAATGGCTTCCATGATGTCCCTTCTGGATATTCCTCTTTGCATGTCCATCCCTCTGATGCATTCTTCGCTTGGGAGAAAATGATGTTGGGCAGTGAGGCTGCAAAGCTAAGTGCCCACATAAAGAAAGCCAGCGCTAAGCTAGCTTTGACAGACCGGTGCTTGGAGACAAGGGTAGTATGGGCATGGACAATGACAGCGTAGCGATCCAAGGTCATGAGGATCATAAAGAAGATACTTCCATAGAATCCCAACATGTAAAGCGCCGTCACTGCATGGCACATAAAGTTCCCAAAGATCCACTGATTGATGGCAGCATAGTGAGCCCAGAAAGGCAATGAGATAAGGAAGAGGAGGTCTGAAAGGGCCAGGTTGAAGAGGCACACATCTGTCACATTTGAGCGTTGGTGGTATTTGACCAGGACACACAACACCAGGCCGTTACCAATGAATCCTGTGACAAAGACGATGCTGTAGAGCGTAGGGAGGAAGACTTGGCTGAAGGAACTTACATTGGTGTTGCTGCAGACCTGGAAGCTGCCACTTTCTTTTGCACTGTCGTAATAAGTGTAGTCCCCAGCTATTTATAAATGAAACAATTCTCTCATTAGAACAAAAAACTTATCTGTGGTTTTACATCAGAAATTTTGCTACTGTGCTGGATCGCCATCTATTGGATGCTATAAGTAATATCTGATTTCAAGAATCTACTCAATACAGTGTAAAAGCAGTTTTAGACATTTTAGACATATTTTGTGAAATAACCATTAATAAACAATACACAGTTTTATAATTGATGAAAAATGGAAACGATGAACCTACTTGTGACGTTGTCTGTCGTGGCCATGTCTCTTCAGTCCCAGACTGACTTTTGAAAGCATTTGGTGGAAGCACCGATATTAGTCTGAGCTGCAATTTCCTGGGGTGGGGCTTTCTTCTGCTGTCAGAAAAGTTATTTTAACTGCATATATTTGACAAAACAAAACAAGAATCTCCATAAATGTCTCTCTATATATACAACAAGCTGCTTTGGGACTATTTCCATTGTCCAACATGCAATACAATAAGATTTAACTGAAATTAAATTGAATAAACATACAATAGTCTGTATCCTCAAATAATATCTGGACGAAATTCTTGTGACTATATATATTACATTCACATTCAAACCTGTGTTTATGACTAACACCTGGTGTCGTATATCATTACTCTCACTACAAACTTTAAACCAGAAGCATGAATGCTTTCATAGATATACAATTATAAAATCAATGATTATAAATAAGTGCATAAAGGAAAGTCTAGTATCATCTAATGATTTACTCAAAGGTCCTGGGGAATAAATATTTTTAGCATGGACTGTTTCATTGCAGGGCATTTGTAGTTGGACTTTCAAACCATGTTTCATCAGATTACTGATTATTTATACTGTGAGATAAATGATAAAGTCTCAAGACGCAACCACAAAGTACAAAACATCAAGGTAAATGCATAGGTGTTGCAGTGCCACCTGTTGCTACATATATGAACCAACATTTAAAACTTAGGTGATATTAACCAAAACCTCCGAAGGCAGTTTTATCACTTTGCAGTTTTATCACTTTTCAGTAAAGAGTTGTTTTAGCCTTCTGGTTGTTCCTGCAGTAAAAGGATTGGGGAAAGGAGTATGTAATTTAAAAAAATAATCTGGCATCCCCACTGGTCTAGAATTTGTGGTTTTGATCCTTTGCTTAAGTTGGCTTCTGCTTAGATATCCTGTGCATGTTCTCCCCACAGCATTGGCGTAGTAGGACATGCCTGATACAGAGAAGATCTGTAGGCTCAACCCTCCTAGGCTCTCCCAGACTGCCAAGGTCATCATCCTATCCTAAAAACATGCCCAGAAATCTGGAACCTTCTTTTGGTTGTTACGCAGTTACATACCTGAAGTTCACTTCTTCAGATGGTGCCAAAAGAACATCATGATGTGGAAAAAAAAGGGGGCAATGTCTTTACCTCCGCATACTAGACAATTCATTCATCAATTCATCTTCTGTCCAGGAGATCCTCAAACACGAATTCAAGACAAGACTCTGAACACAATTCTCTTGGGGGTTTGTCTTGATTCTTAAAATACAAACTTGCTCATGCGTAGTCCACTAATGCTGCAACATTAATCTTGACCAAGAATATAATCCATATCAGATCTGTTGAAAACGAGGGAGTTGCAAATATTTTTCGAATGCTTCCATTCATGAATATAATAAAAGAAGAAAAAAAAACAATTAGCTCATGGTATTAAAGAAATAACTATACTAATGTAATCAGTATTTAAGCATTTACCTACCTGCCTGCCGGTCACATTTCCGTTTACGGCACTTTTGAATACTGAAAATACTAGAGATTTATAAATATTTACAAGTTGAAAACTGCTTATCCATGCTTGGTTTTGTAGATTTTCATTTTATGAAATAATTGTTTATTTTTTATTTTGGACATTTTGATAAAATGAGCTTGTGCGTTCTTATCTTATTCTTATCTTGATATTGGGCACTTGATTACATTAGGTTAGTTTCAGGTACCTTATATAATCTTAAATAACTAAATTCTCTGCTTCATCTCAGGCCACAGCACTTGACCCCATTGTTTTATTTTATTGTAACATTACGTCTTACTATTTCTATATGTCTAACAAACTATTTAGCACTTAATGTCACAAGAGATGATGAGAGGAATTTTTTTGTCTGTCGCTGTTGAAGAAACGACATTAAACAAGCCTGAAGTGTTTTTTTTTTTTTTTTTTGCCATTTACAATATTTACATTCTCATGGAAACTGTTCATCAGATAAGCAACAGACCTATTTTTAGACACCCAGACATGTTCATGTAATTTCACACCTTCTGACATGCTTCAGATACACAATCATTGTGTTACAAATATGACAAGAAAACATTTCATAATGATCATCTTAGTGAGATTTAATAATGGTTAATATAATGTGATTACATGTTGAGTAGAAAATTAAAAATGAAGCATATTCACTAACACAAAAATCTACATAAACATCACTGACTCAAAGTAAAATAATGACATGTAAATATAAACTTTAATCTAACCCAGATTAGTAAATACTGAATTGTGAACGCTTTACAAATTTAAATGCACAATGGCATTTTAATAATGTCATTTATGTCTACGCTTTTGGCTACACAATCTTCGTGGTGGAAACCACTGAGGAGCGCGAGGACATGGAGCCCTTCCTTTCCGAGAACTCGCTGACGATTGTTGTGCAATGGCCAAAGCATACAGGAAACCATTGTTTTAGTATTTTGATAACCAAATTCCTGAATTTCTGCCCAACAAAGGCGTAGATGATGGGGTTGAGGCAGCAGTGACTGAACGCTATGGTTTCCACCCACTGTGCAGCCATGTTCAAGTCCTGTTCCCACTTACAGTTTGTCATGTAGCTAAGTTGACGCAGGAACTTCAGGAAGATGACGATGTTGTAGGGTGTCCAGAAGAGGAAGAAGACACTGACCAAAGCCAGGATGAGCCTGACAGCTTTGTGCTTCTTCTGAGACTTTAGGACCATTAAGATGGGGATGATGCGTGAGTAGCAGAACACCATCACTGAGAGAGGAATAATTAAGCCGAGGATGTTGAGTTGAATGTAAGAGATTAACTTCCACAATGTCCCTTCTGGATATTCCTCTTTGCATGTCCATCCCTCTGATTCATTCTTTGCTTGGGAGAAAATGATGTTGGGCAGAGAGGCTGCAAAGCTGATCACCCACATAAAGAAAGCCATAACTATGCTAACTCTGACAGACCGGTGCTTGGAGAAGAGGGAGGTATGGGCATGGACAATGACAGCATAGCGGTCTAAAGTCATGAGGATCATGAAAAAGATACTTCCATAGAATCCCAGCATGTAGAGCGCCGTCACTGCATGGCACATAAAGTTCCCAAAGATCCAATGATTGATGGCAGCATAGTGAGCCCAGAAAGGCAATGAGAGAAGAAAGAGGAGGTCTGAAAGTGCCAGGTTGAAGAGGCACACATCTGTCACATTTGAGCGTTGGTGGTATTTGATCAGGACACACAACACCAGGCCATTACCAATGAACCCTATGATGAAGACGATGCTGTAGAGCGTAGGGAGGAAGACTTGGCTGAACGCACTTACATTGGTATTGCTGCAGACCTGGAAGCTGTCATTTTCTGTTTCACTGTAGTACTCAGAGTAGTCCCCAGCTGTTTATGAAACAGACAATCAATAGTTACATTAGAACAAAAAAAATTAGTCCTAGTCTAGACAGTCTTAAATTAGCTATAGCAATTTTAGACACCCTTTACTAATATGAGTAATACCAGTAATCACTAGACAGTCGCTAAATTCAACAATTATGCAAAAAGGAAAATTTCGTCCTACATGTCATGCTGTGGTATGTCGTTGCCATGCCTCCTTGGTCTAAGCGTAACTGAGAAAGCAGGTCGTGGAAGCTGCAGTATGACTAGGCTGAGCTGCGATTTCCTGGGGTGGAACTTGAGGCTGCTGACAGAAAAAGCTAAAAATCTAAACATCATGTGTTTGAGAACAGTACAAAAATGATATTTTTATATACATATAGTAGTCAAAATCCACAAATAAAAACTGTACCATCATTATTTAAGCTGATGTGTGTTTTTATTTCTTAGATGTTCTTTTGTTAAATCAGGGATTAATTAATCATTGAATAATTCAAATATAAAAGAACATTTTTATGGAGTATGAAAATTTTCTTTGCACAGATTAATATATTTATATTTATATAGTGTTTTCAAGTAATATGGGCATAATTTACTATAATTACATTTTCAGCAGTTTCAACATATTTCAGATTGTTTATACAGTGAGAAAAATATATAATGCACAGTATAAAGAAACCTAACACAGATTTGTTTTGCATAAAATATTTGTGGCTGTAGTGAAAATGGGCAAAATCTTTGTCTTTTTAAGCTTTCATTTTTCTTTTTTTCTTGGTTACTTTCTGTTTTTGCATTGTGCTATACTGCCATCTGTTGTTACATTTTTGAACTGATGTACCCAAAACAAAAAATCCTTTCGTAAACCAAAGCTTTATGATCCTGTATTTTAAAATGTTTAAACCCTCTGGCTTTACCGAAAGATCCAGTAAAAGATTGGAAGGGTCATGCTCATGATAGGAAAACAATTCTAACATTCCAATAGATTTCAGAATGTAAGTGTACAATTAAGTTAAAAGAGCAAGTGTTGCCAACTCCCAGGTTGAGGGTTTTTTCATGTTCTCGGTGGGTCCTCAACTGGTTCCTCTATATTCAGAGGTCCTCCCAGATTGCTGAGCTCCTCATTCTATTATTCGCTTACAGAAAGTAAGCAAAGAACAATCTGATGGATGGACCTTATTCCCATTGCCCATTTGTGCATCGTGAGTTCACATCCCAGGCTTATCAGGCTGCCACTGCTGGGCCCTTGAGCAAGGCCCTTAACTCTCAACTGCTTACCTGTATAAAGGAGATAAATGTAAGTATCTCTGGATAAGAGCTTCCCAATACCACCGACTGCCCCCCCCACCCACACACACACACACACACATTTTTTTTTAATGTTTTTTTTTTTTTATGTTGACTTAAGAGGCATTTCCACATTTCCATCCTGTGCAGCTCAGACTATTATGATTATTTTTTCTCTTTCATTGTTTTTTTCTCCACCCCTTATTTTGGCACTTGATGTGATTCCTTATGTTTCCATCTCATTTCAGTTTAGTCCTTGATCAGTTTTCCTAATTACACCCTTTTCTCTAAGATTATTAGATTTCCCTGTTTGATTTACAATTATGGATTTGCCTTTTTTGGTGATGCTTGCCTGTGTTATAATCCCTGCAGTTTACATGAACAGTGTTTGTTGATTTTGGATATTGTCCGATGACAAACATGTTTTGTAATATGTAGAGAAGACTTACTGGCATGCAAGTTTCCATTTATGGACAAGGGATGATCCTAATGTGGCTCTTTCTACAGTAAATGACTGATTGCTCCTTGGAACAATATTTTTATAATGTAAAAAAGCAGTTCATGTTGTCAGGAACAGCTGGACAGTGAACCTTGGAAGCCTGCTTCTTTGTGTGTCTTTTGTTACGTCCTTCCTATTGTTCCTATCCTGATTGTGTCACCTGTATCCCATTAGCCCTAATGTCTACCCCTATAAATTGGGATCCTTGTGTTTGTGTCATTGTCCATGATTGTTATCTGTACCGTGGTTTCTGTTGGGGTTTTGTTTGCTAGGTTCCATGTCCAAGCTAAGGTCTAGGTTTTGTTTTCGTTTTGTTTAACCACGCCATGTCTTGTGTTACGTTTGTTTCCCTATGTCGCGTCTTAAATGTAATAAAAGCAGTGCTTCGCTGAATCCTGCGCATGGGTCTCATTACACCGTGTGCTGGCGTGCGCACACGCACCACGGGCGTCTGGGGTCGAGCCCCGCATAGGGCGGGGGTCCCAGACGTTACACATGTGCAGTGTCTGTTAAAATGTTTACTGTCAGGATGGATGAATACAAGGGAGGGTGTGAGAGGGAGTGATGGGCTTATTTGGAGGATTTCTTTCTCATTCTAGCCACATCACATCTAATCTCTTTATTCATAATTTATGGGAAGAAATACTGTCAATAATCTACCACCCAGTTTATATTCTGATACAATAGCAATATCCACATTATTTGGTTGTAAGAGGATTTTTATTAATTAGTATTGTATATAAATTGCTAAACTGTATTCATATGTTTGCAGTTATATTGTTTTTATTGCCATTTTCCATCATTTTAACCAATGAAATGTAACTTTAATGTGCCACCTGAAAAAATACTTGCAAACAGCAGTTAACATTTAGACAGCCTATTTAACAGGCTATTTACTCAGGGTTCTCTGGTGGTCTAGTACCTTGGATTCATTACCCTCATAAGTCCTTGCTCCAGACCTCACACAGAGAACATCTAATGATTCTAGGCTGACCTGTTAGCAATCTCTGTCCAAACTTGCATTCTTCACTATAAATATTATTAAGTTTGCCAGTTGTTGATCTCTTTAGGTTTGTTATTTACAGTTATGGATTTGCCTTTTTTGACGATGCTCTCCTGTGTTGTAATCTCTGCAGTGGACTTTTTTTTTTTTTCAGACAAAGTTTGATTTCAAATGTCCTTAAATGAAAAGCATTCTCAAAATGTATACATTCAATACAAATAACAAATCATACCTGGTGATGAGAATTAATCTCTATAATTGCTATAACAGAACAAAAACAGCATGTTGTGTGTTATTGCTGACCACGGTGACATTTTAATGCTATAGTCTGTGTCACATATTTTTTATTGGTTTGGTTTGTTGTTATGACTTACTGATTATTTTTATTGCACACATACAACAGTACTTTGGGTTGTAAGTTTGTTTGTTTATTTTTTTGCCGAAAACAAAAAAATAAGTTCTAGTTTAAGTATTTCACAAGTAGTTCTTGTCATTTAAATGCAGCCAGTGACTCAGCTGTTCAGACATCTATGTGGAAGTTCATTCAACCACCTCGGGGCCAGAACAGAGAAGAGTCTTGATTCACACCTACCTTGTACACTAAGAGATGGTGGGACCAGTCAAGCAGTGCTAAATAATCTGAGGGAGCTTGGTGCAGCGCAAGGAGTGTTGAGAGCTTTGAGGTAATTTTCTGTTTTTGGCTTTGTAGGCAAACATTTGTGATTTAAATCTGATACGGGCAGCTACTGCTAGACAATGGAAGGGGTGCAGCAATACAGGTGTTGTGGGAGAACTTTGGAAGAAAAAGTCAAGTCAAGACAAGTAGTCCAGCTGCATTTTGAATCAATTTTTGTGGTTGAATTGTGCTCAAAGGTGCCAGGAGCGAATTGCAGTACCTTGCAGCATAAACCAACAGTCACTTCCAAGCAACATTACAATATCCAGAATCAACAATGCTATACAACACAATTCAAATACGCACTACATGACTCTAGATCCTTCTGAGTTGGTATACTGCAACTATATAGTACACAATACAAAATTCAGAATCCTGTCTTACCAGAAGATAATCAATTCACAAGAACAAAGGCACACAAATACAAACGTTAACTACTATATGACATTCGGTAAACTCATCAACTCAGTTAGAACATTTCATAATGTTATACAATGCTTGTTCCCTCTTTAACACACAAGGGTGATTATTTTCCAGTAACAATAAAAGAGAATAAGTCTTAAGTAGTAAAAGTAACTCCACTATGCATTAGCATTACACTGTGAAAATAACACAACAACACAAATAATAAAATAATATGAAAATAATATGATAACACAAAGCAGTCTAAAATAGATTTATTAGTAATAATAGTAAGATAATGTAATAATCATTAAAAATTATCAGCAAAGTATACTTCAAATTGCCTGCTGTTAGCAATACAAGCATTATTACTTATTGGAGAACAAAGCAACACAACTGGCATTAAACAAAAAAGTTCAATAATTACAACAAATAACCATCACACAAGGGGATCTTAAATTGTATTATGGAGTTATGGACCTTTTTTTAACAAATTGAAATAGATGTTAGTGATATTTGTGTTGAAGATTACAATTCTGATAATGCCACTGAGCAAGAAGTTACTGTGTGCCTAGTGGTAATCCTCTGAGAAAACTCACTGGCAGTTGAGCACCGGCCAAAGCAATGTGGACACCACTCTTTGAGGATCTTTAGAAATGAATTCCTGAATTTCTGCCCCACCAAGGCATAGATGATGGGGTTGAGGCAGCAGTGACTGAATGCTATGGTTTCCACCCACTGCATAGCCATGTTCAGGTCCTGTTCCCACTCACAGGTGCTCATATAACCCAAGTGATGTAGGAACTTCAGGAAGATGACGATGTTGTACGGTGTCCAGAAGAGGAAGAAGACACTGACCAAGGCTAGAATGAGCCTGACAGCGTTGTGTTTCTTCTGAGACTTCATGGTCATTAAGATGGGGATGATACGTGAGTAGCACAACACCATCACTGAGAGAGGAATAATTAAGCCGAGAATGTTGAGCTCAATGTAAGAGAATATCTTCCACTTCCAGTTTGGATATTCCACCCTACATGTCCATATATTCGAGCCATTTGACTTCATTGCTTGTGAGAAAATGATGGTTGGCAGAGAAGCTCCCAGGCTAAGTGTCCACATTAACAAAACCAGGGCTATGCTAGCTCTGACAGACCGGTGCTTGGAGAAGAGGGAAGTATAAGTATGGACAATGACAGCATAGCGATCTGCAGTCATAAGGATCATGAAGAAGATGTTTCCATAGAATCCCAGCATGTAGAGCGCCGTCACTGCATGGCACATGAAGCTCCCAAAGATCCACTGAGTGATGGCGGCGTAGTGAGCCCAGAAAGGCAATGATAGAAGGAAAAGGAGGTCTGAAAGGGCCAGGTTGAAGAGGCACACATCTGACATGTTGGATCTTTTGTGGTACTTGACCAGAACACAAACAACCAGGCCATTGCCGATGAACCCCACAATGAAGACGATGCTGTAGAGTGTAGGGAGGAAGACTTGGCTGAAGGCCTGTATGTTGGTGTTGCAGGGTGTGTACCCATCTGGAAACTGGTCATAAGCAGTATAGTCCATAGCTGTTTATGGAAAGAAATGACAATATAATGTATACAAAAGCAGCAACAGGCCAATATATGTTTAAGGAAATTTTTGAACAAAAAAGTAGTTGCACCTACAGTTGCCTTTCTCTAACATTTTAATCAACTGATGAACATATTCCTGGTCACAGTAGGAATGAAACGCAATGCCATTATTTGTATCAGAATTTAAGCCAGAAGAGGTTGTGGTCTTCAGAGACCCTTTAATGTAACATGAACCTGATTTTACCAACGCGAACAGGATTCCATGGAGACACCACTTTTTCATTTACAGATTATAACAAATAGCAATGTTCCTTTGAGCCTGAATCCTTCCCTACAACATCTATATGACTTTCCAGAAAGATTAGAGATTTACTGATTTAAAAAGCACAAAGAGCACACAAGTTATTTTTGTTCCATTAACAACTTCTTCAGTAAAGAAGAAAAGGAAATTGGAAAAATGCATAGTTTAATTAAATTAAATTCTTCCTCTGAAAAGAATGAGAGAAAAAAAACCCATTTACATATTACTACTAATTATAGCAGCATCCATCTACCAAGCAGTCACAAAAATGGAAAAAAAATCTACTTACTTGTGGAGATGTAGTGCATTGTAGCCATGTCTTTCCATGTCATTGAAGAGTGACTGTGAAGTCAGTCTGTAAGTCTGGAGTCTGGTAGGCTAAATAAAAAAGAGGCTGAACAATGATTTCTGGAGGTGGGGCTTTTTGTTGCCAAAACATTTATTCTAAACCAGATTACATGACAAGTCAGAAACATGCAAATACAAAAACATGCATGAACTTAAAATGAAAATGGAGAGTAAAACTGTTAATGGATATGCATTTTACTAAATTAACTATCTAAAATATGTGCACAGTGGAAAGTGTTTTGACTATATTGCATGCTAAGGCATGGGAGAAAATATGTACCATGGATGCTGATTTTTAACTAACAAGTGCACAATGAAACTTGTTTCTCAAAAGAGATATGATCATATTAAAGCAAAGCTGCTGGGGTTATATTGTGGTGTTGGGGGGTTGTGCTAGCTAAGTTTTGTGCTAGCTAAACACCATTTAAAAAAAAAACAACATTTAAAAAAAAATGAATTTAAATTGATTTTGATTTAAATTTTACATTAATTATTTGAATTTATAGTGTGATTGTGTAAATATTTGTACCTCCTTAATGAAGTGTGTGTGTGTGTGTGTGTGTGTGTGTGTGTGTGGTATTAGCAACACTATACGAATGCAACCTTCTTCTAGGGATCTTGCTAGCCATAAGAGACTGTTACTTGCAAGTTTAAATAAAACCTCTGACAAGTATATAAGAATTTCTCATTTATAATATAATTTGTAAAGAATGGATATGTACAGAGACAGCAGTATGTTATGTTAGACCAGTTAAGGCCAATATGACACCCACACAAACAAACTGTTCAAAAGAGGTTGTCTTATTTATACAAAAAATAAAGATAATAATAATAATAAAAAAAAAACTATTATCAGCTTCCCCTTCTACCTGACTAGCCCAAGGACTTGCATCCATGACTAACACAAATAACAGCCTTGACCTATATACACTGACTATTTTATTTACAAAAAATGACAGTATTTACTCAAATGAAATAACAAACCCATACTAAATAGACCAGGCCAATCTAAATATAATCTTCCTAAGCAAAGCACAAAACAAAACCTAGTGAACGCTACAACCATGGCTAAAAGTTTTGAGAATGACACAGATATTAATTTAAGTGTGCTGCTTCAGTATTTTTAGATCTCTTTGTCAGATGTTACTGAAGTATAATTACAAGCATTTCATAAGTGTCAAACACTTTTATTGACAATTACATTACGTTTATGCAAAGAGTCCCTGTTTGCAGTGTTGACCCTTCTATTTCAAGACCTCTGCAATTCACCCAGACATGCTGTCAGTCAACTTCTGGGCCACATCCTGACTGATGACAGTGCTTGGAGTTTGTCAGAATTTGTGGGTTTTTGTTTGTCCACCCGCCTTCTGAGGATTGGCCACAAGTTCTCAATGGGATTAAGTTCTGGGGAGTTTGGACCCAAACTTTTGATGTTTTGTTCCCTGAGCCACTTATTTATCACTTTTGCCTTTCCATCATGCTGGAAAAGTCATCACCATCCTGTTCTTGGATGGTTGGGAGAAGTGGCTCTCAGAGGATGCTTCATACCATTCTTTATTAATGGCTGTGTTAAGCAAAATTGTGAGTGAGCCCAGTCCCTTGGCTGAGAAGCAACCCCACACACATAAATGGTCTCAGGATGCTTTACTGTTGGCATGACATACACCTGATGGTAGCACTCACATTTTCTTCTCCATACAAGGTGTCTTTTCATTTCCTGATGTCCCAAATAATCAGAAAGGGAATTCATCAGAGAAAATTACTTTACCCCAGTCCTCAGCAGTCCATTCCCCATACATTTTGGAAAATATTAGTCTATCCCTGATGTTTTTCCTGGAGAGAAGTGCCTTCTTTGCTGCTCTTCTTAACACCAGGCCATCCTCCAAAATTCTTCACCTCACTGTGTGTGCAGATGCACTTACTGCCTGTCTGCTGCCATTCCTAAGCAAGCTCTGCACTGGTTCCCCAATTCTGCAGGTGAATAACCATTCATTGGATAATTGGAGTAGTCAGAGGCAGCGAACTGCACAAACTAAATAAAATATATATATTTTAACTCACAATGGCTGACAGAGGAGAAGAAATCGATTTGGTCGCAGACATCCTTACAAATGCATTTTCAAGATGGACTGTAATAAAATGGACTATTCCTTGTGAGGTGTGAAATACTGTAGCCTAATTTATTTTTTACTTTTCTATTTACGTGTTGCTATTTAACGGTTGATTATCTATTGCCGAGGCGTCATAATGTTGGTATAGAGGTGGATTAATTCAGGAAGGACAACAGTGAAGGCCTAGGTGTGAAATGCACAGCCCACCACTGTGTTCCATCCAGCAGTGCTGTGTATGCCGTTGTGACATGTCCCCTTCTACAATCTGCAGGTTAGCTGAAATCAGTAGGAGAGCAAATCCATGACTCTTGAGGTTACATAAAAGGTCATCAAGCTTGGCATCTCTATTAATGGAGTCACTTGTCCTGTGGAATTCAGTGAAGGTCATTACTAGTGAAAACTGATGGTACTAAATCCTTTGCAGAGAATGCAATTGTTTGCAGTATCTACTTGGTCAAAAGCCAGCCTGGTTGGTTCTCACAATAAGATCAATATATGATTATATTAACATTGTGTGCACTTTTGCACCCTATGTTTAGTAGATTTGGTTTTCCTGTTGATTTTCCCATGCCTTGTCCTGTCTTTTATGCTAGTTGTTCTAGTTTTTTGTTGTTTCTTTTCCTGTCTTTGTTTATTAGTTGTTTATCCATGGATGACTTATGTTCATGTTCAAGTGGGGTGAAATGTCAGTCCTACTGGTTTGTGCTTCAGTACCAGGAAACAGAGACTCCATACAAAATTGCACTGTGAAAATAGTAGGAAAAGTGTAAGATGAAAAAAAATCTTTAGACTTGAGATTTAATCCCTATTATAATGTGATTAAATACTTTCAGACTGCAGTAATTAGTTTCAGTAGAGTATAAATCAGTGACTTCATTGTTTCTGAAACAGTATATAGAGAATTAGTCTGAAATGGAGAACTAAGCATATAATATATACATTAAACTATGCACAACTGACACAAAAAATAAATGATAAAATTATTTTATTTTGTTTTGCCAATTAACAAAATGATTAGCCTCATAGCCATGTCTTCTCTATCCAAGAGTGGTTGTGAAAGCAGGCTGCGTAGGCTGTTTTATGATGAGTCATTATGGTGTGATTTCCTGAGGTGGGGCTTGGATTTACCAACAGAACAATTATTTAAATGGCATCTACATAAAAGAAAACATGTACATAAACACACTTGTATACAGTGGGTTCAGAAAGAATTTAGAACCTTTCAGCTTTTACACAGTTGTGTATTTATTTTAAAAGTACATTTATATAGATGAAATCAAATTGACTTGTCAGTCAAGTATAGGCTGGGCCACTTAAAGACATTCAGACTTTTTCAATCCAATTTTGGTTTCATCAAACCACAAAATCTTTTTCTTAATGTTCTTTAAGTGCCTGCCACATTGATTTTTAGTAAGGAGTGGCTTCCATTTAGCATGACATCCTGAACTATTTTTGAGAGCCATCCTTGGACCCATGCCATGATTATGGACCTCCAGGAAACAAAGCATTCTCTTGAATGTGTGTGACATATACCTTGACTGGACTCAATGAACACCAAAAAAGTGAACACAACTCTCACTGTGATAAACTGAATTGTATGAAGATAATGCATACTTTTGCAACACCTCCCTCAACAAATATAGAGACCTAATATCTTATGATTATCTCAAATACAAAGTGAACCTGGGAAAAATTGATAGTTTGTTTACATTATCTAAAGTTGTCAACTCTTCACTGGTGGAGACTTCAGTGCAAAACTGATCATAGTAATTTCAGTCCTCTATGGCTAATTGGTACCACCCAAAGCAATCCCATGTATCTCTAGCCTTTACTTTCATGACAAAATAAATCTTGTCAGTAAAAATTTGCGTTCCCAAGCTACCAATTCTTGATTGCATTACCTCACCTAGTTTAAGGTTCATTTTGCTGAAATTAAACATTATATACTGTTTAACTCAGTGGTGGACCGTCAGAGCCAGCAAGGCCTTCTCTGCTGGCCTAAACAGCAGTGATCTGAATCACTGACTTGCATTTTAATATATTTAATATATTTTTCCATGAATGTGTATTAAATTATTCCCAATAGTCTATTCTCTACATTTCATAGCTTTTCTCTTGCTTCCAGTAGTGTATATTTATGATAATTTGATGATTTGATATTTATGATAATTTATGAAAATTTGATGATTTTCACCACCAATTGATTTAAACCACCACTGGTTTAACTCCATAGACAAGTTGGACTTCATATCAAATTTGGATATGAGATATACTACTTAATTACAACATTTTAATTTTAAAAAATTCTTACAAATAGTAATATACAGAATAGATTTTCCAGGGGAGATCTCAACATCTAACTTCCTGTTAAAGTATATGTAGGTAATTTGGCACTTAGGGAGAATGAGTTGATGAGGATTTCATGCTGTATTTTAACAAAGGAAATTATGTGTTTCAAGAAATGAAAAAAAGAGAGAATAACAATGTCCTTAGTGTTAGCAGTGTGAGTTTTTTATTTTTATTTTTTTAAGTAGATGTGGTCACAAATATAGTAGAAGTTATAGATATAACATTAGATAATCTTATAACCCTTGATCAAGTGTATTGAACTCTAAATATTAACTCATTGCTTCAGTGGTGGATTAAGATATAGGCCATTTAAGCAGAATAGGAAAACAGTCATAACATTCAAATCATTTGCTTAATATCATGTAGCCATGGACTTAAAGGCATGGAGTCTATTAGACCGCTGAAGATTTGCTTTGACATGACTATCAGCTGACATGACTTTATCAGATGATCCTTAAAGTCCTGCAAGTGGATTGACATTTGGATGCCGTGATGCCGTTGTCTTGTTTCTTAAACCATTCCATTGTCCTTATGAGTGCTTTCTTTTTTTCTGTGGAATTTGTTTGACTTCTGATTGGTTGGTCTGAAATCATGCATCTGTACTTTTTCCAGGTAAGATTGAAAAATACTGCTGTAGAATTCACTTGTCACAGTCTTCAGCTACAAGTTATTGCCATGTCATCTCTCTCCAAGAAGGTCAACTCCCTCAAATTATAGTTAGAATTAGAAGTGAAGAATTAGTCATATATATCTTATCACTAATTCTTGTTTAAAGACTCTTCTTCTTCTTCTTTCGGCTTTTCCCTTCAGGGGTCGCCACAGCGAATCATCTCTCTCCACCTATCCCTATCTTCTGCATCCTCAACACTTACACCCACTAGCTTCATGTCTTCATTTATTACATCCAAATACCTAGGCCAAACCTTCCTCTTTTCCTCCTGCCTGGCAGCTCCATGTCCAACACTCTCCTACCAATATAGTCACTCTCCCTCCTCTGGACATGTCCAAACCATCTAAACCTGGCCTCTCTAACTTTGTCCCTCAAACGTCCAACATGAGCTGTCCCTCTGATGTACTCGTTCCTGATCCTGTCCAACCTTGTCACTCCCAAAGAGAACCTCAACATCTTCAGCTCTGCTACTTCCAGCTCTGACTCCTGTCTCTGTCTCAGTGATACTGTAAATTCTTGTTTAAAGACTATGAAAAGCTTATGTCCTGTATACTCATTACTATTGTGAATTTTCCTGTATACTCATTACTATTGTTAACAATAGGCTATACAATATAGCCTATTATAAATTCTAAGCCTTTGGTTTTTTCTTCTTGTTTTTTTTATTTTTTTATTTTCTTGGTGGCTATGCTTAAAAATGTAATCCAGCCTACAGAAACGTTTTGGGTTTCACGGTTAGCTGATGGACTGCTAGGTCAACGGGTCAGCTTTTTGAGGGTTTAAACTGCAGTGAAATTTATTGGTACATTTGATTTGTCAAAATCCTGTGGCTGTTCCTGATTTTAGTATGTATATGTGTAAGAAAAAAGCATAAACATCACAAGGTTTCAACAAATTTCAGAATAAGAGATTTAAGGTTCACAGAACACTTGTTGTTGGTTTCAGTATTTACTCTACCAAGTGGTACCCAGCGGTACAATAGCTTAAAAAACCCACTGAACAAATCCAGCTTGTATATAGACACATATGAAACACGGAGCTACACGGAACCATGAATTCATGCAGAAAGCGCTTCTGAAGTATTTGTAGTAATTTGTCACATGCATATCACATTGAAAGCAGTATTTCAATTACAAATGGCAGTCGCAAAATGAAAATGTAGTTAGCTGGAAAAGTGTCATAAACCAGAGTCTGATAGTACAGGCTGTTTACATGGGCTGTTATTATGGATGCCCACTAGGTATTTGCATATACAAATATATAAACACTAGTAAATACATTTTACAGTATAGGGGTCAGCATGCCTACAAACATCCGGGTTTGTAGGCAAAGCAGTCTAGAAACTCAGATGCATGCCTTAGTTAAAAGCAAAATGTGCATGTGTCATGTTGCACAGAATTATTTGTCTGGTCATGAGCTAGTTTTTATTACCTACTCTGAATAGTTGAGATGAAAGAAGACTTGTTGAGAGAGAAAAAAAAAAATTCTGCTTAACAACTTAAAGAGAAATAGAACATTTGTTGAGGAAACAAATGTTTCAAGCTGCTTTAATTGATAACAGGAACTGAATAACACTAAACTTTAAATGTTAAATATGCATTTATTGGAAAATAATTGACTTGAGAATAATAATAGTAGTGTTGTAATGTAAACCTTACATTATAGTGTTCATTGTCCTGTCTTAACAAGCAAGATAATCAGGTGGTAAGGTTCATTTTTGTTTCTATCTGTTACACAGTGCAATTAGAACAAGTGAAATACAAGCAAAGGCTTAATAATATTAATAATACTAACTTAATGTGATAACATCTCAGTTGGCAGTATTTAGAATAAGTAGATTTTACTCAAAGGGCTCACAGGACTAAAACTTTGTTTGAAATGAAGAACAAAACATATGAGATTGCATAAACAAAACAAAAATGTCATTAACCAAGAAGTAAAATAATGATTAATCTTTCTTCTGAAAAAGGAGAAACAAATGGCAGATTTTGAATTGCTTTACAAATGCTAAGCCGATAACATGCAATGGCAGTTATCAGTTATCAGACCAGTTCTGGCTACACAGTCTTTGAGCTGGAAATTTCTGCAGTGCGTAAGGACATAAAGCTCCTCC
The DNA here is from genome assembly GCF_019097595.1 of Hemibagrus wyckioides. Taxonomy (NCBI): domain Eukaryota; kingdom Metazoa; phylum Chordata; class Actinopteri; order Siluriformes; family Bagridae; genus Hemibagrus; species Hemibagrus wyckioides. Next base: position 5,823,950 of record NC_080710.1, on the reverse strand, counting down.
TCATTGAGAATTGATTGACAGTTGTTGAGTACTGACCAAAGCAAAGAGGAAACCACTCTTTCAGAATTTTGAGGGCTAAATTCCTGAATTTCTCCCCAACAAAGGCATAGATTATGGGGTTGAGGCAGCAGTGACAGAATGCTATGGATTCCACCCACTGCATAGCCATGTTTAGGTCCTTGTGCCACTGACAGTTGTTCATGTAACCAAACTGTTGCAGGAACATCAGGAAATTGACAATGTTGTAAGGCATCCAGAAGAGGAGGAAAATTGTGAACAAGACAAAGATGAGCCTGACAGCTTTGTGTTTTTTTTTAGATTTCATGGCTTTCAAGACAGGGATGATGCGTGAGTAGCAGAACACCATCACTGAGAGAGGAACAATCAACCCTAAAACATTCAGCTCGATGTAAGAGAATGACCTCCATGCTTTTCCTGGATATTCCACTTTGCAAGTTGATATGTTCGATTCATTTGCCAGATTCACTTGGGCAAAAATTATGTTTGGCAGAGAAGCTCCCAAGCTGATTGCCCACATAAAAAAAACCAGCAATAAGCTAGCTCTGACAGACCAGTGCTTGGTGAAGTTGGAGTTACGGGCATGAACAGTAATAGTATAGCGGTGTGCGGTCATGAGGACCATGAAGAAGATGCTTCCATAGAATCCCAGCATGTAGAGCGTTGTCACTGCATAGCACATGAAGCTCCCAAAGATCCAGTCAGTAATGGCAGCGTAGTGAGCCCAGAAAGGCAATGAGAGAAGGAAGAGGAGGTCTGAAAGTGCCAGATGGAAAAGGCACACATCTGTCACATTTGATTTTTTATGATACTTGACCAACACAGACACTACCAGACCATTTCCAATGAACCCCACAATAAAGACAACACTGTAGATGGTTGGCAGGAAAATCCGGCTGAATGACCTTACATTGTCGTTTTTGCAGACCTGGGTTGAGGTCGGTGATAGGTTGTAATAGTCGTCGTAGTTTTCGGCTATTTGTGGAAAGAAATTAAATAAATAATGGCCTTAATAGCATATGTTAAATAGTACAAGTTCAATCCAACAGTGTATACCATAAAGGCTAATACATAGTTAATGTATACCAAAAAGGGAATTTCTTTGTGGCTGCTCTAAAAAAAATTCCAGTTTGGTATTTTATTGTTGTCATTTATTGGCAACTATAACATAGGTGTATTTTCAGCAACTCTAAACAAGGGAAACTAGTTTGCACATGCACAAGAAATTTCATGCACATTTTACTTCTTAGAGTAACGGCCATTAATAGCCACCAAAGAAGTTCTAGATTTAATAATGAAGCATAACAGAAATAATGGCACCTACTTGGCATTTTGAGGTATATCTCCTTCAAAACTCCTGAGTCGATCGTTGCCTGTGAAAGCAGGTTGTGTAAGTTGCTGCATGCATATGAAAATGCTGAGCTGAGAGGTGTGGCTTTATTCTGCTGTTGTGTTAACAAGGAAAGACACTTGAAATCAACTCAGAAGAGCCATTGATTCATTGTGTCCTAATTCCCACTGCTTTCACTTGAGTGCTTTTCAGTTGAGAAACAGATATTGACTAGTTAAATAAGGTATTTAGCAACTTATTGATACATTTACAAGGTCTCTGTTTTCAATCCTTTTTTCACAAACTGAAGCTTGCAAAAGAAAATGTTCAAATGCCTGAGCCTTGTATGCTTAGTGTTTATCCCATGTTATGTTAATCATAAAGAAAATGTTTTCCAGCTCTCTGGCCATTCCTGAAGGTAAAATGATCTTTGAGAATGATAAATAGTGGGATATTGCAAGAAAGCTGATCACTACAGACCAGACCAGAAAATATTCCTATAGAATTTTGAGAATAAAATCTATTCAATAAATGTTGATGTTTTTGCTCTTTAGTAGCATTTAGAATTTATTTTTCCTTAAAAAAACTGTATCTTACAACCGAATGAACAATAGCCTTCTATTAATAGATGCAGATAAACATGGACAACTCACAGATCTACCCCCCACAGAAGTAGATTTCTTGGTGAAATCTTGGTGATGAAATTCAGAAGGCAATTCTTTTATGCACATCAAATTTTTTCAACCTACATTTAAATTACAGAACCATGCAGCCTCTTTTAGTCACTTAACAGCATGTGTGGTACAAATTTCTGGGTTCATAGGAAACTAGAAAATTGCACAGATGCTATCGGTTATTATTACTATTGTTTTTTAAATAATATATAAAACTTTTCCTGACCTTCCCAACCCTCAAATATTTAAATATGAGTCAAAAACCTTTCATCTCAGACATTGGGTAAATTGTTAAACTGTAAAAAACCTGTCTAAAAACTTAGAAAGAAATGTAGAAGCTCACTTATTAGCAGGATCTATGGAGGATGAAATCCAATTGTTGCGAGAACTTCACGAAGATAATGATGTTGTAATGCATCCAAAAGAGGAAGGAAGCAACAAGACTCTAAAAACTCTAAAAGCCTTATGTTTCTTCTGAGACGTCATGTCCATTAAGATGAGGATGATATGCAAATAGCAGAACACAGTCACTGAAAGAGGAATAATTAAGCCATGGATCTTCAGTTCAATGTAAGAGAATGACTTGCTGTCCCATTGGTATTTTCCATTTCACATGCCTATCAATTTGATTCATTATTCACTTGGGAGAAAATGATGGCTTTGTAGACAAGCATAATTGTTTTAATTCTGATATGTGCAGCTACTGGTAGCCAGTGGTGGGAGGGCAGCAATGGGATTTTTATGGTTCAAGAATAATTATAATATTTCTTTGAAAATGTTTTGTTTTTATTATATTTCTATTGCTATTCAAATATTAATTCTAAGTACAAGAAGAAAGGAAAACTGGTCAATTTTTTGTCATTGTTTTAGCCACAGGAGAATATGGAGTGTTTCAGTCCAGAGGTTTTCAAATAACAAGACAATAATGTCATTAAATTCTCTGTAAGGCTGCTAAGGTGATGTAGTGGTAATCTGTTTTGTGCCAACTTAATGCTTGTAATGTAAAATGTTTGACAGAGAAATTAGTTTGAAACCATTATGGTCAGAGAAAGCTAAGCATGGAGATGACTAATAATACTGTTTAATGAAAACCTTGGACCATGATAATACTCATATTAGGAAACGGCAGAGCAGATTTGTATTTTAATGAACACAAACAATACAGAAATTTAGACATGGACTACAGAAATCAACGTAACTTAGCGACATAAGACAAAAGCTAGAAATAGCAATAAGTGAGGTGCAAGACATAAAACAAAAAATGTCCATAAAAGCTGTAGACAAAAGAATCATTCACAAATCTGAAGCAGGGACTTGAGATTGTATTACCTCAGTTGTATCAGTATTTGCAGACAGTGATGTCTTGGCTTGAATCCACAACACAACCCACAGAACATATAAACATATCTTCTCTTGTAACACATCATTGCCCAAAATTTACACAGCTTCTGAATGGCCTGTAATTATGTGTCATGTGTGTGTCTAATTTTAACCAACCTTTTAGTTCCAAATATTTGTAAACTCTTCCAGGTGTTACAGACTAATGGATGCTTTAGAACTGCTGTTCTTAAACCATGTGTCTGTAGCTCTGTACTTGTGCTTGTTCTTTACATGAAATCAACCCATATATAATCAGACGTCCAGCTACATTTACATTTACATTTCTGTCCTTTGGCAGATGCCTTTATCCAGAGCAATGTACAAAGGTGCTTTGATGTCTAATGAGTGTATTAACAGGTGTTCAATAGGTCACAGACTTAGGATACCATCAGCCTACAAACTGTGTTGGTAGGATTTACAACAATAAATAAAAACAACCAGCTAGTTTAAGTGTTTCAGGAAGAGGTAGTTGTATGAAGATGGCCAGTAACTCAGCTGTTCAGACATCTTGGGGAAATTCATTCCACCATCTCATTGCCAGAACAGAGAAGAGTCTAGGTGTACCCTGAGAAATGGTGGGGACCAGTCGAGCAGTGCTGGTAGAGTAGCTATGAGGACTATAAACCACAAATTGCTAAGCCTTTGAGACTTCTTCCAATCAATAGTTGAATCATGTCACCAGGAGGTGCCATTTTGCATACTCCTTCATAAAAGTTTTCCCATGCCCTTCTTCTACTGCTTTCTGACCCCACAGTTTATGACCCCCAGGTTAACAACCACCGCTTCTGAAGAGTTTTTAGATTAAAAGAAATTAAGTGAAGATTATACAGGCTGTTTATGCAGATTGTTAATCTAAAAGCTGTGTGAATTAGCTGTAGATATGCAGATGGCCCAATGTACTGATATTACTCCATTTATGCGATGCAATGATGTGATGTGATTATATTGGCATTTGTGGAACAGACGTGCAGGTTCAGTGAAAAAACAACCTAGAAACTCACTTTTCCTGTGTTAATGCATTCCTGTGTAAGTGAAATTTTAACATAAAGGATGCTATCAGTTATTTGGATTATTAAATCAGTGTGACTCCTGCTTGGTTGGACTGATGTGGATAATGTTGATATGAACAGTTTTGCACTCAATCTCCAGCAGTGAACAGAAAAATTCAAGATAGACATCTTGTAATTGAATTTCCTATTCACTGCACTTTCTGATCATATAATACACAGTTATAGAAAGGGAAATTATTTATAATCACATTACTTGTGTCTCCAAGATGAGGATGTGTTCCACTTTGATTCTGGTTCCTCTCAACTTTGAGTTTTTCCTCACCACCTTTGCATCTGGCTTGCTTAAGGCATAAACTAAAAAATCTGTAAATATCTGCCCTGCATTTATGCATTTTTTAAAATTTGCTATGTGAACTTAAGGAATTGCAAAAAGGTTCCCAGTTGACAAGGAAGTAAATTGAAGAGGGAGGTGTCCATTGAACCAGTTTACCTGCTTTAACATCAATGAGTACAACCTGTTCTTTTGTGTTTTTAAATAGAAAGTGCTAACATCCTGTTCAAAACAAAACAGGTCAGGTTGAACTAACTCTATTAGATAACAGATTATTTGAATGGTATGTCTTTCCAAAACAGGAATTACATTTGTAAACCCTTCCAGGAGGCACAGCATGATGTTCTTTGCGATTGTGCAGGATATATATATGGATTGTTCTTGTGAAAGCCTCACTTTTAATGATTAAATATAGTCAACGAAGAAGCACTTCCTTCTCTGACATTAAGTAAATCTTTGATGGTTTAGTCAGTTAGTTGACTCTAAACTTGTATAGAAAAGCATAAAATTTATTGGCTAGATGTTTCTGGATTTTATGCCTTTTACCCTGGTCAGGATCAGTGCAGCTAGAGCCTTAATTTCTTATAACAGCAGACCTTTATTCATTGTATAAACAGTGTTCATTGAAATCTTCACATTACATGCATACAGTGTCCATACACACACAGTTATAGTAGATTAAATGCAATAATCATTATAGGTTTGGTTATATCTTTGTGCGGAAAATCACTGAGGACTGCCTAATGGTTCTCTTCCCTGAGAACTCACTTTCAGTTGTTCTCCAGTGACCAAAGCAAAGAGGAAACCTCTCTTTCAGGATTTTGAGAGCTAAATTCCTGAATTTTTCCCCAACAAAGGCATAGATGATGGGGTTGAGGCAGCAGTGACAGAACGCTATGGTTTCCACCCACTGCATAGCCATGTTCAGGTCCTGATCCCACTGACAGGTGTTCATGTAACCAAACTGATGCAGGAACTTCAGGAAGATGACGATGTTGTACGGTGTCCAGAAGAGGAAGAAAACACTGACCAAGACCAGCATGAGTTTGACAGCTTTGTGTTTCTTCTGAGACTTGATGGACATTAAGATGGGGATAATACGTGTGTAGCAGAACACCATCACTGAGAGAGGAACAATTAAGCCTAGGATGTTCACCTCCATGTAAATGAGTGACCTCCAAACTGTCCCATTAGGAAGTTCTACACTGCAAGTCCATCCTTCTGATTCATTCCTCACTTGGGAAAAAATGACAGTTGGCAGAGAAGCTCCCAGGCTTAGCACCCACATAAACAAAACCAAGGCTATGCTAGCCCTGATAGAGCGGTGCTTAGAGAAAAGCCAGGTATAAGTGTAGACAATGACACTATAACGCTCAATGGTCATAAGGATCATGAAGAAAATACTTCCATAGAATCCAAGCATGTAGAGCGCAGTCACTGCATGGCACATGAAGCTCCCAAAGGTCCATTGAGTGACTGCGGCATAGTGAGCCCAGAAAGGCAATGAGAGAAGGAAGAGGTGGTCTGAAAGGGCCAGGTTGAGGAGGCACACATCTGACACGTTGGACCTTTTGTGGTACTTGATCAGGATGCACAACACCAGGCTGTTGCCGATGAACCCCACGATGAAGACGATGCTGTAGAGAGATGGGAGGAAGACTCTGCTGAAGGCCATTATGTTGTTTGTGTTGCAGGGTATGTACTCACGTGTTATTTTTTCAAAAGCAGAATTATTCTTACCTGTTTATGAGAAAAAAAGTTTAAATGTTACTTAAGTGGGGAAAAAACAGCCTTCCATGTAGCTGCAGTTGAACTTGGTGTCTAAAAGACATTTGTGACAATTTTTACAGTTTTGTCAGGTTATGCCAAATCCATGTATAGAGTTACAAAGGTTTTTGAGACCAAAGAATCAGAAACTAGCTCTCTGCAGTCAGAGAGACAAATAACCTAGTGTCAATTTTAGTTGTTTCTAGAATGTAAACCTTCAACCTACTTGCCATATCGCGGTGTAGCAGTGCGGTCGAATCCATGTTTCCTCAGACCAAGACAGTGTTTGTTGGTTTGTAGGAAGAAGCTGTTCTTTGAGAAAGGCTTTCATAAGGTGGGGCTTGTCCTGTTGCCAGATAAGTTTCTGGCAAGTTACCAAAAGATGCAAATACAAAACATTTACAAACTTGTATTGATGTCAGAAATAACAACTTTTAAACTTTATCTTATCTCATCCAATGATCTCATCCAGTAAAATGAGTGAGACAGAAAAATCTAGCAAAGTAGACTGTTGTGGCTACAGAAAATTAAACATTGAGGTAATAAATAAAATTATACTTTACTTTGAAAAAATACATTAATAAATGCAGCAGTCAACTGCCATTGTGACATGGATGTAGCACAGCTCACAACACCTTAAGCAAATTCTCAAAGCAAATGGACTTTTCCCATCTGCTGCTGACAAATATAAATAATTGTAAAGAACTGGAGCCTCAGGATCTCATGACTACTATTTTAGGGTTTCTAAATATTTTATTATGACCTCCACATATTAACTCATGGCCTTAAATGATTGACTTAATCAGTGATGTTTTGGTTAATTCAGTTATCAAAAATAAGAGCACAAGTGAAACAGGTTGACTTTAGTGACTAGTCCAAGGATTGATACAAAAGTGAATCTCTCTCACATAATTCCCACTGAAATGTTTAGTATGGAGTTACAGTACCATCTAATGGTACAGTTATGAAGCTGTCGACTCAATTTCCCTCTGATGTCTCCTTCTAGCTACTACAGGTGGTAACTCTGGGAAAGACTGTGAGTGTGTGATTTACAGTGGCTGAGTGGTGCAAAACAAAATAAATCATAATATCAAATTCAAAACCAAAATAACAAATCCAAAAAACAAAATAAATCAGATTATAAAATAACAAATCCAAAAACAAATCTCAGAAAATCAGCAGTAAGAATTCCATTTACAAACTATACTAATGTTAGTATCTTGTTATTTTGTTTCCGGATTTGTTATTTTGCTTTGCACTTCTTTTTGCCATTTTAGATACTGGAGACGATCAGCTCACTACAAACTAGAGAGCTCAGAATATGAGATTTAACATTAACTGGTGTAGGCCATTTGAGTTCTTCCACACTGGGCAGCATATTACCTGTCCCAACAGAGAAAATAACACACTGGATCATTGCTACATAATTCTTAAAGACACATATCGCTCTGTGCCCCGGACAGTTTTGGGAGTGCATTGCTTGATTTCATTTTATTCTAACCTACAGGCAGAAACTTAAATTTGCTAAACCTGGAATCAAAAGAGAGATGGATCAGTGAGGCAATGCAGGAACTACAGGACTGCTTTGACTGCACTGATTGGAGAGTTTCTGAAACTGTGACAAACAAATTCCTTAACACCTACTGCAGATTTGAAAAGAATCTTCACACCCCTCACCCACCCCAGCCCACTGACTGCCCCATCCTACTTCTGGTAACCCAATCTGGTAACAGCTCCCCAAATACTCAAGTTACACTTACAATTTATGAAAAGAATGTGAATCGGTTACAGGAAAATCCACCAGACAGTGTCTACCACTCCTGCTTCAAAGCTGTGTTCCCGTCCTGTTTCAAATCCTCTGTCACAGAACTAAATGACTACAGGCCTGTCACTCTGACATCTGTCATCATGAAGTCCTTTGAGCATCTGGTGTCTGCCCCCTGTGGAAATGACAGTGGAATTTAGAAGACTCCCCTCAATATTACTCCTCCTCACACTATCCAACAGCCTAGTGTCATATGTAGGGGCCTTCAAGTTTCTGGGAATGGCCGTTTCCCAAGACCTGAAATAGGAGCCCAAAATAAACTCTATCCTCAAAAAGGCCCTTCAAAGGATATTCTTTCTGCACCAATTGAGCAAGTATAGTTTGTCACAGGAGCTGTTGATGCAGTACTACACTGTTATTGAATCCATCCTGTGCACATCCATCACTGTCTTGTTTGAAGCAGTTGCAAAACAGGACAGGTACAGGCTGCAGCAAACAGTAAAAACAGCAGAATAAATCATAGGTACTCCCCTGCCCACTCTCCATGACTTGTACTCAACAAAAACCAGGAAACAAGCAGGAAGAATCACTATAAAACCCTCACACCCTGGAAACAACCTTTTTCCAACTACCCTTGTCTTGCAGGTGCTACAAAAAATTGTACACCAACACTGCCAGGCATAGAACAGTCTTTCTGCAGGCAATCACCCTCATAAACAGCTGAACTTGATTATATACATTTCCCCCACAAAGGCATAGATGATGGAGATGAGGCAGCATTGTTTGAGATAGTAGACTTTCGGCAGACCCATATTGGTGCTCCTAGGTCCACTGTGCGAGTTAGGATACCAAAAAAATTATGGGTCACCCGTATATACTCTCTGGATTATGATCAAATTTATTTACAAGTGCACCAGAAAAGCCCAAGATCCAGCAGTCCAGTAGGGAAGATATTTACAATGTCCAGGCTCAAACAAAAAAATCGAGAAAAATAACAGTATACCAAAAAATAAAAAATAAAAAACACACAAAGAAAGCAAACAATGCAAAACAACACACACCTTTATTTGGAGTCTGGCCACTAGTTTAAAAGGCCAGGTCCAGCCCCTATTCCAGGTAAGTTCGACATAGCATTTAACCTGACATCAACTAAAACACAATATAAATTACCTTAATTAAACAATGAACAGTGGACAGACCAGTTTTCCATAGTGAAACAATAACACAAATGTCTTGGTATCCCTCACAAAAAAAAAAAAACATGGTTTAACCGGATTCGGGTCCCGGCACAGTCTGTGACGTCATATCTGGCCACCCTTGAGGTGCTAGCTAGCACTGCTCCCAGTAACCTGATTATGCAGGCCAAAAAATAAAAAATGATTAAACAATAAAACAAAATAAATGTGGTGTATGTATTTTATATATATATATATATATATATATATATATATATATATATATATATATATATATATATACACTATATTGCCAAAAGTATTCACTCACCCATCCAAATAATCAGAATCAGGTGTTCCAATCACTTCCATGGCCACAGGTGTATAAAATCAAGCACCTAGGCATGCAGACTGTTTTTACAAACATTTGTGAAAGAATGGGTCGCTCTCAGGAGCTCAGTGAATTCCAGCGTGGAACTGTGATAGGATGCCACCTGTGTAACAAATCCAGTCGTGAAATTTCCTCGCTCCTAAATATTCCAGTCAACTGTCAGCTGTATTATAAGAACGTGGAAGTGTTTGGGAATGAAAGCAACTCAGCCACGAAGTGGTAGGCCACATAAACTGACGGAGTGGGGTCAGCAGATGCTGAGGCACATAGTGCGAAGAGGTCGCCAACTTTCTGCAGAGTCAATCGCTACAGACCTCCAAACTTCATGTGGCCTTCAGATTAGCTCAAGAACAGTGCGCAGAGAGCTTCATGGAATGGGTTTCCATGGCCGAGCAGCTGCATCCAAGCCATACATCACCAAGTGCAATGCAAAGCGTCGGATGCAGTGGTGTAAAGCACGCCGTCACTGGACTCTAGAGCAGTGGAGACGCGTTCTCTGGAGTGACGAATCGCGCTTCTCCATCTGGCAATCTGATGGATGAGTCTGGGTTTGGCGGTTGCCAGGAGAACGGTACTTGTCTGACTGCATTGTGCCAAGTGTAAAGTTTGGTGGAGGGGGGATTATGGTGTGGGGTTGTTTTTCAGGAGCTGGGCTTGGCCCCTTAGTTCCAGTGAAAGGAACTCTGAATGCTTCAGCATACCAAGAGATTTTGGACAATTCCATGCTCCCAACTTTGTGGCAACAGTTTGGAGCTGGCCCCTTCCTCTTCCAACATGACTGTGCACCAGTGCACAAAGCAAGGTCCATAAAGACATGGATGACAGAGTCTGGTGTGGATGAACTTGACTGGCCTGCACAGAGTCCTGACCTCAACCCAATAGAACACCTTTGGGATGAATTAGAGCGGAGACTGAGAGCCAGGCCTTCTCATCCAACATCAGTGTGTGACCTCACAAATGCGCTTCTGGAAGAATGGTCAAAAATTCCCATAAACACACTCCTAAACCTTGTGGACAGCCTTCCCAGAAGAGTTGAAGCTGTTATAGCTGCAAAGGGTGGACCGACGTCATATTGAACCCTATGGATTAGGAATGGGATGTCACTTAAGTTCATATGCGAGTCAAGGCAGGTGAGCGAATACTTTTGGCAATATAGTGTATATATATATATATATATATATATATATATTTATAGGAATAATAACAGGTGTAAAGTATGGCATGCAGATAAATATCCTAGTGCTATCGGGATTTTGTTTGCACCCGCTTCTCTGTTGTAACAGGTAACAATGACTAACAGATTTATGTTTGTGTCTGTATGCCAGTGCCACTGTTCCCAACAGAGAGGACAATCACCTTCCCCCTCTCCACACTGCCCACTGTCAGGGGACCTGGACAGATAGTCAGCCACCAGGCTCTTCCTCCCGGGGCAATGGTGGATCTTGAAGGTATAGGGCTGTAGAGCCAAGTAGCCAGGTGTGGATCCAGGCTTGTGCCTGGTGTTCGGTCTCTAAGTCAAACTCTCGCCCCAGAAGGTAATAGCATAAAGGTTCTAGGGTCCACTTAATCACAAGACACTCCTTTTCTTCTTCATCCTAGGCCTAGGGCTATGCCAGACCGCTTCCACCTTGCCAGCCTGTTGCCTCCATTCACAATTGCCCAGTTGGTATCCCAGGTAGTTTTCTGCATGGCCCACTCACACTTGGTGACTTTTAAGGACAGACCTGCTGCTTGGATCTTCTCCAAAGTCTGTCTCAGATGGTTGAGGTGGTCTGCCCAGTTGTGACTATGGATAACAACATCGTCCAAATAGGCAGCTGGCTATTCTTCACAGACCAGGAGAACTTGGTCCATTAACTGCTGGAAGGTGGCAGGTGCCCTGTGCAGCCCAAAGGGTAAGACTATAAACTGGTATAGCCAGACAGGTGTCCTAAAAGCAGAAAGCAGTTTGGAGCTTCAGATCCAACATTGTGATCCAACATTGTGAGGCATCGAACTTGGACTGGACATTTAGCTTGCAGAAGTTGACGCAGACCCACAGAGACCTGTCCATCTTAGGAGCGATGACGAATGGACTACTCTATTCACTGCCTTCAGAGGGTTCAAGAGCCTTGCTGGAATTCGGTAGGGTTCTTGACAGTGTGGTCTCAGTCAGATGAATGGTGTTATGTACCAGCTCCATCCACCCAGGCCTCTGCTGAAAAAGTGATGGAAACCGCCTGAGGAGGTCTGAAAATTAATTTTGCTGTGGCCCGTCTTGGAGTTCCAGCGTCACATTTGCAGGATTTCTCTGAGGGCTCACCTCGGGTGCTGGTTAATCTTCCTCTCCCTCCTCCACTACTTCTCTTACCTTCAGCAACATTTCTTTGGCAGTCAACTTGCCCCTTTTTCCACTTCCATAGCAGGTTCACACGATATGTCTGATTAGACTTCTTTTTGTTTGGATGGTGAACCTGAAATGTAACAGGTCACATCTTCCTTACCATGGTATATGGCCCTTGCCACTTGGGGAGAAGTTTGTTTGCCGAAGTGGGTAGCAACAGCAGCATGTTTATGTCCAGGTTGGAACTGCTGCATTCTAGTTTGTTGATCGTAGCATCTTTTCTGTGACAGATTCTCTCTGACTTGGTCTCTGTATTTCTCTAGCCGATCCCTTCACAATGCTCCTCTCCTTTGATTCTGCTGGGGCCTTTGTCCAGGCCTCTGGACATCCAGTTCAGGATGTCCAGGGGTCCTTGAACTTGCCAGCATTACATCAGTTCAAAAGGCAAAAGCCCGGTTGGGGAATCTCTCTGTATGTGAACAGAAGGAATGGTAGCCATTTGTCCCAGTCATGGCCAGTGTTGGAGACAAACTTCTGCAGCATACCCTCTAGTATTTGTTCGAATCTCTTCACAACCCCATCCATCTGACGGTGATAAGGTCTGGTCCTCATCGCTGTGATACCCAACTTCTGGTGGAATTGACTCATCACACAGGAGGTGAAATTCGTTCCTTGGTCCATGAGGATCTCATCTGGGATGCCTATCCTGGAAAACAGTTGCATGAGAGCGTGTATGACCTTTGGTGTGGTAATGGTGCGGAGTGGAAAAACGTGCAGAGTGGACAAAGTCACACATGAGTAGTACCTGTGTCCTGTGCTGCTCTTTTCTAGTGGTCCCACAATATCCATGGTAATACAGTGGAAATGGGTGGATATGATGGGCAATGGGTATAACTGGCACTGCTCTTTTGGCATGTAATGCAGTATTTCTGAACGTCAGTGTACACTGTAGGCCAGAAGGAGTGTGAACTAAATTGAGTATATGTCTTTTGCTGTGCCAAATGGCCTGCCCATGGGACTGTGTGTGCCGAATTTAAAGCAAAGGTTGACAATATGGGAGTACCACGACAAGGGACACATCAGCAGACTGTACCTACAATAAATCATTTTGAATAGCATATTGTTCATTAACCACTTTGGATTTTTCCTCCTTCTCAGCTTTTTCAAACAAAGGTTTTACAGTTTATCCTCTTTCTGTAGAACAGCAATATTTTCTTGGATTTGCCAGCCATGGACCTCAAGCACTTCTGTAGAGGGTTTGGGGACTGGAGAACCAAAGTATTTCAATAATCAAGTCTTTTTTGGGCCCTGTAGAAGACTACTATCCAAGCCCACTTTGGGTTGGGCCCTTGTCACTACAGAAAATGAATCAATTGGTGACACAGTATTCACAACATCAGTGACCCAGTCTCCCTTTTCATTAAGCCCCTGGGGTTGACGGCATCGTCGATGATGCCAATCACCTGTTTTTGTAAATGAAATTATATTGTAGCAACATAGAAAAAAATATGTACACAAACGGTAGACGGCTGTCTTTCCAAAAAGTTTATTGCCAAATAAATGTTTGTTATTAAATTAATGTTAAAAATAAAAAACAAAGGTATGTCAAATTCTTGTCTCCATACTCTCCGGAGACCCGCCCCCGCACTTAGCGCTCCATTCACATGCAGGATTTATGTAAATGACTCTATTCAGATGGAAGTAAATGCTAATTGCTGTGTTGGTTGGGGAGAGTGACGTGCTGATGCATGCCCGTGTCTAACAAAAAAAAGGGCCTGAATGAAGAAACAAACAAAAAAATCTTCCATATCGTTGTTTGTGTCCAGCATCAAATAATTATTTAATTGTGAATGTCTGGAATGTGGTTTTGTGAATTTATGACTGAAATAAAGCTGCTCACATTGGCGCGTGCTTTCACTTTGCAAAAGGCAGCATTTATTTAGTTTATGTTGTAGCACAAATATATACTCGCTAAATAAACACTAAATAAAAGTGAAAGCGCACGCAGATGTGAGCAGCTGTATTCCAGTCTTCATATACTCAGATCACCAAAAAATAGCACGATATGAACAGCTTTATTTCAGTCATAAACAGTGGCAACTTTTGCTAAGCAGACAAAATGTAAAACAAATAATATAATAGTACCCCAGAAAAACAACATAGTTGTCTGTTGTTGTGAATATGGCTTTTAGCAAATGTTACAAAAGAATTGCATTTCAATGAAAATTTCAGAAACCATGCTTTATTTTTTGTTTCTCTCAACAAAACCTGGCCTCAGTGTACCCTGTTTTTGTAGGAGGAATCTGAATGTATAGGTCAGAACAGCTGAGACATCAATAGGAGTCCTGGTGTCACCTGAGCCAGGTGTCAATAGGTCTTACATATTCATGCATAGTCACTGATTAGTGAATCAGAGGCTCTGCTGAAAAAAGTTAGGCACATCAGTCACTTTACCCCAAATAAATGGTCTTTCTGAGTGATATAATTTAGCTGTTTTTCTATGGGCCACACCCAAGACTTTCATGAACTCAGTCCCCTTCAACAGAATCAATTTCAGTATCACTTTCTCTGGGACCATAACAAAATCCTGCCAGCTTTGACATGCTTTGTGTCACACCTGCTGACATCAGTTTCTGGTGTTTTATAGTCTTCAGTTCATGTGAAGCCTCTCGCTGTTCTTCAGTAGTGTATGATGTATAACACGCTTTGCCTTTAACTCTTTGGGTCCGTGGGCCAGAGCAATGGGTGTTTATATGCTGCTGGGCTAATTTTGCAGCTGTCAGTCCTAAGTCTGGTTCATGCTCTTTAACCCAGGTATAGCTGTCATAAGGTAGTACTCAAAGCATCTGTTCCAAGATGACTAGCTCTCCAATCTCCTCCTTGGAGTGCAAATTAGGACATACCCAGTGCCAGTGTAGATTTTGCAGGTGGTGATATGTTTCTATCGGTGACACATCCTCTGATAATGTTGTAGCCCGTGTAACATAGTGACAGAACACTGTGATTTCCTATAATCACTATACTACCTCTATCAGACCTGTGCTTGGGAGAGGTTTAGGTTTGGACAATGACAATTTAAGGATGTAGAGCAATGGTGGTATAGTAAGCCCAGAAAGGCAATGAGAGAAGGAAAAGGAGGTCTGAAAGGGCCAGGTTGAAGAGGCACACATCTGATATGTTGGACCTTTTATGGTACTTGACCAGGACACACAACACCAGGCCATTGCCAATTAACCCCAGGATGAAAACGATGCTGTAGATTGTAGAGAGGAAGACTCTGCTGAAGGCCTTTATGTTGTTGGTGTTGTGGGGTGAGTAGGCGCCTGGAGTTAAGTTGTCGTAATCAGAATAGTCTTCAGCTGTTTATGAAAAAACAAATCATATCATTTACTGCATGTTTTTTTTCATTGTTCAAGCTAATTACTAAAAGAAGGAAATGTTGTGATTGTTTTGCTTTTCGTAAGGTAAACCTAGCAGTAAAGATTTTTTTTACTGTGCTTGAAAACTTTCTATAGGGAGCAATAGATTTTCTTGAACACAGTACTTAATGGTTCAGAATTAGACATAAATACATTCTACAGATATCACCAGTCTGCAAGATACTATCACTATAAAAAAAACAAGATGAATAAAGATTCTGTAATAAACAATTTCAAAGGATTTTTAAATGGAAATAATATATACTTACATATATACACATGATGACCGTTTTTTAGGATTGACAGTATTTTTAAATTAGATTTATACTTTGTTATATCTGCAGTATACGTGTTTGCATGAAAGTATTTACATGAATAATAAAAAAAATAGCTGTAAGTTTTATTAAGTGTATTTTCTTTCTTTTTTTCAAATTTTTATTAGGAGTTTTTACAGAAAAAAGTCACATAAGAATGGATGATATCTGATGACATTTAAAGCTTTGGAAAAGTCAGCTTGTGGTATTGAGGCAGATCTAATTAATACTTAACTAGTGGTTTCATATTGAATTCTGCAGATCATAATTATTAATAAATAAAAAGAATTTCAAGATGTTCAAATTGATCTTATTCCATTTACCAGTGCTAATGATGTATAAAATCATCAGCATATTACCAATTGTTATATATCTGAAATTTTATAAAAGTGGTACTGACGTTCATTTTAATAACCTACATTACTCTAAGACTCTGTAAAAGCAGACAAGTATGGACACAGTCAGCTGTTCAGCTTTAAAAAAAAAAAAAAGCACTTACATGTTGCCTTGTTGGGAGAAATCATTGCCATTATTCATTAGTCCAAGTGTGAGTGTGAAAGAAGGTTGTATGTATTAATATATAAAAACAAGGGACTGAGCTATTTTGCTGTGATATTTCTGAGGTGGGGTTTCGTCCTACTCATAGAACAGCCAAGTCTCAAACTTTTCGTTCCAAGAACCTTTTAAAAAAAATCGACAAACAAGAGAAACCAAGTCATGAATTCATCAGTCACATCAGTGTCCTCATCTCTACTGATTTCTTTTAAACAAAAACTTGTACAGGATCTAAAGATAAACAAACAAATAACAAGAGAAAGGAGATAAATGATCGAATTAAACATAAGTGCAGGAAGGATTTACTGAAAGACACAATGTTCTTAACTCATTCTCCTTCAATAACAGGTTTATCTTGGTCAAGGTCATGTTTCATTCGAACATGTTCCACTTTTTCCACTTATGACTGATCAATCAAATCAGCTGCTGATGTTAATTCAGATTAGTCATTTCCACCTAACTGATAATAACATGAGCAGGTGACCCACACACAACAATAAAGGAGCGAGAGATCTTCTTGAATGCATCCCAAATATTAAAACACTGAAACGTAATATAGATGGCATTCATTTCTCTAAACAATGTGTCCCTAATGTTTACAGCTGTGTTTTATTTCTTGGCGAAATTATGCAATTATGTTTTATAAACTCATCTTTGTAGATTGACTGATACTGTCAGGTGTACGATTTTCACATGATATGCTTTTCATTAATATAAATAACACCTGGAAAACATGGCCTCTGAAACCCTGAAACTAATATTACTGATGTAACACTTCTGTTTTTCTTTCTTTCTTTCTTTCTTTCTTTCTTTCTTTCTTTCTTTCTTTCTTTCTTTCTTTCTTTCTTTCTTTCTTTCTTTTTCTTTCTTTCTTTCTTTCTTTCTTTCTTTCTTTCTTTCTCTCTCTCTCTCTCTCTCTCTCTCTCTCTCTCTCTCTTCCATTTCTATCTCTTCCACTCCCCCACTCCCCCACTCCCCCAGCTAGGATTATGGTGTTTGTTGTGTTTCCACTAGGCACAGAGTAACTTTTTAGAAGTGATGTTTAGAGCCATTTTTAGAAATGCAGTCAGTTCTGTCTCTTCTTTACATGTACAGTCTAAATGACAAAAATCTTTCTTAAACACAGTCACCTGTCTCTATGTCACCTTTCAACAGGAACTATTTTTTTCTTGCTACAGAATGCATTTTGGGATGTTCACTGTTTTGCCAACTGATCCTTGACTTCTGAGCCATTTTTTGTTAAGTGTTGCTATGTTCAGGTTTTCAAGTGATATCAGAAACATGCTATTTAATTTTCTTTCACACTGGCACCACAATATGAGGTAAACACTGCAAAAAGCTTCAGAGCAGCTTCTAAATTTCAAGTGTGAAAGGTTTTCATTAATAGAAATAACACTATCAGTAGCCAAGTTTACATCAACAACTTGAAAACATGACTATTGACTGGGATAATTTTTTGCCCTGAAACTGCTATTACTGACATAATAGCACTTTATTTAATTATTGACCTGACTCTAATTTATGAGGTTACTGTGCAACTTAATGTAACTGACACCAAAGAATAATATTTTGTTAATAAAAGTAATAAATGGGTTTTTTTGTACAAAACATGAATACACAATATAGAGAAGGTAAAATAAGAGAATTTACAGAGTCACAGACATCCGATGCTTGATGGTAAATGCAGCTCTTATATTGTATAATGTAGAACTTTTTATCCCTCTGGAGAATGTATGTTGTGTAATGTATGTTAATTCTGTTCCTGGGACTGAGCAAAAGTCTCCTGTGTAGACCAGCTGGTCTCAGAATGTGTATGTGTTTGGGGAAGAATGAACAAAATCACTGCAAGGTATTAAACCATATATTTTAAATGTTATTTTCTAAAAACTTTATGATGGTAACAAGTAGTTCACAAACACGGCCTGGTCAAAATTATTAAGCATAGTTTAGATGTTTTGACTTTGATCTGTCACTGAGGAGCATGAGTACATAGTGGTCATCCTCTGTGAGCACTCACTTTCAATTATTGGGCACTGACCAAAGCAGAGAGGAAACCACTCTTTCAGGATCTTTAGAAATAAATTCCTGAATCTCTGCCCCACAAAGGCATAGATGATGGGGTTGAGGCAGCAGTGAGTGAATGCTATGCTTTCCACCCACTCCATAGCCATGTTCAGGTCCTGATACCACTGACTGGTGTTTATATAACCCAGTTGATGAAGGAACTTCAGAAAGATGACGACGTTGTAAGGCGTCCAGAAAATGAAGAAAACACTGACCAAGACCAGTATGAGTCTGACAGCTTTGTGTTTCTTCTGAGACTTCATGGACATTAAGATGGGGATGATGCGCGAGTAGCAGAACACCATCACTGAGAGAGGAATGATTAAGCTGAGGATGTTCAGCTCGATGTAAAAGAACAGCCTCCACTTCGGGTTTGGATGTTCAAAACTACATGTGGATTCATTTGGTTTATTTGACATGCTTGTTTGTGAGAAAATGATATTTGGCAGAGAAGCTACCAGGCTAAGTGTCCACGTAAACAAAATCAGGGCTATGATTGCTCTGACAGACCGGTACTTGGAGAGGAGAGAGGTATGGGTGTGGACAATGACAGCATAGCGGTCTATGGTCATGAGCATCATGAAGAAGATGCTTCCATAGTATCCCAGCATGTACAGTGCTGTCACTGCATGGCACATGAATCTCCCAAAGACCCACTGAGTGATGGCGGCGTAATGAGCCCAGAAAGGCAATGAGAGAAGGAAAAGGAGGTCTGAAAGGGCCAGGTTGAAGAGGCACACATCTGACATGTTGGACCTTTTATGGTACTTGACCAGGACACACAGCACCAGGCCGTTGCCAATTAACCCCACGATGAAAACGATGCTGTAGATTGTAGGGAGGAAGACTCTGCTGAAGGCCTTTATGTTGTTGGTGTTGTGGGGTGAGTAGTCGCCTGGAGTTAAGTTGTAGTAATCAGAATAGTCTTCAGCTGTTTATGAAAAAACAAATCATATCATTTACTGCATGTTTTTTTCATTGTTCTAGCTAATTACTAAAAGAAGGAAATGTTGTGATTGTTTTGCTTTTCGTAAGGTAAACCTAGCAGTAAAGAATTTTTTTACTGTGCTTGAAAACTTTAGAGATTTTAATTTTTTAATTTTTGAACTTTAATAGATTTTCTTGAACACAGTACTTAATGGTTCAGAATTAGACATAAATACATTCTACAGATATCACCAGTCTGCAAGATACTATCACTATAAAAAAAACAAGATGAATAAAGATTCTGTAATAAACAATTTCAAAGGATTTTTAAATGGAAATAATATATACTTACATATATATACATGATGACCGTTTTTTAGAATTGACAGTATTTTTAAAATAGATTTATACTTTGTTATATCTGCAGTATACGTGTTTGCATGAAAGTATTTACATGAATAATAAAAAATAGCTGTAAGTTTTATTAAGTGTATTTTCTTTCTTTTTAAAAATTTTTATTAGGAGTTTTTACAGAAAAAAAGTCACATAAGAATGGATGATATCTGATGACATTTAAAGCTTTGGAAAAGTCAGCTTGTGGTATTGAGGCAGATCTAATTAATACTTAACTAATGCTTTCATACTGAATGCTGCAGATCATAATTATTAATAAATAAAAAGAATTTCAAGATGTTCAAATTGATCTTATCCCATTTACCAGTGCTAAGGATGTATAAAATCATCAGCATATTACCAATTGTTATATATTAAAAATTCATATTTGAAATTTGAGTAAAGTGGTACTGACGTTCCTTTTAATAACCTACATTACTCTAAGACTCTGTAAAAGCAGACGAGTATGGACACAGTCAGCTGTTCAGCTTTAAAAAAAATAAAAAGCACTTACATGTTGTCTCGTTGGGAGAAATCATTGCCATTATTCATTAGTCCAAGTGTGAGTGTGAAAGAAGGTTGTGTGTATTAATATATAAAAACAAGGGACTGAGCTATTTTGCTGTGATATTTCTGAGGTGGGGTTTCGTCCTACACCACGATGAAGTTAGCTTGATATTCAGACATTAGACAGACATTCGGAAGCGGTAGTTTAGGGACCGTCAACAAATTTCTGTATGACTGAAAAAAAATTACTATTCCTTCAATAGCTTCTAGGTCATGTGACCCTGTGACCCCAAACTAGTACCAAAATGATCTAATTGGACACCTCCACAAGGTACACCTCTCTGTATCCCAAAAAATCACTTATTTTATTTATATTTTAAAAGTGAGTACACCCCTCACATTTTTGTAAATATTTTATTATATCTTTTCATGTGACAACACTGAAGAAATGAGCCTCTGCTACAATGTAAAGTAGTGAGTGTTCAGCCTGTATAACAGTGTAAAATTGCTATCCTCTCAAAAGAACTCAACATATAGCCATTAATGTCTAAACAAAAGTGAGTATACCTCTGAGTGGAAATGTCCAAATTGGGCCCAAAGTGTCAATATTTTGTGTGGCCACCATTATTTTCCAGCACTGCCTTAACCCTCTTGGGCATGGAGTTCACCAGAGCTCCACAGGTTGCCACTGGAGTCCTCTTCCACTCCTCCATGATGACATCACAGAGCTGGTGGATGTTAGAGACCTTGTGCTCCCCCACCTTCCATTTGAGGATGCCCCACAGAAGCTCAATAGGGTTTAGGTCTGGAGACATGCTTGGACAGTCCATCACCTTTACCCCAGCTTCTTTAGCAAGGCAGTGGTCGTCTTGGAGGTGTGTTTGGGGTCGTTATGTCCTTAGTCTGCTTGTCTTCAGTAAACTGTATGCGGGTTTTCTTGTGCATCATCTTTAGTAGAGGCTTCCTTCTGGGACGACAGCCATGCAGACCAATTTGATGCAGTGTGTGGCGTATGGTCTGAGCACTGACAGGCTGAGACATCCACCCCTTCAACCTCTGCAGCAATGCTGGCAGCACTCATACGTCTATTTCCCAAAGACAACCTCCGGATATGACGCTGAGCATGTGCACTCAACTTCTTTGGTGGACCATGGCGAGGTCTGTTCTGAGTAGAACCTGTCCTGTAAAACCGTTGTATGGTCTGGCCCACCGTGCTGCAGCTTCTTATAGCCTAGGCCATCTTTATGTAGAGCAACAATTCTTTTTTTCAGATCCTCAGAGAGTTCTTTGCCATGAGGTGCCATGTTGAACTTCCAGTGACCAGTATGAGAGAGTGTGAGAGCGAAAACACCAAATTTAACACACCTGCTCCCCATTCACACCTGAGACCTTGTAACACTAACAAGTCACATGACACCAGGGAGGGTAAATGGCTAATCGGGCCCAATTTGGACATTTGCACATAGTGGTGTACTCACTTTTGTTGCCAATGGTTTAGACCATTGTCCAATCTTATCCAGAAAGGGCCGGTGTGGGTGCAGGTTTTCATTCCAACTGAGCACAAGCTACACCTGATTCCAACTGGTTTATCAACTGATCTTGGCTTTCAGTAGACCCAGGTGTGGCTTCTGCTCGGTTGGAATGAAAACCTGCACCCACAACGGCCCTTTGTGGATAAGATTGGACACCCCTGGTTTAGACATTAATGGCTGTGTGTTGAGTTCTTTTGAGAGGATAGCAAATTTACACTGTTATACAGGCTGTACACTCACTACTTTACATTGTAACAGAGTGTCATTTCTTCAGTGTTGTTGTCACATGAAAAGATAATAAAATATTCACAAAAATGTGAGGGTTTTGGGATTTTTGTGAGATACTGTATGTGTGTATATGTGTGTGTATATATATATATATATATATATATATATATATATATATATGTATATAGATAGATATATATCAAATTATCTCAACAGGTCCATTGTGATGCATGTGATAGATGGATGCATGCACAGTGTGTGGGAATGGACACGTTGCAGCTTCAAACAGCCAGAAAAAAAAAATGGAAATGCTGCTTGTGTGTTTAAGAAGACTATTGTGTAATAACAATAAAAACGGTGTGTAATCGTGATAAAAAATGACTTGTTTATTTAAAGAAGAGAGGAGTTAAACAAATGAAGAAAAATAAACAAATTAATAAAAATCAGTGAAGACATTTTTTGGGATACAAAGAGGTGTACCTTGTGGGGGTGTCCAAGTAGATTATTTTACTACTAGATTTGGGTCACAGGGTCACATGACATTGAAGCTATTGAAGAAATAATGTTATTTTAATATAAAAATAAAAGAAGAGATTTTGGGGATAACAAAGAGGTGTACCTTGTGGGGGTGTCCAAGTAGATTATTTTAGTACTAGTTTTGGGTCATAGGATCACATGACCTAGAAGCTATTGAAGGAATAGTTTTTTTTTTCAGTCGTACAGAAATTTGTCGACGGTCCCTAAACTACCGCTTCCGATGTCTGTCTAATGTCTGAATATCAAGCTAACTTCACCGCGGTTCGTCCTACTCACAGAACAGCCAAGTCTCAAACTTTTTGTCCTTTTATGGATGAATTGTGCTAATTTTAGCACAAAAACAAGAACACTGCAATTCCAAGAACCTTTAAAAAAAAAATCGACAAACGAGATAAGTCATGAACTCATCAGTCACATCAGTGTCCTCATCTCTACTGCTTTCTTTTAAACAAAAACTTGTACAGGATCTAAAGAAAAACGAACAAATAACAAGAGAAAGGAGATAAATGATCGAATTAAAGGAAGGATTTACCGAAAGACACAATGTTCTTAACTCATTCTCCTTCAATAACAGGTTTATCTTGGTCAAGGTCAGGGGCGTCGCTAGGGCTATTTATTCGGGGCTCGAGCCCCGGATGATTTTAATCAGGCCCGAATGTTTTATCCCGAATTTTGCCATCGGAGTGTAGAGGAATTAATGAAATGTTGATCGTTTTAGTTGAGCACTGTTGCCGTTTACTGTACACGATTTTGACACACACACACACGCACACACAAAAATACCGCGAGAGTGTGGAATATGCTCTAGAACCGCTCTCGCGATACTTTAATGTCTTTTTTTTTTAATTGCATATCTACATATAAAACAACAAGAGAATAACAAGATCACTTTTATATATGCCATTGATATATAAGATTACAATTAAATAAAGTTTAGCCAGCGGAATAAAGAGAACACAAAAAATAAATCAGATAACAGAAAAGAGGGGGAAAAGGGGGGCCGGTACAGTTTACTTGTCTATTTCAAATTTGCAGAATATCAGAAGCCCTGATAGCTTTTTTTGTTTTCCATTTATATTCCAAATTGCAGTATTGTTTAAATTCACTGACAAAATGAAAGAAATTTGGCTTACCCCCTGACCACTTCATTTTGTGTATATGAAACTTCCCCATTACAACTAACAATTGAATAATATATGCTCTGTCCCTTTCTATCCCATAGTCATTAACATATATCATTATATCAAACCCACCCAATTTAACAAGTGTATTACGTTTTTTTGTAATGAAATTCTCAACATCAACCCAAAATATTTTTGTATAAATGCAATGAAAAAATAAATGAAAAATTGTTTCTTTTTCATTACCACAAAATACACAGGAGTAGTCAAGATTCAATTTAAAACGTTCCAATACATGTTTCACTGGATAAATTCTATGTAATATTTTATACAAAACTTCCTTTATTTTATTATTAACAAAGAATTTATCAACCATTTTCCAGGCCTTATGCCAATTTAAATCTCCAAATATTGATGACCAGAAAAATCTAGCTGGAGGATATATAACATCATTTATTAATTTTCTAATGTATATATTTGGTATGTTGTTTTTTAAAACATTAATATTAACAATAAAAACTGTATTAGTTATATTGACCAAATTAGGGTTTTCATTGCATTCATTTTTAAGAAGATATAATACCTTTCTAGGTATAGCATCCATTACAATGGCATATTCTCTAGGTCTAACTGGTATTTTAAATTTGTCAAGAAACTCCGTGTATGATAATAAGCCTCCATCATTATTCATCAACTGACTAACCAAAACTATATTATTTTCAAACCATAACTTTAAAAAGAGGGATTTATTTTATATAAAATGTCTTTGTTATTCCAAATATAATATCTTCTAGGAGAAAAGTTATGTTTATAGGCCAATGTCCATGCCATGAGAGCTTGTTGATGAAATCTTGCAAATTTTACTGGAATTTTATCAATACAATAATTGCATTTTAACAAAAATTCAAGACCCCCAACTGACTTAAACAAAAAGTTTGGGAATGCGTTCCACATATTATCTTTCTTTTTTAAGAACTGTGTAATCCAATTAATTTTAAATACATTGTTTAGGGTATCATAATTTAATACCTCCAGGCTCCCATTATCCTTTGAGCTACATAATATCTCTTTTCTCAAATAATGTGGTTTCCTTTTCCAAATAAAATCAAAGAGTAATTTATCCAATGTTTTAACTACTTTAGAACGTATATCAAGTGATAAACAAACATAAACTGACCTGGAAATTCCTTCTGCCTTAGACAAAAGGATCCTCCCCTGCAAAGATAAATCCCTTTGTAACCATATATTAAATCTATTGTTAGTTTTCCTAACTATCGGATCAAAGTTTAAATCACTGCGCATTTTTTCATCTTTACATATGATTACTCCAAGATAAGTCACAGTAGTTTGGATTGAAATGCCAGATATATTTGATAAATTGCAGTTTTTTAAGGAAAAATAACTCCGATTTACTCCGATTCATATGCAATCCTGATGCCAGCGAAAAATCATTAATACAGTCAATAGCTTTATTAACTTCATGTATATCTTTTAGAAAAAGTGTTGTATCTTCTGCAAATTGACATAACTTAAAAACTTTTCCCATAGTTGTAATACCTTGAAAATATCCTTTCTTAAGACGCAGAGCCAATAATTGGGTTGCTAATAGAAAGAAAAAGGGAGAAAATAGACATCCTTGTCTTATTCCTCTGCCAATTTCAAATCTATTAGATGTTCCTTGGGCCAATTTTACAGAACTATTACATCCTTTATATAAAGTTTTAACAGCTTTTAAAAAATACTTGCCAAAACCGAAAAATCCAATCGTTTTAAACAAAAAATCATGTTCCATAGTGTCGAAAGCCTTATGGAAATCAACAAATAATATAAGACTATTATCTAATATATACTCATATATACATACCATGTCTAAAATCAATCTAATATTATTACTAATATGTCGTCCTTGAATAAATCCAGTCTGTTCTTCATCAATAATGTCATCTAATCCATGTTTCAATCTTTTAGCAAATATATGTGCAAAAACTTTGGCATCATTATTTAAATGACTAATAGGCCTCCAATTGCCTAAGTGAAGAATATCTTTTTGTGGTTTTGGAATTAGAGTAATAACCCCTTGTTTTAATGAGTCTGGCAACTCTCCTTTATCTATAGATTCTTTATAAACTGCAAGTAGAAAGTAGAAGGTAGAAACGGTGCTACTTTATCCTTGAAGACTTTATAAAATTCACAGGAGTCCATCATTACCCGGAGATCGATTATCTTTTAAATACCCAATACATTCTTTAATTTCCTCCAGTTTTATCTTTCCATCACAAAATAACTTGAAATCCTTACTAATAATTTTAGCCTTCCCCAAAACATTCAGAAATTTATCCAGATCAGAATTAACTGAGTTAGAGTGGTAGAGGTGTTTATAGAATTGAGTGACGTATTGAGATATCTCCTTCCGATCTTCCGACACTATATTATTTATTAATAATTTATTTATTGAAGACATTTCTCCATTTATCATTTCCAAGTTAAAAAAATATTTGGTATTCTTTCCCCCCCGTTCCAACCAAATTTGCCTTGTTCTTGTAAAGGAGCCTCTTGCTTTCTCTTTGTAAATAATGTTCAATTCTATTTGTAATGATGACAAATTTAATAATTCTTGGGAAGTTAACTTTTTTTACTAGACAGCTCCATAATTTTCTTTGTAACGCTACATTCTTTCTGTCGTTTAGCAAAAGCAAGCATTTTCCCCATTGAAATGGCTAAATTCCTTACTTCATATTTAGTGAGCTCCCAAAATTTTCCAAAGGAATTCATTATTTTAGCCTGAGTCCAATATTTGTCAATAATTTCTATTACTTTCATTTTAAATGTTTCATTTTCTAATAATGTCTTAACTTTCCAGTACCCTCTATTTACCTTATATTTCCTTGAACCAAACCTATTTATGTTAATTGTTGTTCCTTTATGGTCCGTTAAAATGGAAGGCTCAATTTAAACAGACTGAACATAATCCTCCAGTGTGTCTGAGATTAAAAAATAATCAATATGTGACTGTTTAGACTGATCTTTGTTACTCCATGTATACATAACTTGGTTTGGGTTTTTGTGACGCCAAATATCCATTAACCCTAAACGAAGGCATACATTTTTTATTTCACACATTTCATCATCTGTTGGTGGCCATCTATCTAGTAAGTCATTATATACACAGTTAAAGTCCCGTCCCCATATTATTTTAGCCTCAGGGAATTTGTTCTTGGTTTGTATCAATTTTAATTCAATATTTCCAAAAAATATATTATTTTGTTGCATGTTGTTGGTAGCATATGAATTCACCAAAATGTAATGTGACTGCTCAATGCTTACTTCCAGTATTACCAATCTTCCAGAATGATCACTCTCATGGCTAAGAACACGGCCCTTAAATTTTCCCTTGAGTATTGCGACCCCTGCTGCTCTATTGGTGCCATGGGCAAACCAAATATCATTCCCCCACTGACTTCTCCAAAACTTTTCATCTTCATTAACTGAATGAGTTTCCTGCACAAAGTACCTTTCCCTTTACAATATAACAATAAAGATTTCCTTTGCAAAAGATTATGCAAACCTCTGGCATTAACCGAAAAAATTGAAACAGACATACATACAGACATATAATCCCATCCATCTTTTACTCTGCAAGCATAAGAGTGAGCTTCCTGTATTTGCCTTTTCTCCATTGCAGCATGCTCAAACCCCAATTCTATGAAGTCCTGCATTGTGGCGTGGTCTTAACGTTTACATGCGACCGCAGTTCTTTAAAGCTGTTTCTGTTTATTTTAACAACTATAGCTCCGAATATATGCCAGGAGCAATTGTTGTTACTCTAGGACTAACGATTTTTGCAACTTCACAATATTAAACCTTTTTTGAAATGAGCAATCCCCACTTTCTTTTCTCAGCTTATTCTTTCTCAATCTTATTATTCAGATAAAAGTCTAACTTCTAATATTTAATGTTAACACAGTTCATAAAAGTCGGCTAACAAATGTATGTTGTGTCAAAAAGGAGGCCCACTGTCTTTGATTCTGAAAACCCCTGACATATAGGACCCTTTTGAATATTATTCCATACCCAAGACGTACAAAATCCTTAAATTAAATGAGCCTAAACATAGATCTAAATAAAATATAAACTGTTAAAGCGCTAAGACATTACAGTCTGAATATTATGACTTTCTATTGTTCAACTAATGCAGTATTTAAGTTAAAATACAGACATGGCTTAGGCTAACAATGGACCAGAACAAACTCCATCATTTGGTTGTTCTGTCAATAGAAAAGGAATTCTCAGCTCCATAAATACTAGTATGGTAATTGACCGTTTTGCTCAAGTCTCTGAGATACTCTCTGATGATTCCACCCTCAAAGAAATAGTATAGAAAAGTCACCAAGAGCATGAAGTAGACAAGATACATCAGCAAGACGAATGAGAGATGAGAGAACAATAAGAGAAGAGAAGCTGTAAAAGATAAAAAAAATAAGCATAAATCAGGAATGAAATAATAGGTGCACGTATAATATAGATTATTGTAAAATAATAGTAGTAATAAAGGATCTGCACGGCACTGCTTCACACACAAGCTGTAAAAGAGATAATATTGCATGAAAGAAAATGTAATCAATTTAATGAAATCATTTTTTAGTAGCAAGACTCTAAAATGATGGAAGGAGTCTGAAAAAAGATTGAATGAAAGTTGCATACTGTTTGTGTTAATTTGTGTTTATTATTAAACAATATTACATAAAAATGCTCTTACAAAACATGTTATTCTTGCTTACCCCCTCTCCCCAAGTAGCCCTTGATGTTTCGGGCTCAGCCCCTGATGTTTTCAAATCCTAGATACGCCCCTGGTCAAGGTCATGTTTCATTCGAACATGTTCCACTTTTTCCACTTATGACTGATCAATCAAATCAGCTGCTGATGTTAATTCAGATTAGTCATTTCCACCTAACTGATAATAACATGAGCAGGTGACCCACACACAACAATAAAGGAGCGAGAGATCTTCTTGAATGCATCCCAAATATTAAAACACTGAAACGTAATATAGATGGCATTCATTTCTCTAAACAATGTGTCCCTAATGTTTACAGCTGTGTTTTATTTCTTGGCGAAATTATGCAATTATGTTTTATAAACTCATCTTTGTAGATTGACCGATACTGTCAGGTGTACGATTTTCACATGATATGCTTTTCAGTAATATAAATAACACCTGGAAAACATGGCCTCTGAAACTAATATAACTGACGTAACCTCTCTCTCTCTCTCTCTCTCTCTCTCCCACTCCCCCACTCCCCCACTCCCCCAGCTAGGATTATGGTGTTTGTTGTGTTTCCACTAGGCACAGAGTAAGTATTTAGAAGTGATGTTAAGAGCCATTTTTTAGAAATGCAGTCAGTTCTGTCTCTTCTTTACATGTACAGTCTAAATGACAAAAATCTTTCTTAAACACAGTCACCTGTCTCTATGTCACCTTTCAACAGGAACTATTTTTTTCTTGCTACAGCACACATTTTGGGATGTTCACTGTTTTGCTAACTGATCCTTGACTTCTGAGCCATTTTTTGTTAAGTGTTGCTATGTTCAGGTTTTCAAGTGATATCAGAAACATATTTAATTTTCTTTCACACTGGCACCACAATATGAGGTAAACACTGCAAAAAGCTTCAGAGCAGCTTCTAAATTTCAAGTGTGAAAGGTTTTCATTAATAGAAATAACACTATCAGTAGCCAAGTTTACATCAACAACTGGAAAACATGACTATTGACTGGGATAATTTTTTGCCCTGAAACTGCTATTACTGACATAATAGCACTTTATTTAATTATTGACCTGACTCTAATTTATGAGGTTACTGTGCAATTTAATGTAACTGACACCAAAGAATAATATTTTGTTAATAAAAGTAATAAATGGGTTTTTTGTACAAAACATGAATACACAATATAGAGAAGGTAAAATAAGAGAATATACAGAGTCACAGACATTCGATGCTTGATGGTAAATGCAGCTCTTATATTGTATAATGTAGAACTTTTTATCCCTCTGGAGAATATATGTTGTGTAATGTATATTAATTCTGTTCCTGGGACTGAGCAAAAGTCTCCTGTGTAGACCAGCTGCTCTCAGTATGTGTATGTGTTTGGGGAAGAATGAACAAAATCACTGCAAGGTATTAAACCATATATTTTAAATGTTATTTTCTAAAAACTTTATGATGGTAACAAGTTGTTCACAAACACGGCCTGGTCAAAATTATTAAGCATAGTTTAAATGTTTTGACTTTGATCTGTCACTGAGGAGCATGAGTACATAGTGGTCATCCTCTGTGAGCACTCACTTTCAATTATTGGGCACTGACCAAAGCAGAGAGGAAACCACTCCTTCAGGATCTTTAGAAATAAATTCCTGAATCTCTGCCCCACAAAGGCATAGATGATGGGGTTGAGGCAGCAGTGAGTGAATGCTATGCTTTCCACCCACTGTATAGCCATGTTCAGGTCCTGATACCACTGACCGGTGTTTATATAAACCAGTTGATACAGGAACTTCAGGAAGATGACAATGTTGTAAGGCGTCCAGAAAATGAAGAAAACACTGACCAAGACCAGCATGAGTCTGACAGCTTTGTGTTTCTTCTGAGACTTCATGGACATTAAAATGGTGATGATACGTGAGTAGCAGAACACCATCACTGAGAGAGGAATGATTAAGCTGAGGATGTTCAGCTCGATGTAAAAGAACAGCCTCCATTTCAGGTTTGGATATTCCACAATACACATGCATTGATTTGTGATGTTTAACTTCGTTGCTTTTGAGAAAATGATGGTTGGCAGAGAAGCTACCAGGCTGAGTGTCCACGTAAACAAAATCAGGGCTATGATTGCTCTGACAGACCAGTTCTTGGAGAGGAGAGAGGTATGGGTGTGGACAATGACAGCATAGCGGTCTATGGTCATGAGCATCATGAAGAAGATACTTCCATAGTATCCCAGCATGTACAGTGCTGTCACTGCATGGCACATGAATCTCCCAAAGACCCACTGAGTGATGGCGGCGTAATGAGCCCAGAAAGGCAATGAGAGAAGGAAAAGGAGGTCTGAAAGGGCCAGGTTGAAGAGGCACACATCTGATATGTTGGACCTTTTCTGGTACTTGACCAGGACACACAACACCAGGCCGTTGCCAATTAACCCCACGATGAAGACGATGCTGTAGATTGTAGGGAGGAAGACTCTGCTGAAGGCCTTTATGTTGTTGGTGTTGTGGGGTGAGAAGTCGTCCTCAGTTAAGTTGTAGTAATCAGAATAGTCTTCAGCTGTTTATGAAAAAACAAATCATATCATTTACTGCATTTTTTTTTTCATTGTTCAAGCTAATTACTACAAGGAAATGTTGTGATTGTTTTGCTTTTCGTAAGGTAAACCTAGCAGTAAAGAATTTTCTTTACTGTGCTTGAAAACTTTCTATAGGGAGCAATAGATTTTCTTGAACACAGTACTTAATGGTTCAGAATTAGACATAAATACATTCTACAGATATCACCAGTCTGCAAGATACTATCACTATAAAAAATAAAATAAAGAAAATAAAGAAATTCAATCAGATTTTTAAATGGAAATAATATATACTTACATATATACACATGATGACTGTTTTTTAGAATTGACAGTATTTTTAAAATAGATTTATACTTTGTTATATCTGCAGTATACGTGTTTGCATGAAAGTATTTACATGAATAATAAAAAAAAATAGCTGTAAGTTTTATTAAGTGTATTTTCATTCTTTTTTTTATTTTTATTAGGAGTTTTTTTTTACAGAAAAAAGTCACAAGCATTTAAAGCTTTGGAAAAGTCAGCTTGTGGTATTGAGGCAGATCTAATTAATACGTAACTAATGCTTTCATATTGAATTCTGCAAATCACAATTATTAATAAATTAAAAGAATTTCAAGATGTTCAAATTGATCTTATCCCATTTACCAGTGCTAAGGATGTATAAAAGCATCAGCATATTACTAATTGTTATATATTAAAAATTTATCCAAGTTAAGTTAACTCACTGTGACTGTTCATTACATACCGGATTGGGGAAAAAAGAGCGCCGTACTCCAAATCCGTCCCCAGTAATAAAGTCATACAAGCGCTAATTTTTATATCTCACTATTTTCTGTATACTATGAATGTGTACAAGTTGAAGTTTGCATTTAAGTAAAATAAAGAGAATTGCAACTAAAACCAGTTTTTTCCTTCTTAACATCTTACTGTTCCTGTCACCTAAACAAAGAATAACGGAAAAAAAACCCATCCAAACCAAACCGAAAACCGTGGTTAAAAACCACGGTACATATTGAACCGTGGGTTAACTGTATTGTTGAATCCCTACTCACCACATCTAGTTATGTTAAATAAATTCATCTTTTTAACTCCAAATGCCATGAAAAAACCTGACTGCATCAAAACATGAACATTTGTCAGTGGTATCAGGACCTGAACATGGCTATGCAGTGGGTGGAAACCCTAGAGTTCTGTCACTGCTGCCTCAACCCCATAATCTATGTCTTTGTAGAGCAGAGATTCAGGAATTTATTTCTAAAGATCCTGAAAGAGTGGTTTCCTTGTTGCTTTGGCTGGTACACAGCAACCGAAAGTGAGTTGACAGGCTCTTTGTACTCATGCTCCTCAATAATTTCCAACATAAGGATGGTTCTGCCATAAAAAAGTTAACAATTTCACACTTTGGTTAAGTTTTTGAGTATTTGTCATTTGTTTTGTTCATATTTTTGCATAGAATATATTACATTATAAAGATACCAAGTATTCTTAAATCTCATTAAAACCTTATGTCTTTTTTGTGTCAGACTACTCACACAGTAACTACTATACAGAGGCTTTATTCAGTTTTCAAAATAAAAGAAAATAATAAGCTTTAAACTGTCTGGTTCTTTCCAGTACTGCAAGGGGACACACTGACCTTGTTTCACTGGACAAGGGCAAGATTACAGTGGGGATTCAAAATCTGTGGGTATTCTTGTTTTTCTGCTAAAATTAGCACAATTTGTCCATAAAAGGACAGAAAGTTTGAGACTTTGCTGTTCTGTGAGTACGACGACGCCCCACCTCAAACATATCACAGCACAATAGCTTAGTCCCATGTTTTATATCAATATACAAAACCATCTTTCACACTCACACTTGGACTAATGAATCATGGCAATGATTTCTCACAACGAGACATGTAAGTATTATTTTTTAAAGCTGAACAGCTGACTGTGTCCATACTTGCCTGCTTTTACAAAATCTTAGAGTACTGCAGATTACTGAACACAGACATTAGTACCACTTTACTAAAAAGTCCAGACATAAATTGCTAATGTAAAATAATTAGTAATACGTTGATGCTTGTATACATCCTCAGCACTGGGAAATGTTATAAGATCAATTTGAACATCTTGAAATTCTTTTTGTTTATCAATAATATGATTTACAGATTTTTTTTTCTGTAAAAACTCCTAATAAAAATGTAAAACTAGAAAAAAAAATACACTCAATAAAACTTACAGGTTTTTTTTATTATTCATGTAAATACTTTCATCACTTTCACAATACTTTAACTTATACTGCAGATATAATAACATATAAATCTAATTTAAAATTACTATCAATCCTAAAAATAAAAAATATTACAGTCGTCATGTGTATATATGTAAATATGTATATGTAATTATTCCCATTTAAAAATTGAAAAATATGTAATTATTTCCATTTAAAAATTATTTCCATTTAAAAATCCATTAAATTATTTGTTATGGAATCAGATTGAATTTCATAATTTTATTTTGTTTTATTTTTTGGCCTCTTGGTGGTCCAGTGGCAGGATCCCACACTCTCATTGCTGTGGCCCGGGTTCGATTCCCGGGCAGGGTGCCAACCCAGCCACTGAAGAGTTAACCCTCAGTGCCGGTCCCAAGCCCGGATAAAAATGGGAGGGTTGCGAAACCTGTGCCAAATCACGCGGATCGAATGATCCGCTACAAACAGCGGACCCTGCCTTTGCATGGGACTAACGCCAGGATAAAAAAAAATTCTGTTTTATTTTTTATACTGACTTTCACATGAATCTTTATAATGTATATATGTCTATTTAAGAACCATTAAGTACTTTCAAGAAATTCAGTGGTTCAAGAATATCTATTGCTCCCTATAGAAAGTTTTCAAGCACAGTAATAAAGACTCTTTACTAGTATGTTTACCATACAAAAAGCAAAACAACCACAAAGTTTTCTTCTTTAAGTGATTAACTTGTACAATAAAAATACAATCTTGGAGTAAGTGATATTTGTTTTTTTCATAAACAGCTGAGAACTATTCTGATTACGACAAAAATCTGGACGAGTACTCACCCCACATCACTACGGACATAAAGGCTTTCCGCCAAGTCTTCCTCCCTATACTCTACAGCATCGTTTTCATCGTGGGGTTCATTGGCAATGGCCTGGTTGTTTGTGTTTTGGTCAAGTACCACAAAAAGTCCAACATGTCAGATTTGTGCCTCTTCAACCTGGCCCTTTCAGACCTCCTCTTCCTTCTCTCATTGCCTTTCTGGGCTCATTACGCCACCACCACTCAGTGGATCTTTGGGAGCTTCATGTGCCATGCAGTGACAGCGCTCTATATGCTGGGATTCTATGGAAGTATCTTCTTCATGATCCTCATGACTGTAGACCGCTATGCGGTCATTGTCCACACCTATAACTCCCTCTTCTCCAAATACCGGTCTGTCAGAGCAATCATAGCCCTGATTTTGTTTACATGGACACTTAGCCTGGTAGCTTCTCTGCCAAACATCATTTTCTCACAAACAAGCATGTCAAATAAACCAAATGTATGGACATGTAGTTTGAAATATCCAAACCTGAAATGGAGGCTATTCTCTTACATCGAGCTGAACATCCTCGGCTTAATCATTCCTCTCTCAGTGATGGTGTTCTGCTACTCGCGCATCATCCCCATCTTAATGTCCATGAAGTCTCAGAAGAAACACAAAGCTGTCAGACTCATACTGGTTTTGGTCAGTGTTTTCTTCCTCTTCTGGACACCCTACAACATCGTCATCTTCCTAAATTACCTGCATTACCTGGGTTATATGAGCACAAATCAGTGGCATCAGGACCTGAACATGGCTATACAGTGGGTGGAAAGCATAGCATTCACTCACTGCTGCCTCAACCCCATCATCTACGCCTTTGTGGGGCAGAGATTCAGGAATTTATTTCTAAAGATCCTGAAAGAGTGGTTTCCTCTTTGCTTTGGTCAGTGCCCAACAGCTGAAAGTGAGCTCTAAAAGAAGATGACCATTATGTAATCATTCTCCTCAGTGACTTCAAAAACAAAGTCACAAAAATCAAAACTCTAACCATTATTATTAGATTATTATTATTATTACATAATGTTCCCCTGGGCATATGTGCTAACAATATGTTGACATCATGAAGTGTTTAGAACATAACGTATACAGATTTATACTTTGCAAGGTTTTTTGTTTTTGTTTGTTTTTGCCTCAGTCCCAGGAACAGAATTAACATACAGTACTCTAATGTGAGCTGCCTGAATGAGGGTCTGTTCGGTACTCTCTCATTATTTTGGTACTCTGTTCATTCTACAGATTCACATTTACCATCAAATATCCTATATCTGTGACTCTGTCCACTGACTCCTTCTGTATGTTGTGTATTTGTGTTTTATACGATTAACACATTCTTTACTTTCATTAATTAAAATATTATTCTTTGGAATCAGTTTCATTAAGTTAACAGTAACCTCATAAATTGGAGTTAGGTCATTAATTCAGTGGACTGGAATCAGATATTTAAGTCCAATAGTTGCAGCTCTACCTGTACTTCAGACATAAGAAAGAAGAGTTAAAAGGAAAAAAAATATTAAAAATTAAAGAACAATTTCTGTTTAAAGTGTTCTGTTTAAAAAAAAACAAAACAAAAAAATCTTTGTATTTATTCATAAGATTCTAACAGGTATGCATTATTAGAGATTATTAGGTTTGTCTTATGGTTGATATTAGACAGGGTTTGTATTACCTGTTGTGTGTTTCTACCTGATTACAGTGAGTCAGTCAATTATTTAACTATCATTATAAAAAACTATTTCACATTTACATTTTTCTTTCAATTCTTGAGTATTTATCTTAGCTCTTGTACAGTTAACCAAAAACATTTTACCTGCAGTGCTACTTGTTTAATAAAATAGTTTAACACTTATGTTATGCTCACTATTTGGAACTTTAGTACTCTCCAGGGAAAAACTAACCTGGACATTATTGGTGTTTTAAAAGCACTACAGAAATAATGTAAAAAATATTTACAGGTCTTTAACCATAACCATTTGTGAATATTTGCAATTACTAGATCACATTAAACAATAAAAGTGTCATTCGTTTTTGTAATAAAGTTATGACTTGTATAACAAAATATATTATAATAAAGAAAATCTAGAAAAATATTAAAATGTAACACTGTTTCAATTAATATTTATTATTTTTAACTGATTTCTTAAATTCTCTCTCTTTTTTCCCTTCACTCATTCTCTCTCGCTCTCTGTTGAGCTATATGTTCCACTCCCAAGCTCCCAGTGTTCTGAGTTTCCAATGTGACTGCTGCTGCTGGGGATAGATCTGTGTGGACATCCCATGACCCAGGGGACTACTGTAGATAGAATCACTTGGAGACTATCGCGTCTTTGAACTGCCATTGCATAAGTCAGCTTTGGCAGGAAGGAATTTGTGATAAATCAATAATGAACTCAGAAATTACACTGATTACATTAGTTCCTTGGGAACTCTTGGTTGCCCAACTGCATAGCATGTGAATATAAACATTATTTACTGTCCAGTGTCACCCAAATGAGGATGAGTGTACCACAGGCAGAATTCAGAAACAGAAATTCAAATGCATCATTCAGTAGTGAAATCCAATGCAGACTCAATAATCAAAAGATACAGCACAGCAGCAATAACACAAATCAGCATAGATATTCTCAGGTGCAACACAGATGTGTAAATCCACAAGCACAGTACAGTCACTAAGGTCCTTTGGCACAAAGCAGAAATCAGTCAACCGTAAAAAGTTGAAAGCAAGCAGTCAGCAGTAAATCAGTAATCCACCGGGAGGATAAAATAGTGTTAATCCACAGATACTTTACAAGCGATGTGAGCACAATATCCGGCCTGGGGGGAGCAGGGTAAACGTCCAAAGCAGAAAAGTCCAAGGAGGAAATCTTAAATCACAATCAAAAACAGAGCAAAAAAAGTCACAGCAAATGGGCAAATGGTACATCAAAAGTAATCGAGGTGCAAGGGCAGAAGAAATGGCCGCTAACCCAGAAGTGCACGTCACGATAGCCGCTGTCCTGGAAGTGTGCTCTGACAATGAGTTCCCTTCTCTGCCTGGTTCCTCTAAAGTTTTCTTCCTCATATCAGCTAAGGGAGATTTTCTTTGCCATTGTCACCTCAGGCTTGGTTTTTAGGGATATATTTTAAGGATAAATAGTAACTTAACATTAAATTTTATGAAAACAAAAAAATTCTTTTTATTCCAGTCTGCATGGTACCTAGACCAGCACATAGATTTTGACTAAAACGAAGTTACTAATCTAAAGAACTATCTAAGATTTAACAGCCAGTGCACTTAACGTATGAATTATAGTCATACTATCAAACAGCAAATGCAGACATGTACTGGCTTGATTTCTCAAATAAGCAAAATGTTGGATGTTGAACACTTCTGTAACTGAGGGCTGTTAGAGTATATTAAATATAATGGGCTAATTTTGGAATAATGTTACACAGGAAAGCAGGGATCAGACTATGCTATATCAGTGTGGGTTTTGTTTCATTTCACACTGTGTGAAATCTTCCCAATATAATTCAATCTGAATCCTATAATATATTGTGTGATAAGATGTTCTGCAAGTCAGATTATTATATAATGAAATCCAGCTAACAACCAACATGTGATTTAAATAAAACAAAAAAAGTCTATGTTTTGCTTAAATCACTGGGGAGTGTATTCTGGTTTTTGGTAGAAAATGGTTTGCATCATTTTTAATAAAAAAAGATATAAAAAAGAAAAAAAAGAGAAAGTGTTAAAGTTAAGTATATATTTGGTGAGCATTTGTCAATTTGTTTGTTCCATCATGAAAGGCAATGTCTGTTCAATGCTACAGTAAATCACAACATGTGTATAGTATGTGATTTAGATAAACACCAGTCAAAATAGCAATCTTTTGTAGACAGCAATGCCTAATGGGCCATGGTACTGTTTTGTCCTAGTGTCTCTGAGATGAAGATCTACTGTGAAATCTCACAAAGATTTTGGCACTGAAGGGGAACTAAAATTACTGCATTTAAATTTAGTCAGTCCACACTGTAAAAAATGTCTGCAAAAATTATGGTGAAAAGCTGTCACATAGCAATAGTAATGTACTGTATAAGTCCAAAAGGTATAAGAAAACAACAGAACATATCTTTAATATTTCTATAGTGTGCACAAAACACAGGATTTTACTGTAAATTATAAAATGTTGGTAAAATTAACGATAATACAACAATGTCATAAGCAAGTAATTAACATTAAAATTTACATTATTATTCCTTCCAAATTAGAGTTGTGTATTTAAATTTACAATGAAAAACTTTTCACTGTTAAGCAAATACATTACTTGATTTTTACAAAAACAAATCTTAAAAATGTAGTACAGAATATGTTTGTTAAATGATGTTTACATTTATATTTAATATCTCATTACACATCAGTTGAGGGATGAACCAAACAGGGACCAAACAGTGGTAGTTTGGTTGTGCTATATGAGTATTAAACATAATAATGTGCTTTTACAGGGAAACACACACACACACACACACACACACACATAGATACATACACACACATCGCCAGTTACACCTGTTCATTAACCCAAAAATTCAAATATCTAAGCAGTTAATCACAACCCTAACCCAGCAACTCAATGCATTTAGGCATGTAGACATGGTCAAGACGATCTGCTGAAACTTAAACTGAACATCAGAACGGGAAAGAAAAATGATTTAAGTGACTTTGACCATAGTTTGGGTTCTTGGTGCCAGAATGGCTAATCTGAGCCAACATGGCTAAACTGCTGATCTACTGAGACTTTCATGAACAAACATCTCTAGGGTTTAAAATGCCTTGTTGATGCCAGAGGTCAGAGAAGAATGGCCAGACTGGTTTGAGCTGATAGAAAGACAACAGTAACTCAAATAACATCTTGTTACAACCTAGGTATTCCAACGAGCTTCTCAGCACAATATGTCAAACCTTGAACCAGATGGGCAACAGCAGCAGAAGACCACAACGGGTACCACTCCTGTCAGCTAAGAGCAGTCAACAGTTCTGGCTGGTGGTGGTGTACTGGTGTGGGGGGATATTTTCTTAGCACACTTTGGGCCCTTAGTACCAATTGAGCATTGATGTTGCAACTCTAAAACAATTTCAAACTGGTTTCTTGAATGTGACAATGGATCACCAAATCTCAATCCAATCCAATAAACCTGCTATGCATTGAAATGTTCTGCCACCATTCTCTCAGAACCAGCATTAATCTTTTCAGCAATTTGAACTATAGGATCAGACTACACAGGCCAGCATTTGCTCCCCCAAGACCTGGTTTTCCTTCCTTGGAAACCTTTTAGTAAGTTCTGACTAATACAGATTGGGAACATCCCACAATCCCACAGCTGCAGTTTTAGAGTTGCTTTGACTGCAGTGCAAAAGTCACAGCAGACATTTATGAATCAATCCTTGCCACCTTCCCTAGACGAGGCTATTATTATTGTAGTCCTGAAAAAGGGAAGCAACCCAGAGGAACTGGGTTCTTATAGGCCTCTCACTCCTAAATACGGACCAAAAAATTCTGGCAAAAATTTTGGCACGTAGACTTAACATGATGATTGGTGCATCCAGATCAAACTGGCTTTATTCCAAACTCTTTGTCTAATTTTAGACTTCCTTTTCATATCATGTATTCCACCACAGACCTGAATAATTTAGCCATACTGTCATTGGATGCAGAGAAGGCATTCGACTTAGTAGAGTGGCATTACCTATTTGCTGTATTGAAGAAGTTTAATCTTGGATGTAATTTCATTTCATGGATTAAATTATTGTATTCTGGTCCATGTGCAAGAATTCTCACTAATCAAACAATATCCCCTAGTTTTGAATTACATAGAGGTACGAGACAGGGTTGCTCGCTCTCACCACTTTTGTTTGCACTAGCGATTGAGCCTCTGGCTTAGGCCATTCGGGCCCTTCCGGGTATCAAAGGCTACCAAACCAAGGGTACTGATAACAAATTAGCATTATATGCAGATGATGTAATTTTATTCATTTCTGAGCCCAATGGCAGCATTCCAAATATTCTTAAATTGATTAATTTATATGGTACATTTGCAGGTTATAAAATTAACTGGGATAAGAGTGTTTTGATGTCAGTCAGGTCCAAAGATTCTTCTTGACTTCATTTGCCCTTTAAAATTGCGTCAGAACAGTTCCTATATTTAGGATTCCAAGTAACAAAAAAGGAGTTTCTGGAGAACGCTTCCTAACAGCACTTGTGTAAAGCTAAAATACATGGAGGGCTTGCCTTACCTAATTTTCTTCATTAGTATTGGGCTGTGAACTTGAGAACTTTGACGTCATGGATAAATTTATCTCAGATGGGGGAAGAGTTGGTTGGTGCTGGAAAAGGAGGATTGTCTCCCATATTCCATAAACGCAATACTTTTATCAACAACAAGTATAGCTAGTTTTATTTATAATCACAATCCTATTATTCATAATTCTATTCATATAGGAAACAGTTAAAGAAACATTTTAAATTCACCCAAATGTCATGTTTGCTTTCCATCTCAGCTAACCCCTCCTTTTGCCCATCAGCATTAGACAATACATTCAAGATCTGGAAGAATTTGGGGCTACGAAACATAGAAGATGTATATATAAATGAAAAATTTGCTTCTTTTTAACAGCTGTGTGAGATATATAATATTCCTTCTTATCATTTCTTCAGGTACCTTCAAATTAGAGATTATCTGAAGTCCAACATTCCTAGTTATGTGACAGTTAAACCCATGTATCTGGGTGCATTTCTGGGTAAGAGCCATAGGGAGAGTAGTACCATTTCTTTCCTGTACAAAGCATTAGAACAGATGAAAACTCCATCTATGGACAAAATTAAATCTATATGGGAAGAAGAACTTGCGATGGAATTCCCTATTGAAATCTGGGAACAAAGTCATGAACTTGTCCATAAATGCTCCATTAATGCAAAACACTGTCTTATTCAGTTCAAAATACTTCAGTCTTCATTACTCTAAATGTAAATTGCATAAAATATTTCCAGAAGTATCGCAAGTATGTGACAAATGTCAAGTGTCAGATTCCAAACTGTCCCACTCCTATGCTATGTGCCCAAAATTACAAAATTTCTGGGACAAAATTTTCCAGGTTTTTTCAGACACATTGGACAAATGGATTGAACCTGACCCTATTTTAATTATATTTGGAGATTCAGAGGAATTTTTGAGATTGACACAGGCCCAGCAACACTTCATCTCATATGGACTAATCTCTGCCATGAAACTGATTCTTTTGTTCTGGGGAAAAAAAGGAAGCTCCAACGTTGAAAACATGGCTGACAGAACTGATGGGCACACTACATTTAGAAAGAATAAGGTACACCTTAAAGGACAAGATTTTGATGTTTGAAAAAATTTGGTCCCCATTTATTTTCTTTCTGCAAACCTGTGTTTAAATGCGTCTGGTGCCCACAGTATCTGCTTTTGTGACCGGACAGCACTTGTGGGTGGGGTTTTTGGGTTTGATAAGGTCTTTGTTTGGTTACTCCTGTTATTTCTGTTGTTTTTTCATGCATATCTGTTTGAATGTAAGTTCCAATTGCTTGCAAATGTTTTATTTGTCTATATCTAAAAATGTAATGGCAATTGATTTCCAACTGGATTCCTAATAAAATATTTAAACAGAAATCTGTGTATGTTATAACAACATCTTATTCCAGCATCTACAATTCAGTACATCATTGAAGAGATGCAGAATATGCATGATTTGGGACAGACCTATACTCTAAATCAATTACCCTTGCATCTGAAAGATTTGTCAGTATTGGATGAAGACATTGTAAAAATCTGTGTTACTG
Source organism: Hemibagrus wyckioides (assembly GCF_019097595.1). Lineage (NCBI taxonomy): Eukaryota > Metazoa > Chordata > Actinopteri > Siluriformes > Bagridae > Hemibagrus > Hemibagrus wyckioides. The sequence continues at coordinate 5,781,915 of NC_080710.1, read as the reverse complement.
TGAAGAAATCTGATTTGTTGTCAGCTTGTCACACAGGGCCTATGAGAACAGCATACAGAATGCATACAGCATTCAAATACACTATATTGCCAAAAGTATTCGCTCACCTGCCTTGACTCGCATATGAACTTAAGTGACATCCCATTCCTAATCCATAGGGTTCAAAATGACGTCGGTCCACCCTTTGCAGCTATAACAGCTTCAACTCTTCTGGGAAGGCTGTCCACAAGGTTTAGGAGTGTGTTTATGGGAATTTTTGACCATTCTTCCAGAAGCACATTTGTGAGGTCACACACTGATGTTGGACGAGAAGGCCTGGCTCTCAGTCTCCGCTCTAATTCATCCCAAAGGTGTTCTATCGGGTTGAGGTCAGGACTCTGTGCAGGCCAGTCAAGTTCATCCACACCAGACTCTGTCATCCATGTCTTTATGGACCTTGCTTTGTGCACTGGTGCACAGTCATGTTGGAAGAGGAAGGGGCCAGCTCCAAACTGTTCCCATAAAGTTGGGAGCATGGAATTGTCCAAAATGTCTTGGTATGCTGAAGCATTCAGAGTTCCTTTCACTGGAACTAAGGGGCCAAGCCCAGCTCCTGAAAAACAACCCCACACCATAATCCCCCCTCCACCAAACTTTACACTTGGCACAATGCAGTCAGACAAGTACCGTTCTCCTGGCAACCGCCAAACCCAGACTCGTCCATCAGATTGCCAGATGGAGAAGCGCGATTCGTCACTCCAGAGAACGCGTCTCCACTGCTCTAGAGTCCAGTGGCGGCGTGCTTTACACCACTGCATCCGACGCTTTGCATTGCACTTGGTGATGTATGGCTTGGATGCAGCTGCTCGGCCATGGAAACCCATTCCATGAAGCTCTCTGCACACTGTTCTTGAGCTAATCTGAAGGCCACATGAAGTTTGGAGGTCTGTAGCAATTGACTCTGCAGAAAGTTGGCGACCTCTTCGCACTATGTGCCTCAGCATCCGCTGACCCCGGTCCGTCAGTTTACGTGGCCTACCACTTCGTGGCTGAGTTGCTGTCGTTCCCAAACACTTCCACGTTCTTATAATACAGCTGACAGTTGACTGTGGACTATTTAGGAGCGAGGAAATTTCACGACTGGATTTGTTGCACAGGTGGCATCCTATCACAGTTCCACACTGGAATTCACTGAGCTCCTGAGAGCGACCCATTCTTTCACAAATGTTTGTAAAAACAGTCTGCATGCCTAGGTGCTTGATTTTATACACCTGTGGCCATGGAAGTGATTGGAACACCTGATTCTGATTATTTGGATGGGTGAGCGAATACTTTTGGCAATATAGTGTATGTTGAGCCCAATACTGTATTTTTAGGGAGAGATGAGAACAGAGCAGAAAGATTTGCACTTTGAAAAATATGCTATGGTTAGATTTTTGGCAGGGGCTCATGTTAGTAGATCCTAATGATGTTTCCCTGCCTGATGTTCTCTGTGACACACATGATTTTTCAATTTCCCTTTGGGATGAAAAAAGTATCTATCTATCTATCTATCTATCTATCTATCTATCTATCTGTCTGTCTGTCTGTCTGTCTGTCTGTCTGTCTGTCTGTCTGTCTGTCTGTCTGTCTGATGGTAAGGTGTTGACATCAAATACCTTGTTTCAGTAAGACCCAACTTGTCTTAAGCTGGTGTTATACAAGGATGCATTTGAGGTAGTGAACCCTTTATGTTCTGCAAAAAAGAAGCACAACATTTTGGCTGTGTACTTCTAACTAAATTTGCCTCCACATGTTCAATGAAATGTTGATCACATGCATCTGGTTTTGCTGTGCAGAGAGAAGGATTTAAAAAAAATTTGGCCATGAAAAGGTTTTCTCAGGCCTGCTACCTGACTTGCAAGTCTTGGAGGAGTATGGGATAACAATGGCAGATAAATGTTGTTAAGGGAACATTTTACTACTACACTTTAACTGCAGAACTGTAAGACTCTGAGGTATGCTCTGGCCCACATGAAGTTAATCAGTTAGAGGCTGAAGGTGTTCCAGATGTTAAAGGAGTGAAGTTTAGATCAGCATTTCATTCACTGAAACATTTTGATGTTTGTCTGCCTAGTTTGCCCCCATGTCTTAGGCATGACATCTTTGAAATGAAACAACGTTTCTCCAGGACCCTGGTGCTACATAACAAAAAACATACAATACAACAGATAACAACACAAACCTAGGACAGAAGTTTGTCCTAGCTACATAAAGTGCAACCAGGTGCAAACAGTGCAAAGACAAGACAGTGCAAAAATAGGAAGTACAAAAAACAACACAAGACAGGACACATAGCGCCGAAGAAGGAGATCAAAGTCAAGTCAAAGAAGCTTTATTGTGACTTCAACCATATATAGCTGATGCAGTACACAATGAAATGAAACAACATTCCTCTTAGAACAGAGGTGCTACACAGAACAAAAACAAAGTACAGGTAACCCAGACAAACACTGAGCTAAACTATACTACAAGGTGCAATTCTTTAAGAAAAAAAAAAATCTAGAGGATTTTTTAGATGGAGGGTTGTGGTGATGGCATCGTCCATGGAGCGTTTAGGACGATATGCGAACTGCAAGGGGTCCAGTGAGGGAGGTAGCTGGGTCTTCATGTGCCTCATGACGAGCCTTTCAAAGCATTTTATCATGATTGGTGTGAGTGCAATGGGACAATAGTCATTGAGGCAGGAAACTGTAGACTTCTTCGGCATGGGGAAGATGGTCGTTGTCTTGAGGCACTTAGGAGCAACGACGCTGCTCAGGGAATTGTTGAAAATGTCAGTGAAGACATCCACTAGCTGTTCTGCACGTTCACTGAGAACACTGCCAGAAATGTTGTGTGGTCCAGCAGACTTCCATGGGTTAACTCTGCATAGAGTTCTCTTCTTTTCAGCCTTGGAAGACAGAGCACCTGGTTGTAAGGAGGGTGGATGATCTTCCTTGCTGCTGCGTCACTGTCACAGGCAGGTGATGTGGTCTTGTAGTTTGTGATCGCCTGTATGCCCTTCCACATACGCCGGGAGTCTCTGCTGTCCTGAAAGTGGCCATGGATTCTCTGAACATGTGCCTGCTTCACCTCTCTGATGGCTAGGCTGTCTTGTCCCTTGCTCTGAAGGTGGAGTCTCTCGACTTCAGGAGAGCATGCACTTTTGCAGTCATCCATGGCTTCTGGTTGGAGCATGTGGTGATGGTCTTGGAGACGCTCACATCATTGATGTACTAATGTTGTGAACTCCTCCAAGTTGATAGAGTCACTGTTGGTTGCAGCCTCCCTGAACATATTCCAGTCAGTGCACTCAAAACAGTCCTGAGTAGCAGAGGTGGCTCCTGCTGGGCAGGATTTAACCTGTTTCAGAAGTGGTTTAGAGCGTCTTATGAGTGGTCTGTATGCTGGAATTAGCATAACAGAGATGTGGTCTGAGTAGCCAAGGTGCTGGTGAAATTTAGGGAGCACTGTTTTGAGATTTTCATGATTGAAACCTCTGGCGATAATAAACAGTCAGTCATGGTGATCATTCTGCAGATCACTAATAGCCCCATAGAGTTCACATAGAGCTTCCTTAGTATTAGTGCTCGGGGGAATGTACACTCCAAAAATAAAAGCGGTGGTGAATTTACGTTGTAAATAAAATGGTCTGCATAGTGATGCATAATGCATAGTGCATTGTGACAGGAAGTCCCGCCCCCTTTCATCCAATCAGAACACATTGTGACAGGAAGCCCCGCCCCCTTAGGACCAATGAGATTCTTCTATTTTCCGGATATCCCACCCCGATTCCCCCTCCCAATTTTTTGAATATCCGTTCACGCGCACCAGGGTTCCGTTCGCGCGCTTCAGGGTGTGTGCAAAAGTATTCGGACAGTGCGCGATGCGGGCCGCGGGGATGCGAGGCCGAAAGTATTCGGACAGTGCGCTAGGGCTGTCGCGGGAATGCGAGGCCGAAAGTATTCGGACAGTGCACGAGAGTGCCTTTCACGCGGTCGTGTCTTGAACTTTTGGTGTGATTTTAAACATTTTATTAATAACCTTTATTTTTTTTATTTGTGAAACGTAAACGGATAAATGCAAAAAGAAGATTAATGGCGTATCACTGGAGTTCTGTTATCAACGAGACCCTTATATCGATTTTTCAAGATTCTGGCAAAGAGGGTCCGTGGAAAAGCATCGCGTGTCTTCGTCGTACTCAGGCACCGCCGTCGGATCCATTGTGCGAGGAATGGCCTTTGGATTCCGGGGGCTGATGGGGTTATGTGTTTAGATACGAAATAGGGGAATTGCAGCTTTATCAGTCGAAGTGTGGAGAGACGGTCCCGAGGCGTCCGGCTTCGTTAACCTCTAACGACTGGGGTGTGTTAAAGAAGGTCTTCCTTGAGAATTTTGATGAGGATGAAGGAAAATGGAGAGGCGGCGGGAGGTTCTCTCTCCCGGAGACTTTTCCTGGTACCTCGGAGGTTTCAGAGCGAAAAGTCAAGTTTATGGCTATCTGCTTGAGTCAGGCTTCAGGCACAGTGCGCTGGTTCTACAGGGCTAGTTACTGCGTGGAGAGAGAAGGTGTATGTGAAAAACCTCGAGAGTACTTTGTCTTGGATCTTTTCAGCTCGGACTGCAGCATTTTTCATACAGTTTTGGACGTGCCGCTTGTAACATGGAGGGAGAAGTTGATGGAGACTGAGTCTAAAATTACTTCGCTCTTTCGCAGCTGTCGTGAGTGGAACGAAGCCCTAGCCGTTAACAAAATGGACCATTGATGAACACACAAAACACAGATCGTATTACGAGAGGAGAAGGGGGGAGGGGGGTGTTAGTATAAGAGAAGACTTGAACGAGAGAGGAGAAGAGTGAAAGAGAGATAGAAAGAGGAAAATGGACCCCGGCTGCGAGCGCGTGCTTAAGAGAATCAGGCCTACCCGGCTCATACCGAAGGTGTTAGAAGATGTAGAGGAAGAGATGTTCGATCATTCTTCATCTCCGGAGGATAGTTACGCAGTTCCTTTACCACCAACCCCTCCCTCGACCCCTCAGTCCTCGCAACAGCTTTCACCCCCTCGCTCCGAGGAATCCGCCATCTGGGGGCATGAGGACGTCGTCGACGAGGGTCCTGTGGGGATGGAGGTTCAGAACGGTCCTTCCGACGAGAATGCGTCCTGCGGATCGGATGACCCCAATGCCCCGCTCTCACACTGGTTGCAGAGGATCGAGTTTTTCAAATGTCTGGAATCAGCCGTGCTTCATTTACTCAATAGGACTCTGACGTTGTACACCGAAGAGAAATGCAACGGCTGTCGGATAAGACATCCTAGCCAGAGACAGCACACGTTTGCTTGACCCGCCTGACGATGTCTTTCAGACCTGCTTTCACGGTCTGGTGCGAAGGCTGTGGAACCCTCTATTCATCAGAGCCGTTGAGAAATATATGAACAGCTACGGATTTTGTGATCCGTACAGGAGCGAGGACATTAGCACGGCGACAGAGACTCTTTTGCTGGGCTATAAATCAGGAGGACCGATCTATGACCGCATCTATCGAATGTATGATGATATAACGCCTGACGAAGAGAGAATGGAACGTTTCGAAAAGCTAATCATCGATTGCTGGTATCTCCGTTAACTTGATTTTATTCAGTGTGTTATCCCTCTATCTCTTATGTTTTTGTCGATACACATGTAGTTTGATTTTATTCTATACTATTTATATATTCAGGGCTGCTATCTATTATATACGCATGTAGTTTGATTTTATTGCTGACACGTATATGTATATAGTTTTTGAAAAAATGGGACATTACTGGAGAAAACCTGTGATCGAACCTGAGACGACGGACGTCTCTCGGCTGATAGAACTCATGAGACGCTCTATCAAGAACAAAGTCTTTTCAAAGAGTTTTCCCGGCAACGCTGACTTTGAGAGACTGGAAAACATGCAGGAAAAAGTACGGAACAGTTCGACTCGGACACCGTGGAACGTCTTGGTACACAACGCCGCTATCTTGAGCAAAATCCGATTTATCGAGTTGCTTTATAAAAATCTTAAACGGACTGACGAAAGACAACGTCCGAGCGTGGCATCTTATAACGTTTTACACCCTGTTTGTCGATGTTACGAGCGTACTCGTGCGAATGAGTCACCCTGTAAACATTTTGGATGAATTAAAAAAACTACACGTCGCGATATGCGGTACTCTGGATCATTCGATCCTGGTTCAAATTTTGTTTATGATAAAACATGAATAACGTGTGTGTGTGTATTAAAAAAATAAAAGTTGAATAAAGAGTCTCCCCTCTCTCTCTGTGTATTAAAAAAATAAAAGTTGAATAAAGAGTATCCCCTCTCTCTTTGTGTATTAAAAAAATAAAAGTTGAATAAAGAGTATCCCCTCTCTCTCTGTGTATTAAAAAAATAAAAGTTGAATAAAGAGTATCCCCTCTCTCTTTGTGTATTAAAAAAATAAAAGTTGAATAAAGAGTATCCCCTCTCTCTGTGTGTATTAAAAATAAAAGTTGAATAAAGAGTCTCCCCTCTCTCTATGTGTATTAAAAACATAAAAGTTGAATAAAGAGTATCCCCTCTCTCTGTTTCTTCCTTATTCCACCCTAGGGTGTTTTTTTCGTTAGGGGTAAAATTAATCTAATTATTGAATTTAATAATTCATTCTTATTTCTAGTTAATTAGTTATTTTTATTATTAATTTTCATTGCCCCTTACAATGTATGTTGTAAAAGGAGATATACAAAATAAATTGAATCAAATCTCACCCACCGCGTGTGTATAAAAAGAATTTGAATAAAAGAATCTCAATCCATGCCTCATTTCGGGTTCAGCCATGGCCGAGAAACGTTCGATGAAAGATGCATATTATGATCCGGCTAACCCCGGCAGCTTCGGCGGGGTAGAAAGACTACGAAGGGCCGTGCGAGACGAAAAAGGGGAGCGGCCGTCTGTGGAAAGGGTTTTTTTTTTATCCGAAGAGGATGCTTATACTCTACACAAACCAGCCAGAATACATTTTACTAGAAATAGAGTTTTTGCCCCACATCCCTTGAACCAATTTCAAGCCGACCTGTATGATATGCAGGCTTTATCGAGTTATAATGATGGGTACAATTATTTATTAACGGTTATAGACGTATTTTCCAAGAAAGCATACGTCAGAGCTCTCAAAAGAAAAACATTCTCGGAGGTGGTAAAGGCTCTAGAATCCGTTTTCTCTGAAAGTCAGATCCCTGTAAAGTTACAGACCGACGCGGGAAAAGAATTTTTTAACAAGGCTTTCGAGGATTCGATGAAAAAACACAACATCGTCCATTTTTCCACATCCAGCGATCTCAAAGCTTCTGTGGTCGAAAGATTTAATCGTACTTTAAAAGGTAGAATGTGGAGATTTTTCACAGCTAACAACACACTGCGATACATCGACGTGCTGCAGGACTTGGTGAAAAGCTACAATAAAGCTCATCACAGCAGCATTAAAATGGCGCCGGAGCAGGTGACCCAGGAGAACGTCGAGCTTGTGTTTAGGAACCTGTACGGTAAGCCGCCGCTCCAGAAGGCTAGATTAAAGATGGGTTTCGAGATTGGGGATCTCGTCAGGATATCGAAATTAAGAGGGGTGTTTGATAAAAAATACGAACAGAGTTTTATGGACGAGATTTTGTCTGTGTCCGAGCTGTTCCCTCGCGACCCTCCGGTGTACAGACTGAAAGATTACGACGGGGAACCCGTCCAAGGCACCTTCTATGAGGCCGAGATGCAAAAAGTAAAAATGAGCCACGACAAAGTCTACCACGTGGAGGAGATTCTGAAGAGACGTACGGTCGGGGGTGAAAAGAGGGTCTTTGTACGGTGGAAAAATTGGCCCGAGAAATTCAACAGCTGGATCAGAGAAAGCGATTTAAAAAAAATATAAAAAACGGGGCTCGCCCGCGAGGGTTCATCATTTCGCAGTCATGTACGGGCCGAAGCAAAGAGATTTTTACATCACCCTGCCGTCCAACGCCAGCCTCGATGTTTTTAAAGATAACAAAATCTCCAGTTATCATGTGGATCTAGCCCAGCATATCGATCTGGAAGGTGAATGGCAGGTCGTCATGATATACAGTTCCTGAAAAACAAGCCTATTATGAATATAAGTTTAAAGCCGAAACATCGGGGGCAAAGAGCGAGGTGCGTCGTCACAAATTCCCGACGGGGTTTTTCGCTAACCTGGGACAGTTCAAAACGGAGATGGATGCGTCGTTTAGAAAAATCAACACTGATATTTACCTGTCATACAACAACTACCTGAGGAAATTCGATTTTCAAGTGGGCGGTCAGACTCACGTGCGATTTTACCCACCACTCGCTTACATTATGGGCCTGAAACCCGGAGAATGGTTCAAATTTGACAGGAAGCTGGCTGATCGTCCCTCCGATCTACGAGCGGGATTTTATCACGTTCTGTTACTGCGACGCCGTTCGCCCCTTTGATGAGGGTGGTCGACGTGTGTGGAACGTACAGGGACATAGTCACGACGCGTTTCGACCTGCCGTATTATTTACCGGCGAGTAAACGTCACATCGAGAACATAAAGGTCAAGATAAAAACGGATCAGAACCAAGAGGTAGAATTCACCTTCGGGAAGGTCATCGTGACGCTTCATTTTAGGCCGAAAACATACGGTGTATAAATATATATATATAAACTCTTTAACGCGATCTTCATTCAATCTCCGGCCGGAGAGGACGAAGCTACAACAGCCGAGAACGGAATAAAAATAAAATAAAATAAAATGGCTCGGGTACTAGCGATGGAGGACCCTCACAGATTCGTCCGTTACTACGAGAATCAGGCCGGAGGCGATTTAGGAGGATTTTACGGGGCTCCCGTAATGTACAGCCGAGGCATCGGCTCAATATTCTCAAAACTGTTTTGTTTCGTTTCTCCTCTGATGAAAAAAGGTTTCGAAATAGCTAAACCTCATCTTAAAACGGCGGCCACCCGTATCACCACAGACGCTTTCGGTACAGTCATGGGGGAAAAAAAAAAACAAGAGGGGTTGGGGGGCATTGTGGTTTTGTCACGAAGGGTGAGGAAACAACCCCGGGGGGAGCGTCTCTCGTCGAGTTCTAATAAACGCTCAGCCTGTAAGAAGAAGAAAACAGTCACCAGAAGTGCTCACGCGAAGAGGAACCCCTCCCGGAGCTCCGGTATATTTTAACCGACGAAATCATAAACAAATGGCTCTCTTGCACCGCAAATCCCCCGAGTGCACGCTGCGATCTGGATCCATTTTCAGCTCCTATGACTCAGCTTTCGATCGAAGATAAAATTTACAACGAAATCTCCCCCGTGTCGGCCATCACCGACACGGGACCCATCGAGTTTTTCATCCCCAGAGACGGGGAAAAGTATTTGGATCTGAACGACACCCTGCTGCATCTCCGTGTGAAAATCACCAATGCCGACGGGACGGACCTGGCTGACGGCGCAGCCGTAGGGCTTATCAATTACCCTCTGAATACAATATTCAGTCAATGCGACGTCATTCTAGGGGATCGTTTAATATCACAATCGAGCGCAACACATCCCTATCTAGCGGTGATCGAGACTCTGCTCAACTTTTCACGCGATACGCTCGAAAGCCAATTCACAGCGGGCCTATTCCACAAAGACACTTCTGGATCGGTCGATTCTATAACGGTCGTTAATGGCCCGAACAAAGGATTAAACAGGAGAGCCGATTTCACGAGCAATTCGAGAGAAGTACACTCTTCACGCCGATATATTTTTCTGCAAGAGGCTTTTATTGAACTCGATTGACCTGAGTGTCAAACTGACACGCGCCAGCGACGCGTTCTGTCTCATGGGAGTGCGTGACTCCAGATTCCGCCTGAACATGCTGGGAGCGTCTCTTTTTGTGAAAAAAACCACCGTAGCCCCTGTCGTGTGGCTGGGGCACGCCGCGGGCCTGATGAAAGCCAACGCTCTCTACCCCCTCTCATGCGTCATCGTGAAAACATACTCTGTATCGGCAAACTCTAGGATATGTAACCAGGAGAATCTATTTCTCGGAACCACTCCTAAATACGTGGTTTTAGGTATGGTGCATCACGAAGCCTTCACGGGGAGAAGAGACCTGTCCCCTTTTAACTTTGTACATAACGACGTGGAATACTTGGCCCTGTGTCAGGACGGCCGACAGATCCCCTCCAAGGCCTTCCAGCCGCAATTTAACAACCGCCAATCCGTCAGAGAGTTTTACAACATGTTCATGTCTACTGGGAGACATCTTAAAGATTTACCTCTGTGTATTAACCGTGAGGATTTTAACCCCGGCTACGCTCTGTTCGTTTTTAATCTCAACCCCGCCGACGACAACGACGCGTTGTCGGTCGTATCGAACGGTAATTTGAGACTGGAGATGAGATTCAGAGTGCCTCTACCAAACACGATCACTCTTATCGTCTACGCTTGTTATGATTCTATTCTAGAAATAGACGCTAAAAGGCAAGTGCTGGTGGATTATTACTAAAACATTAAGAAATCATGGATAATCTTCAGTTAGAGAGTCTTTTACGTCGTCTCCCTGGAAAAGTGTTTTGCGGCATGTGGGCCTCTGACCACTTACCCTTTCTGAGCGCTTCCTTCATACGCCCCACGTATTTCGTGGTCAACACGCATCCTTCTCACATGCCCGAGGAACACTGGCTGGCTTTAACCCTGGAAAAAGATGGGGAAGCTACCTTTTTCGACTCTTACGGATCATCTCCTGAATTCTGCTACTTCCCCTCGACCATCCTGGAGTTTTTGGAAAAATGCTCCGAAAACATCAAGTATCACACGGGGCAATTGCAACACCGACTGTCTACCATATGCGGTCAGCACTGCTCTATTATCTTTACCACCGAGCCAGAGGCTTATCTTTCGAACAGGTATTGTCTCTGTACGACGAAGATGTTGTAAAAAATGATATTATGGTGCGTGATTTTGTGAAAAAATGTGGGGTTAAAAATAAAAGGGGGGGCAGCGTTGTTGTTCTTTATCGACTTATGAAAACATGTTGTGAAAATGAAAGACCGTACGCATAATGATTCATCTAATAAACCTCTTTATTGATGAAATAATGGTCTCTGCCTATTATTATCGTTAATACTCGATCCACCGAGGGGACAGAATGATTCGTTTTCTGCTCCTGAGCTTCTTAGAAGCGCGAGGCTCCGAGGGCGTGATCCAAGGCGGGGATGACGACGGATTCTTCTTCTCCGAGGTGCTTTCGCGATGTGTTTTTAACCCCTCCTTCAGGGAGCGGTATTGGTCACGAGCATGCGGGTTATTCACTGAAGATAAAGGGACGTTCAGTTCCGATTGCTGAAAATTGAAAATTGCTGCCCCGTCGGACGCACGCGCGCTTTGTGCGCTTCGAGGCAGAGAAGCGCGCCCTGTGGGGGGTCGTGCAACCCCCTCCTCCTCCTCCTCTCCATCCGCATTTCTCCCACGTAACGTCAGAGTAACCCTACGCTCGTCTCGTTGATCCTGCTTCAGCAACGTCAAATATCTCCGTAGCAAAGCGTCGTATTTTTTTATTTTTTCATAAGAACTCAACCCTTGTTCGTTTAATACCTCCCTCATTTTACCGTCCAAATCATCTTCGGCTGTTTCTCTGACCGTAGGACGTGTCATACCGTTTAATCGACGGGGAGAGACAAGAAACATTTTCTGAGCTTTCTTCAAAGTCTTTTTTTTTTTTTTTACTGTCTACTAGAGAGTCCTCCGATAAGATTCCCTATCAGAGGTATGACGGTAGAGAGCAAAGGTAAAAGAAACCCGCCCGTCTGTTTCTTCAGAACCCTGCGTTTGCTCTTTAAACAGGTTTTGTCATCCGCCAACAGCCTGATAATTTTTCTCCACTTTTTGAGTTTTTTATATTGTGAAGGGGTTAAGGGGATGTTACCCTTGAGAAGGTTTAAAGAGATCTCGCACAACGTTCTGATAAAGTCATGAGAGCAGTGCAATCGGACAATCGGAGCAGATTGTCTCTCTGAGCAAACTTTCCCCATAGGCTATTGAGACAGAGTTTAGCCACCTGTCTCTTGACGGGATTCGCCTCTATCTTTTCGGGGTCTAAACGGATCCCCTGACGTTCCATATACTCTCTGACGTACCTCTCCCTGCTGTCACGATCCACAGCGTCGGGTGGATAACTGGAAGCTTCCTGCTTTCCTTTTAAGAACGCGTGTACGTACCTGGTGAACACAGAGTCGCTGGTTTTATCAAAGTGCCAAACCTCAGTGATTTTAGCTACTCTGTAACCCATCTCCAAGGCTTTGTTAAATTCTACAGTAACCCACACACCCGTCAGCGCTCTGGCATCATCGCCGTGCGAGCAAGGGTCATTCTGCGCACGTGCGACATAGAGGAAATATTAATTTACCGTTCTTGCTTTTGTACGGTAAAACGGGGAAAAAGAGACCGTGAGGCGGGAAGACTGTGGCTGTGATAAGACCGAAGTAGTTTCTAGGGTCTCCGAAATCTTTGTATATGATCGTAGGATGATCTAAAGGGTAAGTGCATACGCTGTTAACGTAAGGATACAGAGAGGTTACGTCTACGTACATCTTTTCCCCGGGCCCCGCCGTGTGTCTCAGCTAAAGAGCATCACGAGGGATCAGAGGCTCCGGAGGATTAAACGTACGGAGAAACTCTCTGACGCGCTTGCAAGATTTTTTCATCTCGAGCCACTCGTGTTCTCTCATCACTGTCACGCGGACGTCATGTTCGGACTCTAGCGTCCTCACTCTCTCCTCACTGCTCGTCCACAATTCGCCGAAACTGACACCTCTCAACGGGCACGTCTCTGCCGGACTGAAACACAACAAGCAGCCGTGGTAAAAGCACCCATGATATTCCCACGTGTATTTTTCCCCGTCGATCTCGGTGTAACCGTCTACAAAAAAAGGACCGATCTGCTTTTCCCCTATATTTAGAGCGTGCTGTATGAAGATTTTTTCTATCACCATGACCCATTCTAGCCACTGGATGGACGCATGCGAGAATCTTTTACACCTCCGTGCGTAACCGTAGGGACAGGGTATGGCCAGCGTCTTAGAGGTCATATAATTCGTGATAAACACTTTCATACAGGCTGACGCTATGGTGATCGAACTGAACGGGTCCACCCGCGTCTCTCCGAAAAACTGTTCCCTGAATTTGACACAGCCCTGGGAGAGTATGATCACGTCATTTTTACAATAACGCAGAGCTTCCTTCCTAAAGTTAAAAACGCTGCGCGCGTTTGTTCCATTCATGAAAATCCTGACGTTCGCGCTCCAACATGTGCTCTACAGCATAATCTGAGGGGGGAGGGAATGGTGCTACATACTCGAGACGCTCCGCCGAACTGAATTTATGAGGAAAATACCCCTTGCTCTGATCGGCGAAACCTAGGGCTTTTGAGAAATCGCTAAGACGCATGGGTAGGAAAGACAGAGAGTCTATAAATTTCAGCTCATAATGAGGGTCCTCAAAACTGAGGACTTTACTCCCCGTCATGAGAATACACCGTGGCGATAACCCCTCTTTCAACATACCGCTCAAAACCAGATAGGCGTCGAAGCCTTTGGCATTGTGAGCGATAAAAACGTTACGTCTGTAGCGTTCGTTTCTGAAATGCATAAGAAAATGTTTAACGCAGTCCCGACCGTAAAACCACCTCTCTTCACCTTTCAAGGTTTTTGCATACACCAGAAAAAGGAACGTGCATGCCTTTCTCATCGGCGAACGTTTCAAAGTCATAAAAAATCAAATCGGGACGGTCGGCCCTCACGGGGAGAGCACGGATGTAACACCTGTGATCGATTCCCGACTCCCTCAATAACCTCTCCCCGCAGATTTTACATTCCGCCTTAGCGCAACGATGACCGTTTCCTACAAGAGCATCTGATCCCGCGTTGTAACACCTGCCGCATCTGGTGCATTTTTTAACGAGCTCGCAGAGACTGACCGTCCTCCCAGTTACAACGTTCCTCTTACCTTCTTTGTGACGGGCATAACACGCCGGGGAACGACACTTTCTAAGACAATCAGTGCATTCTACAGGATCGTGCTCTTGCCTGGGGCACTCCCCGTCGTTGCATATATGACAGTAACCTCGACAACAATGCGTGTAGGAACAATCAAAACCCTTGTAACAATAATTACAGACCGTTTCGAAATGCGAGAGGACGTTAGATTTTCTGTAAAACACTATGATTTTACGTTTTAACAACCCTTCGAATTTCCGCACGTCACCGAAGCCAACGGGCGTCCGCTCGTCCAAACCAACGGCACGCTGCCACTCTCTAGCTCGTCTCTCGCACTGCCAGTCTGTGAATCCCTCGTTATACGTGTGAGCTAGACCGATGGCGAAGCAGAGCTGATCTCCGCGCTCCTCTGTAACGTACAGATGTCGTCTTTTCTTACATATGATCTAAAGTTTTCTCCAGCTTACGTTTCCCACCGCCTTTAGGGTTCCGCACCACCTGAACTATCAGCTCCGCTCATTCGCTCGCCGCAACGCCCATGTTCGACTGTACTAAGTGATCGAGCATATCTTCAAAAACGGGTAGAATGTTTCCGCCCGTTTCATCGACGACCACCGACGCATGAACTCTTACATTTTCCCCCTCTACGCTCATCTGCACCACGTCCCCCCGTTCTGCTATGGTTCTCGCATCCTCGACCGATTCTCGAATGAGGCTGATCACGTTTTGATAAAACGTAGCGATATCCGGCACGTCTCCCGTCGGCGGGATCGATAAAACGCGTCTCATTTTTACGGCGTTAAAATTCTCGTGAGTCGTGACACTGATTTCTCTTTCATCGGTTCTACGTCGCTCCTCGTCTTCGCCCATACCGCATCCTCCACCTCTCACCTGCATCTCTCTTTCATCCTCTTCCTCACCCTCTCCAACCCCTCCTCCTACACGCATCTCTATTTCGTCCTCTCCAGACCCTCCTCCTCCCACCCGCATCTCTCTTTCAGCCTCTTCCCCACCCTCTCCAGCCACTCCTCCTCCCACCTGCACTTCTCTTTCATCCTCTTCCTCACCCTCTCCAACCCCTCCTCCTACACGCATCTCTATTTCGTCCTCTCCAGACCCTCCTCCTCCCACCCGCATCTCTCTTTCAGCCTCTTCCCCACCCTCTCCAGCCACTCCTCCTCCCACCTGCACTTCTCTTTCATCCTCTTCCTCACCCTCTCCAACCCCTCCTCCTACACGCATCTCTATTTCGTCCTCTCCAGACCCTCCTCCTCCCACCCGCATCTCTCTTTCAGCCTCTTCCCCACCCTCTCCAGCCACTCCTCCTCCCACCTGCACTTCTCTTTCATCCTCTTCCCCACCCTCTCCAACCCCTCCTCCCACACACATCTCTCTTTCGTCCTCTCCAGACCCTCCTCCTCCCACCTGCATCTCTCTTTCAGCCTCTTCCCCGCCCTCTCCTTCTCTCAATTCTCTCCCATGGCCCGCCGCCCCTCCTTCTTCCTCTCTCTCCCCCACCAACTGAGGATGGCATTTTCTATCGCCTGTAGAGGATCTTGCCGAAACACGGCGGTATTATCGTATTCCTCCTGCCGTGTGTCTATGCGAAAGGAGGGCGGGATAAGCCTTAGCCCTTCCACGCTTAACCTTAATTTGGCAAAGACCCTCTCTAATGTCTCATCCATTTTTTTTATTTTTTAATGATATATGTATTTATTTTATATGTTATGTTTTTTTTGTATGCTTTTTACTTTGAACATAGGGCTAAATAAAATGTCACAACTCAGGGATTAAATGATTTTTTATTTTTTCATGCACAATTTTATTATATAATTACCCCCTATCTATAACCTTGCAATCACAACTTCAAAAATATATACCGAGGTGAACATACATTCAAAACATTTCACTCAAAACCTTTTCATACGCGTTAGAAAACGTGGCACTGTAGTCACGAATAAGATCGCGAATCAAATCGCTCGTTATTTCGGCGAGACGCAATAATCCTCCGTCACGACGCCGGCAGAGAGGCTGCGGAATTCTCGGCCGTCAGAACTGTTTGGGTCTCACTTCCCTGTTAGAGACGTCGCCTGAAAAAAAATCCCTATCAAAATCTTATACGTATAGGTATATAAAGAAGAAATGTAATCTAAATATATGTATATATAAACAACATACCGTTAAACTGCCGCTGAGGAAACCTGCACTTAAACAGAGCTCTAACGGGACGTCCACGTTCTCTCCGTCGTCGCTCCGCTTCCTGATTCGGTTCGGGGGTGTTCTCCGATTCAGTCTCTGATTGTTTTTAAAAAATAAGGCTCGTATCACAAAAACGTATTCACACACTTTTTTTTTTTTAAAAAAAGAAGACACGTATTCTCACACACACACACATAAAACACACCGTTAATCACACGCCCCGCTTCCCTGGTCGAACACGTGGGTGATTTGGCCGAGTCTTTATGGGGTTAGAAGAACGATTAACGACCCCTATACATATATATATTTATTAAAAATAAATATCCAAGATAAAAAATACATACCTGTAAACAACCTTTTCACTATCGATGGGCTCTTTCTGACGAATTTCAGCCCCTTCGCTCGCCGGGGCACGTCGCAAGCTTTTAAGACGGGCGTCACGCTCGCGACTTGCGGTGTCGGAGTCGGTAATATTTCGATCACGGGGTCTCCGCTTCTCGGAGGAGCGTGCTGAACACATCGATCTCATGAGATCGCTGGCGAAGTCCTCACGGGTGAAGCCCGTTAGAATTAAATCCAGATCCTCCACGAGGCTGTCGTTCCCCGGCTCCCTGGAAAACTCATCAGGATTTATGTAAAATCATCAGGCGTGTAAAATCTGGCGCACGTAGGAAAAAAAAAAGTTTTTTACCAGAGCTATATATAACAGATGGAAAAATACACAGAGAGAGATACAGTACCTGGTTCAGTCTGACTGAGGCTAATACCCTCTAGTTCTTCCGCGGTAACTTTATTAAAGAGAAAAACATTTAAAAAAGTACAGAAGAGTTCAAATTAAAGAGAAATGAATAGAAAAAGCTTACCCTGAAAGTCGGGTACCCTGTGAACATCGGCTTGAACTTTTATAGCTGAGAATACATAAAGTGTTTATTGAAACAATGTTTTTTAAAAGAAAAGAAATGCCTTATAATTTCAACAAGTTTTTTTTTCTTACCATGAACCATCATGTTGACCCCCTGGATTTCTTCCTGGAAAATGTCGGAGCGTTTCCTTTCTTATATACCCAAAAGTTCTTGAGCATTTTCCCCCACTACACCTGCCACAAGTTCTCAACCACATACATCTGTCACTTCACGCTTCGCGCACTGTCCGAAAACTTTCGGCCTGACATTTGCACGGGGCGGTCCAAAGGGGGGTGGGACTTCCTATCACTAAAATTCTCAAGGAAGACCTTCTTTAACACACCCCAATCGTTAGAGGATAAGAAGCCGGACGCCTCGGGACCGTCTCTCCACACTTCGACTGATAAAGCTGCAATTCCCCTATTTCATAACCCCATCAGCCCCCGGAATCCAAAGGCCATTCCTCGCACAACGGATCCGACGGCGGTGCCTGAGTACGACGAAGACACGCGCTGCTTTTCCACGGACCCTCTTTGCCAGAATCTCGAAAAATCGATATAAGGGTCTCGTTGATAACAGAACTCCAGTGATACGCCATTAATCTTCTTTTTGCATATATCCGTTTACGTTTCACAAATAAAAAAAAATAAAGGTTATTAATAAAATGTTTAAAATCACACCAAAAGTTCAAGACACGGCCGCGTGAAACGCACCCTCGCGCACTGTCCGAAAACTTTTGCACACACCCTGAAGCGCGCGAACGGAACCCTGGTGCGCGTGAACGGGGGAATCAGGGCGGGATATCCGGAAAATAGAAGAATCTCGTTGGTCCTAAGGGGGCGGGACTTCCTGTCACAATGCGTTCTGATTGGATGAACTTTCACCTAGAACTGTGAAAATGCACTTTGAGGAAAGGTGGTTAGTACTATCTCTCATGAGTTTAAAATGTTACACGTCCCAGCATGCTAAAGGTAATAAAACGCAAGGCAACATCAGGTGATGATACAGAGCCCATTCCAGCTAAAATAAAAGCAAGAGTTCAAGAAAAATATGGTTGTGTGAACTGGCAGCCAAATATTTGCCACTTTCTGTGGAGATACAGCAGGAAAAAGAGACTGTGGAGAGTCAGCAGGAAAAAAACAGGAATGATGATGTTTAAATAGATGAATTACAAAACAGACAATGTGAAAAACTGAGTACAGTCCACCTATTACACACAGCGTCAAGCCATCAACAATAGGTCAAGCATCCAGACACTCACCCAAGAGTGGTGATTTTTTTTCAAGGAAGTTGGTATGGCTACACATTCCAAGAACTTACTAGTGTGAGTTTAATGGAGCACTTCCTTGAAAATGTGGACAAAAAAGGAAGACACCTCTTAAACTTACTCAAAAGTGTTGATGCACCCAAAAACAAGCAAGTCCTTGATGTCAAGTTTCAAGTTTCAGACAGAGAGGCCAGTTGGATGGTGGCTTAGAGGAGATCATACAGATGATACTTCTTGAGGAGATGAGGAGAACCTGTTCCCTTTTGTAGAGGACAAGTCTGGCCCAAGAGGTTCAGGTGGAGAAGTTGCATTATTGTATGTGGTAAGTAAACAGAAACACTAAAAGTATAACCAAACCCTAGCTAAATCTACTTTTGTACTAATATCTAGTTCTGCTATTGACATACTCTGTGTAGCACCATGGCTTTAATAAACTCGACTGTTAGTACACTATGGGACGTAATTTTTTTATGGTTTATGATATTTTTAGTCAATGGTAAATAGAAAACTAGTAATAGCTCTCAGATTAGGTGTATGTGTATGTCTGTTATACATAAGACTTTCTGTGGTAGTAGTAGCTCAGTGATGATGATGTTGGATTACTGGGGAGAAGACCTTAAGATCAAACCCTACCTCTGCCAAGCTGCCACTGTTGGGTCACTGCGCAAGACCCTTAACCCTCAACTGCACAGATGCAGTTTAATGGAGAAAAAATTAAGTCACTATGCATAAGGGCTTCAGCCAAAATGCTGTAAATATAGAGCAAATGATTATGCAAATGTTGCAGTCTGGTAGAAGTTCTGTGTTTCCTCTGGTAGCACCATCAGAATTAAGTTGGCTACTTATATTTTACAATCTATAACTTATATTTCTATCGAAAAATTCAAATATTGTTTCCCTTCCAAACATGTCCAGTGGTCCCAAAATGAAGTTACCTTCAACTGAATGCTTCTTGACATTGATGCCTTTCCAGGTATTTTTTTCAGTAGAAAGTATAATTCTATAAAAAAAGTATAAGTATAATTAAAGTATATTTCTGTTAAAAGTAAATATTAAATTTGGAGGAAAAGCTCTTGAATACTGAATATTCTCTCCCTGATCTTTCAACATGGACCTGTCAGTCAGGACATTTATTTTAAGTGATTCCATGTTTTTCACTTAAACACATTTCAGTTTAGTATAGTGGCATATAATGTGCACTTTTAGAAATTTGTCTACCATTAGACAAATCTTGGAGATCTAAAAAAAACATCTTGGAGATTTGAGATTTCCTCAAGATCTTAAAAAACATCTTGAAGAGATCTCAAATCCTTTTGTCTCTTCATGTAATCCCAGACAGATTCAATGATGTTGAGATCAGGGCTCTGTGGGGGTCAAATGATCACTTTCTTAATGACATTGGCTGTATGCATGGGGTCATTGTCCTGCTGCAGAATAAATTTGGGGCCAATCAGAGGCCTCCCTAATGGCAGAGGTGGCAAAAGTACTAACATTCTATACTTAAGTAGAAGTACAGACACTTGTGTGACTGTAAAAATAGAAGTACTGATTCAACTTGTTTACTCAAGTAAAAGAAAGAAAGTACAGGGTCTAAAATATACTTCAGTAAAAAAGTAAATAGTAAAAATTATTTTTGATCATTTTTGATAACTCAGCAAAACTAAAAAAGTCCGACACAAAAAGCAGGAAATTCTTCTTCTTTTATTAACAACCTGCACAGTGCTGGTACAGGGAACAAAATCGCTGGACACCAGTGGCAGACCGTCAGGGCCAGCAAGGCCTTCTCTGCTGGCCTAAACAGCAGTGATCTGAATCACTGACTTGCATGTTAATATATTAAATATATTTTTTCCATGAATGTGTATTAAATTATTCCCAATAGTCTATTCTCTACATTTCATAGCTTTTCTCTTGGTTGCGCTGCTTCCAGTAGTGTATATTTATGATAAGAGTATTTATCCAATCATATTTCAGCCAGTGGCTGACATCATGTGTTGCCAGAGTGAAAGAAATCTGCCTTAAGGCCTTCGGAATTAATAGTGCAGGCGACCGTAGCTTAAAATAAGTGGCAATGAAACTGTTCCATTAACCAATCAGATTTCAAGTTGGCGTCACTGGGGCCATCTAGCAGGCGTAC
Organism: Hemibagrus wyckioides; assembly: GCF_019097595.1. Classification (NCBI taxonomy): domain Eukaryota; kingdom Metazoa; phylum Chordata; class Actinopteri; order Siluriformes; family Bagridae; genus Hemibagrus; species Hemibagrus wyckioides. The sequence continues at coordinate 5,761,396 of NC_080710.1, read as the reverse complement.
GATTACGTCAGCAATTTCTTGTCCTTTGATTGTATAATTGGAGTAGTCAGAGGCAGCGAACCGCACAAACTAAATAAAATATATATATTTTAACTCACAATGGCTGACAGAGGAGAAGAAATTGATTTGGTCGCGGACATCCTTACAAATGCATTTTCAAAACAGACTTTTCAAGAAAATCCTTCAAAATATTTGGTAAGCTTTTTCAAGAACCATTTATGCTTTTGGGTTTTCTTTTGCACAAAATAATCAGCCTTCATTCCAGATCACTGCGGTAGAATGTGTTTTTTTTTTTTGTTTGTTTGTTTTGCTGCAGTAAAAGGAGACTTATGAGACTGAATTGTGTTAATTTGTTTTTTTGCTATGTGTAATGTAATTTTATTCAAGAACTCAAAGTTCTTTGAATCAAGGCGTGCCCTTTTAGGTGTGAAAATCAGTCCTGCAGTGTTAAAAAGCCTCTCTCAGGCAGCTGAGGCAGGTAGGGGTGTGTTGAGCTTAAGTGACAAGGTGCAGATTGCTGGGAAAAATTTCAGGACATCCATGGAATCATCTGGACAGACTAGGTAGGATTCTAGCTGCTTGAAGATTTTTTATTCATGATAATAAGCTAAGCGCCACACAAAAACCCAGACATCAGTTCAACACATCTGAAGTTCTTTATACTAACCTAACGTATGCAAGTACTAATAATAAGTTCACAGAGACAATTCCACTAATTGTTATTTACAGACCCCCAAGGCCATACTCTGAATTCCTTAGTGAATTTGGAGATTTTACTTCAAACCTTGTTGCTTCTTTAGACAAAGCATTAATAGTAGGAGACTTCAACATTCATTTTGATAAGCCAGAAGACCCTCTGAGAACAGCAGTTGTGTCCATCTTAGATTCATTAGGTGTTAATCAAAATGTAATAGGACCCACTCATAATGGAGGTCACACTCTGGATCTCATTTTTATATTCGGATTAAATATAGAAAACATAGTCACTCTTCCACAGTCGGAAGCTATCTCAGATCATTATCTAGTTTCATTTAGAATGCGTCTTAGTCACGAGATGCGCAACTTGCCGCATTACCGTATGAAGCGTATATTTACGTCTGCTACCGCAGAGAGATTTACCGATAGTCTCCCAGAATTATCACACATGATTGGTTCACCTTCTGACCCCACAGAACTTGACCAGGCGACTGAATACTTGGAGTCATTATTTCGGAACACCCTAGACACTGTAGCTCCACTTAAAAGGAAAAAAATTAAAGACAAGAAACTAGCACCCTGGTACAACGACCACATATGAGCTTTAAAACAATCAGCTAGGAAACTAGAGCGTAAATGGCGTCAAACTAAATTAGCAGTATTCCAGATTGCGTGGAAGGAAAGCCTTCTGAGATACAAAAATTCTCTTAGTGCTGCTAGATCAGCGTATCTCTCTGCCCTAATCGAAGATAACAAAAACAATCCAAAATTTTTATTTATTATTGTAGCAAAACTAACGGAGTAAAACCACTGTAGAAAAGCGCACATCATCTATATTTAGCAGCAATGACTTCATGAATTTTTTCAATGAAAAAATTGACAATATCAGGCAAAAAATTCAGACTATTAATTTAAAACCAAATTATTTGATAGATAATCCTTTAGATAATATAGCTATTTCTGATCAGAGCTTAGAGTGCTTCACTCCACTTCAAGAGCCTGATCTAATTTCACTAATTTTTTCTTCAAAATCTTCTACCTGCATCCTAGATCCTTTACCCACATCTTTCCTTAAACAGATATTACCAGTAGCTACTGAACCCCTTCTAAAAGTAATTAATTCTTCTCTAAGCACTGGCTATGTGCCTAAATCTTTTAAGCTAGCAGTTATCAAACCCTTGATTAAAAAAACAGACCTCGACCCCTGTCAGCTGTCTAACTATAGACCGATATCAAACCTGCCCTTTATCTCCAAGATCCTAGAAAAGGCTGTAGCACAGCAGTTACGTTCATACCTGCATAGAAATAACATTTATGAAATGTATCAGTCAGGATTTAGACCTCATTATAGCACAGAGACAGCACTGGTTAAAGTGGTCAATGACCTGTTACTGGCTTCTGATCAGGGTTGTGTCTCCCTACTGGTGTTACTCGATCTTAGTGCAGCTTTTGACACCATTGACCACACTGTTCTACTTGATAGACTAGAACATGTTGGTGTTAAAGGAACAGCCCTCTCCTGGTTCAGGTCTTATTTGACTGACCGTTATCAGTTTGTAGATCTAGATGGTGACTTCTCCATGCATACCAAGGTTATGTTCGGTGTTCCACAAAGTTCTGTCTTAGGCCCACTGCTTTTCTCCCTATACATGTTACCCCTTGGTGTAATTATTCGTAAACATGGTATTAGCTTCCACTGTTATGCAGATGACACACAGCTATATGTTTCAGCTAAGTCAGATGAGAGACACCAGCTTATTAAGATAGAAGAATGTGTAAAGGACATTAGACGTTGGATGGCCACTAACTTCCTCCTGCTTAATTCAGACAAGACAGAGGTGCTTGTACTAGGACCACAGGCAGTTAGAAGTGAGCTTTCTGATTACAGAGTAATGGTGGATGGTCTTTTGGTTTCATCTTGTCCAGCAGTAAAAGATCTTGGTGTGATTATTGACTCTGGTCTTTCGTTTGAAGCTCATGTAGATAATATCACTAGGGTAGCCTTCTTCCATCTTAGGAATATTGCTAAGATAAGAAATATGTTGTCGCTTCATGATGCAGAAAAATTAGTTCATGCTTTTGTTACCTCTAGGTTGGATTATTGTAATGCCTTACTGTCTGGATGTTCCAGTAGGAGCATAAACAAGCTCCAGTTAGTCCAGAATGCAGCAGCTAGAGTCCTAACTAGAACCAGAAAATATGATTCAAGATTCAAGAAGCTTTTATTGTCATTTCAACCACATATAGCTGACGCAGTACATAGTGAAATGAAACAACGTTTCTCCAGGACCTGGTGCTACATAAACATACAACAACAAAGTTCAACATAAAAACACCACCACAGAGCTAGGACAGAAGTTTGTCTTAGCCACGTAAAGTGCACAGTGTGCAGCTAGGTCCAAAAAGAGCATAGACAAGACAGTGCAAAAAGACAATAAATACAATAAAGACAACACAAAAGAACACAGGACACTTAGCACAGAAAAGAAATAAAAGAACATGTACTGGAATGTAAGTGAAATAAGAAAGTGAAATGATGTAAAAAAAAAAAAAAAAAAAGAAAAAAAAAAAAAGTATTGTGCAAAAATATTGTGCAAAAACACACAGCAGCGGTTGAGGTAGTGCAAATACAATAAACAAATATAGCAGCGGATGACAGGTAGAGGTAGTGCAGTAAGTAATGAACAGTATAAATTGTGTATGTGTGTGTGCGTGCATGTCCACACAGTCAAGAGAGAGTGTGTGTATGTGTGTGTGAGAGAGACAGTGTTAATATACAGTTCAGTCCTGAGTGAGAGTGTGTGTGTGTGTGTGTGTGTGTGTGTGAGAGAGAGTGTAGAACAGTTCAGTCCTGAGTGAGAGTGTGTGTGAGAGTGTAGAACAGTTCAGTCCCGGGTGTTGAGGAGCCTGATGGCTTGAGGAAAGCAACTGTTACACAGTCTGGTTGTGAGGGCCCGAATGCTCCGGTACCTCTTTCCAGATGGCAAGAGGGTGAAGAGTGTGTGTGAGGGGTGTGTGGGGTCAGCCACAATGCTGTTGGCTTTGCGGATGCAGCGTGCGGTGTAAATGTCTGTGATAGAGGGAAGAGAGACTCCGATGATCTTCTCAACTGTCCTCACTATCCGCTGAAGGGTCTTGCGATCTGAGACGGTGCAGTTCCCAAACCAGGCAGTGATGCAGCTGCTCAGGACGCTCTCGACGGTCCCTCTGTAGAACACAGTCAGGATGGGGGAAGGGAGATGGGCTTTCCTCAGCCTCCTCAGGAAGTAGAGGCACTGCTGGGCTTTCTTGGTGATGGAGCTGGTGTTGAATGACCAGGTGAAGTTCTCCGCCAGATGGACACCAAGGAATTTGATGCTCTTGACGATCTCCACAGAGGAGCCATCGATGGACAGCGGAGAATGGTCACACTGTGCTCTCCTGAAGTCAACAACCATCTCTTTGGTCTTGTCGATGTTCAGGGAGAGGTTGTTGGCTCTGCACCAGGCTGTTAGATGTTGCACCTCCTCTCTGTATGCTGACTCGTCGTTCTTGCTGATGAGACCCACCACGGTCGTGTCATCAGCGAACTTGATGTGGTTGGAGCTGTGCATTGCTGCACAGTCGTGAGTCAGCAGAGTGAACAGCAATGGACTGAGCACACAGCCCTGAGGCGCTCCAGTGCTCAGTGTGGTGGTCCTGGAGATACTTCTCCCGATCCGGACTGACTGAGGTCTCCCAGTCAGGAAATCCAGGATCCAGTTGCAGCGAGAGGTGTTCAGGCACAGGAGACTCAGCTTCTCAATCAGCTGCTGAGGGATGATTGTGTTGAATGCTGAACTGAAATCTATGAACAGCATTCAAACGTAGGAGTCTTTGCAGTCCAGGTGTGTGAGGGCCAGATGGAGGGTTGTGGTGATGACGTCTTCCGTGGAACGGTTAGGATGATACGCAAACTGCAAGGGGTCCAGCGAGGGTGGTAGCTGTGACTTGATGTGCCTCATGACGAGCCTCTCGAAGCATTTCATCACGATTGGTGTGAGTGCAACGGGATGGTAGTCATTGAGGCAGGAAACCGTGGACTTCTTTGGCACAGGGACGATGGTCGTTGTCTTGAGGCACGTAGGGATGATGGAGCTGCTCAGCGAGATGTTGAAGATGTCAGTGAAGACATCTGCTAGCTGCTCTGCACACTCCCTGAGAACTCTGCCAGGAATGTTGTCTGGTCCAGCAGACTTCCGTGGGTTAACTCTGCATAGAGTTCTCTTCACGTCAGCCGTGGTGAGACAGAGCACTGGGTATTAGGAGGAGGGATGGTCTTCCTCGCTGTTGTGTTGTTCTGTGCCTCAAACCGAGCGTAGAAGTCGTTCAGCACATCAGGAAGGGAGGCATCACTGTCACAGGAAGGTGAAGCTGTCCTGTAGTTGGTGATCGCCTGAATGACCTGCCACATGCGCCGGGAGTCTCTGCTGTTCTGGAAGTGGCCGTGGATACGCTTCGCCTCTCTAATGGCTCGGGACAGTTTGGCCCTTGCTGTTTTTAAGGCCGCCCTGTCCCCTGATCTGAAGGCAGAGTCTCTCGACTTCAGGAGAGCACGCACTTTCACAGTCATCCACGGCTTCTGGTTGGAGCGTGTTGTGATGGTCTTGGAGACAGTCACGTCATCGATGCATTTCCCGATGTAGCCGGTCACTGATTGCGTCTACTCCTCCAAGTCAATAGAGTCGCCGTTGGTTGCAGCCTCCCTAAACATATCCCAGTCAGTGCACTCAAAACAGTCCTGAAGAGCAGAGATGGCTCCTGCTGGCCAGGTTTAACCTGTTTCAGAACCGGTTTAGAGCGTCTGACGAGTGGTCTGTATGCTGGAATCAACATAACAGAGATGTGGTCTGAGTAGCCGAGGTGGGGGCGGGGCTCCGCACGATACGTGCCGGGAATGTTTGAATAAACAACATCCAGCGTTTTTAGGGAGCACTGTTCTGAGATTTGCATGATTGAAATCTCCGGCGATGATGAACAGTCCGTCGGGGTGAGCATTCTGCAGCTCGCTAATAGCTCCGTACAGCTCACACAGAGCCTCCTTAGCATTAGCGCTGGATAGAATGTACACTCCGATAATGAGAGTAGTGGTGAATTCCCGGGGTAAATAAAAAGGTCTGCATCTAACAGTCACAAACTCCACTACCGATGAGCAGTAGTTAGACACAAGCACAGTCCTTACACCATTCCGTGTTGATGTAAACACACACACCGCCACCGCGAGTCTTACCACACAGAGCTGCATTCCTGTCGGCACGAAACACGGTTAGCCCGGCTAGCTGAATGGCGGCGTCCGGAATTCTGTCGCTGAGCCACGTCTCCGTGAAAACAAAGACGCAGCAGTCTCTGAACTCACGCCGTGTAGTTTGCTGGAGTCGGATGTAGTCCAGTTTATTATCCAGTGAGCAGACGTTGGACAAGATGATGGAAGGGAGTGCCGGCCGGCTAGGGTTGGTTGTTAGCCTATCACAGACACCCGCCCATTTACCGCGCTTCCGCTTCCTTGAACAACGCTTGCGACGTCCTCTCTCCCGGCCACCGGCATCAGGCGACGCCGAGGACTGAAGGCCTGGACTCCGCAGCAAGCCGAGTTCGCGAAGTTTGCAGAGTAGTTCATCATGCAAGTTAGTAACTGCATGATTTCTGTACCGTAATATCGTCTGGCGGTCGTATACATGAACATCACTGTCTTTGGCGTCCATGCACTTTAAATTTAGTGCTAAAACAAAAAGAAAGCACCATTTTGGTTCCGGAGTGGCCGCTGCGTGCTACTGCCGCGCCGCCATCTTGGAAGAGTAATGAGCACATCACTCCTATTTTAGCCACACTACATTGGCTCCCAGTCAAATTTCGCATTGATTATAAAATACTGTTACTAACCTATAAAGCACTAAATGGTCTCGCGCCACAGTACCTGAGCGATCTTTTAGTCTTTTATGTTCCGCCACGCCTACTCCGATCAAAGGGTGCTGGTTACTTGGTAGTACCTCAAGTAGCAAAGGCTACAGCAAGGGGCAGAGCTTTCTCTTTCAAAGCCCCAAAGTTATGGAACAGCCTTCCAATTAGTGTTTGGGATTCAGACACAGTCTCAATGTTTAAGTCTAGGCTGAAGACACATTTGTTTAGTCAAGCTTTTAATGTATAGTTTTCTTAGGTAAAGGAGCAGATCTGGAAGGTTCATGGGTATAGAGTGTTTGGTGTACTGGGATGTTTGGATGCTGTCATCTAACCACCCTCACAAGTCGCTCAGGTTTGCTGACTGTGAAGTGGTTGGATGCTTTATGTCCCGGGAAGCCTTCATGTCTGTGACCTTCTGGCTCTCCCTTTTAGTTATGCTGTCATAGCTAGTCTTGCCGGAGTCCCTGCCTGCACTTTACACAAAATTCTACACTCTACATTCTAATTCTCTTTAAGCATCACATAATCAGAAACTTAATATCTTTCTCTCTCTCTCTACCTCCTCTGTCGAGCTATACACCCCACTCCTGAGCTCCCAGTGTTTGCCAGTTTCCAGTGCGACCGCTGCCCTACCCCTGGTCGGAGTCTCGCCGCTTGATGGTGCCCACTGATGCTGTGGATGGATCTGTGTGGACCAGGAGACAGCCATGGACAGAGCCACTTGGGGACTTTCACACCATCACAGATATGCCATTTCATCTGTCAGCCCGTGACAGCAAAGAACTAGTGTTTATAATGACCTTAGAAACTACAATGACCTAATAGTTCCTCATGGGTCATTGATTGCTGTTGTAGAAAGGACATTAATCAGCTACAGTTACATTATTTTCTGTTTAGTGTCACCCAGATGAGGATGGGTTCCCTTCTGAGCCTGGTTCCTCTCAAGGTTTCTTCCTTTCCATCCCAGGGAGTTTTTCCTTGCCACAGTTGCCACAGGCTTGCTCATTAGGGATAAAATAGTCTAATTATAGAATTTAATTTAATCTTATTTCTAGTTAATTAGTTATTTTTATTTTTTATTATTATTTTTCATTTTCCCCTCCTCTTTCTCCGTTTTCTTCTTTTGTAAAGCTGCTTTGAGACAATGTTCATTGTAAAAGGCGCTCTACAAAATAAACTGAATTGAATTGAACTGTAAATACACTTTACCATTATGTGTTTTTTCAGATTAGATTAGATTCTTGTATGCCAGAAGCTTCTGGGTTCTAGGTTGGCACAAAACACAATGCATTCGCCATGAATCATTCTTGGAGCCTACGACATTGAACAGTTCTTTTAAATACGGCCATGGATGGGGAATGTCTTGCTTTTCTGAATCTTCCTCCGTGTCCAAGTTTTCTCTCCATCATAACTTGTACACTCACTCAATTCCCTTCTAGTTAGTTATGTCTTTTACGTCGTGTCGTCATCTGTGGAGGTTGAAAAAGTAACGAGTAGAAAGTAGAGATATTTGTGTTTAAATGTAGGGAGTAAAAGTAAAAAGTAGTTAGAAAAATAAACACTCAAGTAAAGTACAGATACCTGAAAAATGTACTTAAGTACAGTAACAAAGTATTTGTACTTCTTTACGTCCCACCTCTGCCTGATGGTAGAGCATGATGGATAAGTATCTGCCTGCATTTCTCAGCATCGAGGAAAGCATTAATCCTGACCAAAACTCCAACTTCAAAATAGTAAGGAACCTCCACCGTGCTTCACTATTGCCTGCAGACACTCATTATTGTACCACTCTCCAGTGTCTTCGGCAAACAACCTGCCTCCTTCTACAGCCAGATATTTCAACTATTGACTCATCAGGCCAGAGACCTGCTGCCATCTTTCTGCAGCAGTTCCTATGTTTTCTTGCATAGTTGAGTCGCTTAGCCTTCTTTCCATGTTGGAGGTATGGCTTTTTCATCACAATTCTTCCATGAAGACCACTCCTGACCAGACATCTCCAGACAGTAGATGGGTGTACCTGGGGCCCACTGGTTTCCACCAGTTGCTGATGGCTCTGCTGGACATCTTCCGATGTGTCATTCGTAAGTTTTCTTGGCTGTCCTCTGCATCAACTGTCCTCAACGTTGCCCATTACTTTGTACTTATTTAAAGTTTATAACTATAACTACTTTGTTTAACTACCTTGTGTCTTGTTGCTGTGCTCAGTCTGGCCATGATGTTCTACATCCTCACCCAATTTTAAGCTCCTACATAGCTGTTTCTGTATCAGTGAATTACTTTGTTTCAACCTACATATCAAATTGATGACCAGGGCGGACTGGCCATCGGGAGCACCAGGACGTTTCCCGGTGGCCTGACAGTTGTTCTGGCCTGCCGCCATGCAGTCGATCACCTTGTTGTGTGATAGGCTGGTATGCAGCTATGAATGAATTGACAGACCTCTCAATCTACGAATCAGAAAATCACAGAGTGAAATCACCACATGACCCAACAGCAGCGACGCACTGCCTAATTGCCTATTTCCAGGGGCAGGTAATAGGTGTGTTCAACTTGAGGCGGTGCTGCGCAGACCGATCGGTATATGAGGTCAAAGTACCGTGAGAGTGACTTAAGTGTGTGAATATGTGCTAGAATCACTCTCGCGATACTTTGGTGTCTTCATTTGGCAGATGGACGCTTTCATCCAAAGCAACTTAAAATAGATAAAATCAAACTAACAAACGAGCAACAATATGTAAGTGCTGTGCTGTGACAAGTCTCGTTTAGTCTAACGCAGCACATGTAGCATGTTTTGTATAATAAATAAAAAGAATAAAGTAGATAGAAGAGAGAGTGCTAGTGTTAGTGGGTCAAAGTTTTTAGATAATAAATAAAAGAAATCATAGAAGTACAACAGAGATTGTAAGTGTTAGAGGGTCAAGATTTTTTTTGAATAAATAAAAATTAATTACCTGCACATGTGTATCTACAGCATGGCTAACTAATAAGTCCACTTTGTGCAAGCTAATGGTGTTCACAAAATATATATTTTTTAAATATATAGTGATATAAGTTTTAAAAGAGCATGTTGCAACATCTTAGAAAATGACAAACTAGCAAATTGTTTTAGACATGGGGATACAGTATTTTCCAGTGCCAAATTTGACCAGAAATTTCTTTTTCTTTAATATTTTTTTTTTTTAAAGGTGAGGAAGGAAGCAGCAGCAGGACTACTGCTGCAAATGCTCCTGCTGCTGAACTAGAAGTGGTGGACAGTTCAGCGTTTGAGTGAGAGCAAGAACCTTCAGGTAAAGTTTGTGTTTCTGATACTTTTGATATACTGTACTTGATCACTGGAAATACATAAAATATATATATATTTCAACATTTGCATGTGTATCCCTTATTATCCCTCTTTTAAAAGTGTAAGCCAATTTTATATTTTTCTGTAGTGTGGTAGTATAGATGATGTATTCCTAGTAAGTTTTTGAGGGTTCATTTAGGCCTATTTATTCATTTATAATCTGGTAGTCTACCGGTTACATCACCTAATAGGGTTAGCCTACAAGATTAGCAGTCTGGTGGATTACATGAATAGTGTGGTGGTGATGGCAGCAGCCAAGGTGGCCTGGGATGGAGTCAAATTCCCGGTCTGAATTATTGTCCTAGTCCACCACTGTTGATGACATTAGCACCTGCTTGGTGTAATTGGCTAATCACACATCTGAATCCTACAAAACTACAAAATCCCTGACATTGTGCAAGTGTACAAATGCTGGTTTGAAGCCACAGGTCTGTCACATGAAATATTCATTTGATTTAGATTTGTCTTCTGTTTGCTCCCTTCACATTTTTTAAATTTGATAAAAAATAAAAAGATTAAAATATATCTTTTGAAAGTATTCTTACTTTACCACATTTTTCACACCTGCCTAAAACTTTTGCACAGTACTGTATATTTACTGCATATATAATAGGTACACATACACATACAATTCAAACAGTGGCAGGTCCAGGCCATTTGCAGGATCTGTGATTGTTCTTCTGTGTATTGAACCCTGGCTGTGCACCTGTCATTTGCATTTGTCAATTTACATTTGTAAAAGGTAATTTAGCACATTTAGTTATCTTTGGCTGTTTTTATAGCTTATTGTAACACCGGCCCGGCGAGAATGGTCTTACATTCGTCGCCAACCAGATGCTTGACCCAATGTTGTACACAGTTAATGAAATTTTGTTCAACACACTGAGCCAGAGTAATGGGCCAATCAGAAGAAACAGAGTCCGTGGGAAGCAAAGAATACAGAGAACACACAGATCTGAAGTTTTTAGATTTTGTATGTTTACTTTTAGAATTGTTATGAATGATAATTAAAATGAATTAAACAGAAAAACAAAATAGGTATCTGAAAATGAATTACATGAAATGTCAACAGAGAAAACAACCAACCTTCTGCTTGGAATTTGGCAAATGACAAACCCAAATAAATGAAATGTACCCTTTGATGAAATAAAACAAAAGACTTTGCCGATAATTCCCCTTTTGATTCTCATGAAATTTAGGTTGTGTATTGTACCTTTTGGTCTGCTAAATTAAATATGTCTATTTATTGTCAAGGAATAAATTTGGTTTTGATTTTAAAACATGTTCTGCTCTACTGTAACTAAATGACTATTTGGTTTGAATAAACTAATTCAGATTATGATTTCGACCCAAAATCAATAGCAAAATTAACCAGCCACAAGATACCTTGACAGTGTATAAAATCATAGAAAACAGATCTTTTTGTCAGGGGAAAACATTTGTAAACAAACAAGATGTGAACTAAGTCACACAATAGCATACAATAAAGATCAATTGCCTCCGTCCATTCCATGATTCAAATCAAGTGCAGAAACTACTTCAGTCCATTAAATCAGAATCAGGGAAAGAAAATCCCTGTCCCTCAGAAGTCGGAAGCGGAAAATCCGTCAGCAGAACAGATGGTGAATAATTGGGGGAAAAACAAAAGTTGAAGACTCAGACTCAGTTTATGGGTGGCTCGCCATCTTTTTTTCTCAACGCGGCTTGATGCCTCCACACCAGGTACATAACCCACAGCAGAAAATTCCAATTTCAATGCATACAACAAAACTCACCTGTACACACAGGATAGCATTCTTAGATATCTCACATACTGTGTCAACAGTATTCACCAAAATGTTCGTTACTCACAGCATAGGCCATACTTCACATACAATAAACATATTACTTCAATTTTAACGCATAGGAATACAATACCTAGTTTCAATTCATCACATGCACAAAAATAAATCTGCAACTCACCGATTCCTCTGAATTAACTGTCTTGCAAATCTTTCACCACAATTACAGTGATGACTCCGTTAACCTCAGCTCGACGCTCCCGACGAACAAGGCCATAAAAGGGTAAGCTCCCTTACACACTTCAAAGTTTTGTTAGTATTTTAGCTTTAGACAAACCATCTACTTTTTAATCCTTATGGGGAAAAAAAACTCCCATTATTTTTCTAAAATAAATTGTTTCTTTCCTCGAAATTCTCAAGCTTTATTCACATACAGTCTCTGTTTCTTTTTTCTCTCTATTGACTTTTTTTTTTCTGTCTGCACTTCCGGTGGGCGGAGTTAGCATCGCTGCTAAGCTCACTCAATTGGCCAATTTACACCTGCAGCGGTAATTCAAACTATGATTGGATAAATTTTACGGCAATAATTTGTATATTATTAAGACAATTAATAAAGAATTATATTTTCTCCCAATTTTTCTGTCTCTTTCTTTATATATAGATTCCCCATGTAGGTGAATATAGTAAAATAATTTCTTTATTTAATTTTTTTTTAGAGTGCAAATTAACTAATTTGAGTCTGGGTTACATTATTGCCTCTGTTCACCTTAATTTTTTACCGGATACAGTGCTGACATCAAGAGAACTAATGATAACCTTATTTATTACAGTAAAAAATGTAACTAGGTGCTTGTCCTTTACTTATAAACAATTACCGAAATTAACAAATACCAAAACCGAATTACCAGAAAAATCAGTATTTTGGCATATAGTGCATCATTACAGTCCAGAAATTCTTACCTTTATGCTAGATCTTCTATCACTGCTTTGGTGTAAATAAATTGCATATGATTGTGTTATTGTTTTCACTTCTGTCTCACTGATGCTGGAGTGAGGTCCTAGGATCCAGCTCCATTACAGTAACTCATTCAACTTATGCTGATAGGGCCATTAATGTCGAAATACCACTTCTTTTTCTCAACAGCTATGGCAAGGCATCACCATGGCAACATCTTGACAGCTTGCTGATCTATTTAAGGCCAATATTATGCCTATTGACTATTCAAAACTTTGGACTTTTGCCTATGGACTGTGAGAGAAAGGAGGGCATCTCTGATAATTCTATTCAAGCATGTTTACCCCAAACTACCACCTTCATATGCAGATGAGGCAAATAAATTTCATTACTTGTAACAGTCATGCTGAAGTATCATACTGAGCTCTGATTTATTTTTATTTTACTTGTTAGAGAAGCTTGAGAAGGATTGGTTTTGATCAATAAAATATTAAATCCAACTTTCACCTTGTTTTTTTTCCATTTTTAGTAATTTAACCAAAGTATTTGAGGTTTTAAATAAACTAGTTCTAAGAGATTGGCCAAAATTTGTTTGATGGCAAAACTTTTAAATAAATTTGCATTAAAAATGAAATTGTTATGTTAGACATTGTTACATTCCATGGTATTCATTTGGAATTTTTAGGGAATTTATGTAGAATAAAATAGCATTTTAGATTACAGACTATTAATTGTACAGTAAGACACATTCATGTCATATTCAACCTTTATTTATACAAAATATAAAGAAAGTTTATATTAAATAAGTAGTGCCTGATATTACTCACAGTAAAACAATCGAATATCCTATGGCCAAACACTCATATTTATACAATATGTCCATTTTACTTTATAATAGTTGTATGGATAAATAGGGTTAGGTGGCCCTTTCCTTGCTGAATACTTCCTGGAGGTCATGGTATTCCCGTGGAAGAATGGAGTTTTCTGCATTACTCGATGGACGTGGCGAGGCCGGGGCGAGAAAGAATGTGTTTGAGGCAGTTCTTCTGGCAGTATGGTGACCATCATGTTAGTTCACCCTTCTTTCAAGATATGTGCGGGTTGTGAAGCTGTAGCCAGTAGAAGCCCAGGATGATGGGGTTAGTAGGGGAATAAATAATAAGGAAGGAGAGTTCCTCGAAGTGTAGCAGTCCAGCTTGGAGGGTGAAGGGGATGGTCTGACGAGTGATGTAGCCCTTCTCAATGGGTTGATTGTCCTCGGCCATCACTCACGGAGGCATATCACATGGCAGAGTGGGAAGATGCAGCTCCTCCACAAGATGGTGGTTGATGAGATTGATGGCCACTCCTGAGTCTACTAGGGCAGACAACCCAAGAGTCTTGAGCATAGTGCAGAGTAACTGTTAACATCAGACATGAACACAAGCAATTTTCCCCCGCCCTGGAAGTTGACGTTTCCCCCTCCCTGACGTTGACGCAGGCCGACACCCGATGGCCCAAGCCTTTGCAGTAGAAGCACAGTTGGAGGCGGGCCTGACGCTGTGCTCTTCAGGAGACACATAGGACTGGTCCATCATCTCTGGAGCTTTGGTGCTCCTCGCAGAACTGGAATAATGGAGAAATAACATGTCTGTTGCAAAATAGTTTAGTTGTGAGCTTAATATTTGATTTTATCAATGGCTTCAAAAATACATAACCATTTTGAATGTATGAAATTTAACCATATTAAAATGATTCAGTTCAGTCATGTAGATCCAATGCAGGTATTTGAAATAAAGCTTTTATTTTCTGTAAGTATCTGGTTGTGACACACTTCTATGGGCATGTTGTGGCAAGGGGGTTTATTCTTTGATTTCCCTGTAAACACTGATTCTTTCTGCTGAATAAGATGAAACTAAAATATACTCACCACATCTAGTTATGTGAACTAAATTCTTCTCTTTAACTCCAATTGTCATGAAAAGAGCTGACTGCATCAAAAATGAAACTGTCAAGTAATTAATTGTCTTGACTAGTTTACTCAGATTTTTTAACGCAGCAGGTGAACCTTCTTTTCCAAGTTTAAATATCTTACAGTGTGTGTCTTTCTGCATATGAGATGACTGATGTTATTAAGAACATCTATGGTTGGTTTGGCTAAAAAGCAGTCACAAACTGAATATTTGGTGGCCAGACAATAGATCTCATAAAATGGGATTTAAGGCCACCTTTAAAAAATAACAAGCATATTGCAGTTTTTTTGGGGTGTTAAAGGTGCTCTATTTGTGCACTGTTCTGTCAGTAGAAAAAAAACCCAACCTCAGACAAACTATAGCTCAGTCTTGTTTAGCACAGTCTTGTTATGTGCCAGTATCCAAAACCTTCTTTCTCAATCATTCTTGGACTGAAAAACCATGACAACAATTTCCCCCTACATAACAAGTAGGTAAAGTTTGTTCCATTTTGCAGTATTGCCAGATATAGAGACTGCTAGATAGCAATTTATGGTCATTACTATTTCAACATTTTGAGGAGTATGTCAAAAATCTCTTTATTACTGATCACTACATTCTGTGCACGGTCCTATAGAAAATAAATATACAGAACAGAATAAGGAATGTTTTAGTGTTTAACTTTTGATTCCATAATGAATCAGGTAATAAAAGCATGTGTATTATACAGATTGTGAGTCATATGTGTACAGTCATAAATAATGTTAATGGATTTTTTTAAATATAAAATCGTGAGACACATCATGTCCATGTGTGTCTGTGATGATGGATAATGAATGTGAATGCCCTGGGGTTTGATGGAAGTATTTTGGCACCATTTACAATCATAGACAACAATCAATCCACTGACTTGAGCATAAACTAATGAGAATAGTTTTTAAGGCCTCAACTCAGAGTTGTATATAGACATGATTTTTTTTTTACACTGTTATCAACTTGGGTTGTAAACCAGATGTGAAAACTGTTACAACATACAGATTTTATTTAGATTTTAATTGATATCAAGTTTGGATTTAGTTTTGAATTGCTGCAAATATATAAATATATTTTGTTATCCTACAGTAGATTTCCTAACACACACACTTCATACTGCAAAAATCATGATATTACTCATTCTTTTCTGAGGTATGGATTACTATGTGTATTAGTTAAATTATAAAACTGTCCCATCCATATTATGTTGGTTTCCACTAAACAGCTGAGTACTACAATATGTTTATTAATAATTTAATAAACATTATTAAAATAGTCAATTAAATTTATCTATTAATGAAATTATTTAAAGTGATGCATGATAAAGGCTGAGTTTTCCTTAAACAGCTGAAGATTTCTCCCTCTGTGACCCAGATGACAACATGCACCAGAGCTACAACAACAGCAATGTAATGGCCTTCAACCAAGTCTTCCTCCCTACACTCTAAAGCATCATCTTCATTGTGGGGTTCATCAGCGATGGCCTAGTAATATCCAAAAGGAACTACATGGAGGGCATTCATTTACATCAAGCAAAACATCCTTAGCCTGATCATTCCTCACTCAGTGATGGTATTCTGTTACTTGTGTTTCATCCCCATCTTAATCACCATGAAGTCTTAGAAGAAACACAAAACTGTCAAGCTCATGCTGGTCTTGGTCATTGTTTTTTTCCTCTTCTGACACCACACAACATCGTCATTTTTCTGAGGTTCATGAATTACCTGATTACCTGGGTTACATGAACACCTGTCAGTGGAACCAGGACCTGAACTTGGCTTTGCAGTGGGTGGAAACCATAGTGTTCAGTCACTGCTGCCCCATAATCTATGCCTTTGTGGGGCAAAGATTCAGGAATTTATTTCTAAAGATTCTAAAAGAATGGTTTCCTTGTTGCTTTGGCTAGAACACAACAATCAGTATCAATATTTTTGAAAAAATAGAATTATAAAATCAACCTTAAGGTTCTGCTCCTATTTGGCCAGAATGAAAACATGCAGAGACGCTGTGTGAAAAGTGCATATAAGAATACTCCCTTCCTTCCATATCTCACAAATGAAGCCAGTCCACCCTGTGCCCTCCTGCTGATCCTGCTCAATCTGCCCATGTCCTGGACGATCACTCGAACAACATGGTCAGTTGTATATATACACTTTAGGAGACTGGATATATAGTATTCCTGTAGTTACAGTGTGACATCTATGAAGACAATGCACCTGAAAGGGGCAGGGAGTGGAAATTCATCCTGCTACATTAAAATATCACAACAGAAGAAACAACCTTTCACACTGCACTTAACCCCAGGTTGCACTAAACTCTGCTTTTAACCCTGAGTAAAGGAACATTTCACAATTTATAAGCTTCTGAAGCTTTTGCAGTGTTTACCCTACATTGTGGTGCCAGTGTTAAACGCATGTGCCTGATATAATGAGAAAACCAGGATTTAGCAACGCTTACTAAAAACCGCTCAGAACTTGGAAGCAAAACAATAAACATCACAGAAGTGCACACTGTAGCAAGGGGGAAACACGAGACACTGAAAAAATAGCAGACGCTGGATATTAATGCAAAAAAGAATATCAACCCCTTCAGACCCTGCATTCACTGCAAACGAAATATATGAGAAAATTTTTATGTTGCTTCAGTCACAGCATCCAATATAGAGGAGCAACAAAAACCTCTCAAAACAAGTTTTTTTTCTATTTCGGAGAAGAATAAATGTGTTTTTCTTTCTCTTCCTTTTAAGTTTTTTTTTTGTATTCTGCTTTCCTTTATATTTTTGATTATCATGTTTTCTTACTGTATTTGTTCTGTTTTTGTATTCATTTACTTGTTTGTATTTTTCTTTTTCCTTCCATTATCCTTTTTCTTAATTTCTTCATTTCCTCTTATCTTTCTTTCTTATATTTTCAGTGTTTTTTTATTTTCCTATTTTTCATTTCTTGTTTGTCAATTTTTCATAAAGTATGTTCTTGGAATTGCAGTGTTCTTGTTTTTCTGCCAAAATTAGCACAATTTTCCATAAAAGGACAAAATGTTTGAGACTTTGCTGTTCTGTGAGTAGGATGAAGCCCCACCTCAAAATATCACAGCAAAATAGTCCCTTGTTATATATCAATATACACAAACCTTATTTCACACTCACACTTGGACTAATGAATCATGGCAATGATTTCCCACAACAGGGCAACATGTAAGTGCTTTGATAAAGCACTTCCTGAGGTTCCTGCATCAACAGGAATATATGAACACCCACCAGTGGAATCAGGACTTGCAAATGGCTATGCAGTGGGTAGAAACCATAGTGTTTACTTACTGCTGCAGAAACCCTATTGTCTGATTTAAAAGTCTAACCATGTCTAACCTGCACTTTATCTCCAAGATCCTAGAAAAGGCTGTAGCATAGCAGTTATGTTCATACTTGCATAGGAATAACATTCATGAAATATATCAGTCAGGATATAGACCTCATCACAGCACAGAGACAGCACTAGTTAAAGTGGTCAATGACCTGTTACTGGCTTCTGATCAAAGTTCAAGGTGTCTCCTTACTGCTTTTACTCGATCTTAGTGCAGCTTTTGACACCACTGACCACACTATTCTACTTGATAGGCTAGAACATGTTGCTGGTGTTAAAGGATCAGCCCTTCTCCTGGTTCAGGTCTTATTTGACCGATTGTTATGAGTTTGTAGATCTAGATGGTGACTTCTCTATGCATACCAAGGTTAAGTTTCTGTGTTCCACAAGGTTCTGTCCTAGGCCCACTGCTTTTCTCCCTATATATGCTATCCCTTGGTGCAATTATTCATAAACATGGTATTAGTTTCCACTGTTATGCTGATGAAACACAGCTATATGTTTCAGCTAAGTCAGATGAGAGACACCAGCTTATTAAAATAGAAGAATGTGAAAAGGACATTAGACAATGGATGGTCACTGACATCCTCCTGCTTAACTCTGACAAGACAGAGGTGCTTGTACTAGGACCACATGCAGCTAGAAGTAAGCTTTCTGATTACAGAGTAACTGTGGATGGTCTTTTGGTTTCATCTTGTCCAGCTGTAAAAGATCTTGGTGTGATTATTGACTCTGGTCTTTTGTTTGAAGCTCATGTAGATAATATCACTAGGGTAGCCTTCTTCCATCTCAGAAATATTGCTAAGATAAGAAATATGATGTCACTTCATGATGCAGAAAAACTAATTCATGCTTTTGTTACCTCTAGGTTGGATTATTGTAATGCCTTACTGTCTGGATGTTCCAGTAGGAGCATAAACAAGCTTCAGCTAGTCCAGAACGTCCTAACTAGAACCAGAAGATATGAACACATCACTCCTATCTTAGCCACACTGCATTGGCTTCCAGTCAAACTTTGCATTGATTATAAAATACTATTTCTGACCTATTAAGCGCTAAATGGTCTCGCACCACAGTACCTGAGTGATCTTTTGGTTATTTATGATCCTCCATGCCTACTCTGATCAAAGAGTGCAGTTTATTTGGTAGTATCTCAAGTAGCAAAGGCTACAGCAGGGGGCAGAGCTTTTTCTTACAAAGCCCCACAGTTATGGAACAGGCTTCCAATTAGTGTTCGGGATTCAGACACAGTCTCAATGTTTAAGTCTAGGCTGAAGACACATTTGTTGTCAAGCTATCATTGTATATTTTTTATTGTATATTTTCTTAGGTAAAGGAGCAGATCTGGAAGGTTCATGGGCATAGAGTGTTTGGTGTACTGGGATGTTTGGATGCTGTCGCCTTACCACCCTCACAAGTCGCTCAGGTTTGCTGACTGTGAAGTGGTTGGATGCTTTATGTCCCGGGAAGCTTTCATGTCTGTCACCTTCTGGCTCTCCCTTTTAGTTTTGCTGTCATAGCTAGTCTTGCCCGAGTCCCTGCCTGCACTTTACACATAATCTACATTGTCTTTAAACATCACATGATCACTAGCATACTTAATATCGCTCTCTCTCTCTTTCTCCCTCTCTCTCTCTGTCGAGCTATACATCCATGCTTTCAGTGTTGTCAGCTTCCAGTGTGACCTCTGCCTCTACCTCAGTCGGAGTCTCGTCAATTGCTGGTGCTCACTGATGCGGTGGATGGGTTTGTGGGGACAGCCTGTGACCCAGGAGACAGCCATGGACAGAGCCACTTGGGGACTTTCACACCATCACTGCCATTAGATCTGTCAGCTTGTGACAGCAAGAAATTAGTGTCTATAATGTACTCAGAAACTACAGTGATCTAATAGTTCCTCATGGGCCCTTGATTGCTCTTGTAGAAAGGACATTAATTAGTTACAGTTACATTATTTCTTCCATGGTTTCTTCCTCATATCACAGGGAGTTTTTCCTTGTCACCATCGCCATAGGCTTGCTTATTAGGGATAAAATAGTTTAATAATTGAATTTATTTTTCTCTTCTTTTGTAAAGCTGCTTTGAGACCATTGTAAAAGGCACTATACAAATGAATTTGATTGAATTGAAAAAAAAAAGTCTGTGTCTCTGGGGCAGAGATTCAGTAATTTATTTCTAAAGATCCTGAAAGAGTGGTTTCCTCTTTGCTTTGGTCACTGCTAAACAACTGAAAGTGAGGGCTCACAGAGGATGACCACTATATATTCATGTTCCTCAGTGAATTCTAGATCAAAGTAAAAATTACCAGATCAAAGCTTCCTGATCAAAGCAAAAGTGTCACCATTATCGATTATCTTCAAACTCTATTTCAATCAGGAAAAAACAAAACATCTAAACTACGCTTCCAAATATTGCTCAGGGCATGTTTGATTACATTGCTGACATTGGAAAGTGTAACGATAGCAATAACAGTTAAAGTATACAGATTTATACCTTGCAGTGTTTTTGTTTATTCTTCCCCAAACACTTAAACATACTGAGACCAGCTGGTCTGCACAGGAGACTTTTGCCTGTCACAGGAACAGAATTAAAATACAGTCCTTTAATGTGAGCTACGTGAATGAAGGTCCATTCTGCACTCTCTAATTCATTTGGTACTCTGTTCATTCTGCAGAGGAATAAAAAGATATACATTTTACAATATAAGAGTTGCATTACAATCAAGCATCCTATGCCTATCAAAATAAGGAACAATTTTAATAATTGCTCTATTAAAAAAAAAAATCACATCTCTATGTATTGACTATTAGATTCTAACAGGTATCCGTTATTATTTGAGATTATTAGGTTTGTCTTTTGGTTGATATTAGACAGGGTTTGTATTACTTGTGGGTTTCTTGTACTGTATCTGATTTCAGTGAGTCATTTAATTATATAACTTAAAATGCACTATAACCTTTACAGGTGAACTTAATTTGACCTTCTCTACACTTTTGAATGCACATGTCCAACTGTTCAGAGTTTCAGTACTTTTTGCATAACTTGCTGTTCTCTAACAAGGTGCTTAACGGCAAAATTCACAACTGGTGTTTGATCCATGAATCGACCAATAAATTTTCTGGTTCAATTAGAATTGGTATTTAAACAGTCCTCTTCATCATGCTGTTCACATTTTGACATCATGAGACCAAGACCACACCTAACAATTGATCAACAGTACCTCACCATTGCGAGGCTTCAAACAGAATGTTCTCAGAGGGAAGTGGCCACTGAGCTTAGTGTCTCAGAGTGTCATCAGCAGGTTGTGACAGAGATATAGAGAGACTGGAAGAGTCACAGAAAGGCATATAAGTGGACGTCCTTTGGCCACATCCCACGTTGATGACCACTTCATTGTGAACAATGCCCTGCGGAACCAGATGATGAATGCCACTTAACTCCAGGCACATTTAAGGGAGGTGAGAGGCACTCAAGTGTCACGTCAGACCATTCGAAATTGTTTACATCAGCGTGGTCTGCATGCTAGATGACCTGCAAGGGTACCTGACCACACCACAAGGCACAGGCGTCAGGCCAGGGAGCATTTACGCTGGACAAGGGACCAGTGGGCCTCAGTGCTGTTCTTGGATGAAAGTCGATTCATGAGCAGAAATGATGGCCGCCAGCGATTTTGGAGACATCAAGGAGAGCACTATGCATCAGCCACTGTTGTGGTGGTGTTACAGTCTGGGCAGGTGTGTCTACTCAATACAGAACTGCCCTACATCTTGTGAATGGTACAGTGACAAGCCAATACTACCTGAATAACATCATTAATCCAGTCATTGTGCCCCTGCATGAACAACACAGGCCTAATTTCATCTTCATGGATGACAATGCTCCAGCTCATCGAGGTCGCATCATTAGGGAACGGCTGCTGGAGGCTGGGGTACCTCAAATGGAGTGGCCTGCACTTTCTCCAGACCTGAATCCCATAGAAAACCTATGGATCAGCTGAGTTGCCGTATAGAGGCTCTTAACCCTGCACCCCAGAACCTCAATGACCTGAGGGCCGCCCTTCAAGAAGAGTGGAATGCCCTGCCTCAGCAGACAATAAGTCGACTCGTGAACAGCATGAGACGTCGTTGTCAAGCTGTAATTGATGGTCAAGGGCACATGACAAAATATTCAGACATTGACATTTTTTGTTGTGGTATACCCACCACTGTTGTTGGCTTTTGTTTCAATAAATTGTTTGAGATGAGGAAATCACCATTGCATGCTTCTACTTAAATGCCCTACTTTCATGATATAATATCACTGTAGCGTGAACTTTTTACATTTTCCATAAATTTCACCCAAAAGCCAAATATCCTTAACTTTTTGTGAGTAGTGTATGTAAATAGGTATATGTAATTATTTCTATTTAAAAATCCTTTGAAATTGTTACAGATTCAGATTGAATTTCTCCATTTTATTCTTTTATTTTTTATACTGACTTTCATATGAATCTCTAGAATGTATATATTCCCATTTAAGAACCATTAAGTACTTTATTCAAAAATGTCTATTGCTCCCAGTGGAAAGTTTTCAAGCACAGCAATAAAAACTCTTTACTAATATGTTTACAATACGAAAGGCAAAACTTTTTAGTGATTAGCTTATACAATTAAAAAAAATCAAGGAGTAAGTGATGTGTTTTTCATAAACAGCTCAAATTCAAATTTTATTTGACATACATACACAATACGACATGCAGTGAAATGTTTTTTCACGACTGTTCGGCATGTAAACATTTATAAACAGTATGTTAGAAAGAGATCCACAAAAAAATAAAGATAGAAATAAAACTCGAGTATCTTAAAAGTATAAAAATAGAAAATAGAAAATGAAGTAAAATAAGATAATATAGATAAATAAAAATAAAATATGAAAATATAGGTGTAAATAAAAATATAATATTAATAAAAATACGAAAGGTGTAAAAATATGAAAATATAGGTTGAAGTAGATAAATAAAATTATACATTATATATGTATATATATATATATATATATATATATATATATATATATATATATATATATATATATACACACTAACAAAGTGGTGTATACACATATATACACATAAATGCAGACATGAACATGAAGGGATGTATGTGTATATGACATACACTATATTGCCAAAAGTATTCGCTCACCTGCCTTGACTCACATATGAACTTAAGTGACATCCCATTCCTAATCCATAGGGTTCAATATGATGTCGGTCCACCCTTTGCAGCTATAACAGCTTCAACTCTTCTGGGAAGGCTGTCCACAAGGTTTAGGAGTGTGTTTGTGGGAATTTTTGACCATTCTTCCAGAAGCGCATTTGTGAGGTCACACACTGATGTTGGACGAGAAGGCCTGGCTCTCAGTCTCCGCTCTAATTCATCCCAAAGGTGTTCTATCGGGTTGAGGTCAGGACTCTGTGCAGGCCAGTCAAGTTCATCCACACCAGACTCTGTCATCCATGTCTTTATATACCTTGCTTTGTGCACTGGTGCACAGTCATGTTGGAAGAGGAAGGGGCCAGCTCCAAACTGTTCCCACAAAGTTGGGAGCATGGAATTGTCCAAAATGTCTTGGTATGCTGAAGCATTCAGAGTTCCTTTCACTGGAACTAAGGGGCCAGGCCCAGCTCCTGAAAAACAACCCCACACCATAATCCCCCCTCCACCAAACTTTACACTTGGCACAATGCAGTAAGACAAGTACCGTTCTCCTGGCAACCGCCAAACCCAGACTCGTCCATCAGATTGCCAGATGGAGAAGCGCGATTCGTCACTCCAGAGAACGCGTCTCTAGAGTCCAGTGGCGGCGTGCTTTACACCACTGCATCCGACGCTTTGCATTGCACTTGGTGGTGTATGGCTTGGATGCAGCTGCTCGGCCATGGAAACCCATTCCATGAAGCTCTCTGCGCACTGTTCTTGAGCTAATCTGAAGGCCACATGAAGTTTGGAGGTCTGTAGCGATTGACTCTGCAGAAAGTTGGCGACCTCTTCGCACTATGCACCTCAGCATCCGCTGACCCCGCTCCGTCAGTTTACGTGGCCTACCACTTCGTGGCTGAGTTGCTGTCGTTCCCAAACGGTTCCATGTTCTTATAATACAGTTGACAGTTGACTGTGGAATATTTAGGAGCGAGGAAATTTCATGACTGGATTTGTTGCACAGGTGGCATCCTATCACAGTTCCACGCTGGAATTCACTGAGCTCCTGAGAGCGACCCATTCTTTCACAAATGTTTGTAAAAACAGTCTGCATGCCTAGGTGCTTGATTTTATACACCTGTGGCCATGGAAGTGATTGGAACACCTGATTCTGATTATTTGGATGGGTGAGCGAATACTTTTGGCAATATAGTGTATATTGAGGTGATCCAGTGTTTATCATTAAAGTGTCCATGTGCTGGAATAATTGTACAAAGTGTGCCAGTCCAGTGTCAAAGTGTCAGTTTGTGCAAATGTGCAAGGTTGTGCAAAGTGATGAAAAAGTGATGGGGGGGAGGAAAAAAAAAAAAAAAAGCAGAGAGAGTCCCCGTATCCGTATCAGGTTCTAGGTGTTTCCTGGTTCAGACTCCGAATGGCCTGCGGGAAGAAGCTCCTCCTCATTCTCTCTGTTTGCCTTCATGGAGCGGAAACGCTTCCCTGAATGCAACAGAGAAGAGAGTCCATTGTTGGGATGGCTGAGGTCCTTCACAATCTTCCTGGCTCTGATCCGGCACTCAGAACTATTCTGATTACGACAACAATCTGGATGACTTCTCACCCCACTACACCATCTTAATGGCCTTCATCAAAGTCCTCCCCTCTATACTCTGCATTATTGCCCTCATTGTGGGGATCATCAGCAACGGCCTGGTTGTTTGTGTTCTAGTCAAGTACCACAAAAGGTCCAACATGTCAGATGTGTGCCTCATTAACCTGGCCCTTTCAGACCTCCTCTTCCTTATTTCATTTCCTTTCTGCGTTTTCTCCTTCGCCCTCACTCAGTGGAGCCTCATGTGCCATGCAGTGATGGCACTCCACATGCTGGTATTCTATGGAAGTATCTTCATGATCCTAATGACTGTAGACCGCTATGCTGTCATTGTCCACACCCATACCTCTCTCCTCTCCAAGAACTGGTCTGTCAGAGCAATCATAGCCCTGATTTTGTTTACGTGGGCACTTAGCCTTGTAGCTTCTCTGCCAACCATAATTTTCTCAAAAGCAATGAAGTTAAATAACACAAATCAATGGATATGTATGGTGGAATATCCAAACCCGAAATGGAGGTTATTCTCTTGCATCAAGCTGACCCTCCTCAGCTTAATTATTCAGTGATGGTGTTCTGCTACTTGCACATCATCCCCATCTTAATGGCCATGAAGTCTCAGAAGAAACACAAAGCTGTCAGGCTTTGTCAGGTCTTGGTCAGTGTTTTCGTCCTCTGCTGGATACCCTACAACATCCTCATCTTCGTAAGGTACCTGCATTACCTGGGTTATATGAACACACCTCAGTGGAACCAGAACCTGTACATGGCAGAGCATTGGGTGGTAGCAATAATGTTAACTCGCTGCTACATCAATCCCATCATCTACAACTTTTTGGGGCAGAGATTCAGGAATTCATTTCTAAAGATACTGAAAGAGTGCTTTCCTCTCTGCTTTGATCAGTGACAACAATCGAAAGTGTGCGCTCATAGAGGATGACCACTATATACTTTGTTGTACAGCTCACTCCTCAGTGACTTCCAAATCAAAGTCACAAAAATCAAAACTGCAGCTGTTACTTTCAAAGTGTATTTCAATCAGGAAAAAACAAATAATGCTCAGGGCATGTTAACAACTTGCTGACATCAAAGTGTTTAGGAAATAACATTAATATACAGTTTTATACATCAGTGTTTTTGTTCATTCTCCCCCAAACACGTACTGAGACCAGCTGTTCTACACAGGAGACTATTGCCTCAGTCCCAGGAACAGAATTAACATACATTACTCTAATGTGAGCTGCCTGAATGAGGGTCCATTCTGTAGTCTCTCATCATTTTGGTTCTCTGTTCATTTTACAAGGAATTATATTATACAATAGATGAGTTGCATTTACCATGAAGCATTGTATGTCTCTTCATATCATGTGAATCATGTGTAAATTCTCTTCATTTTACCATCTATAAATTGTGTACAATGAACCCTTTTATTACTTACATTAACTGAAATATTATTCTTTGGAATTAGTTATATTATGTTGCACAGTAACCTTATAAATTGGAGTCAGGTCATTAATTAATTATTTAAAATCAGATATTTAAGTACTAAAGTTCAAACATCTTCTGCTGCAGTTATACCTGTCCTTCAGACATAGGACAGTAGAGTTAAAAGGACAAAAATAGATTAAAATTAAAGAACAATTTTAATAATTGCTCTATTTAAAAATCTCTGTATTCATTGACTTAGATTCTAAAAGGTATGCATTATTAGAGATTATTGTGTTTGTCTTATGGTTGATATTGGGGCTTGAATTACCTGTTGTGTTTCTGATTACAGTGAGTCATTTAATTATATAACCATTTATTCACACTATTTTGTATTTATGTTTTTCTTGCAATTCTAGAGTCTTTATCTTAGCTCTTGTACAGTTAACCAAAAACATTTGGCCTGCAGTGCTATTTGTTTAACAGTATTGTGTTCAAGTCCTTTACCATAACCATTTGTGAATGTTTGCAATTACTAAATCACATTAAACAATGAAAGTGTCATTTGTGCCGTTAGAAGTTTAATGGATATTGTCAACTAAATCATTTCCAAACATTTATACCAGGCAGGGTTAACCTTACAGTAGAACTCAACTCTGTTTACTGTTAGAATTTTAAATCTTTTCATCACTTGAATTAAGATTATATTGATTTAATTTTAAGCACAGCCACCACAAAACCAGACTTCAGAACAAAAATTGTTTAATACTGTTTTAGGAATCAAATCTTTGCATAGCTATGACAGGACACACTGGCAAATAATGCCTTAAAAAAAACAATCAGAAAAGAATCATAATGTATGCTACAGTGCTAAAATAACTAAGTTATATTAGATCTGACATTACCAACACATTTTCAAGGAGGAAAAGCGTGAGCTACATATTTTCTGTCAAAGGGTTCATAAATAGAAGTGTGCCTAGTAAAGGTAGCTAGCAGCAGGGACGATTTTAGGATTTTCATTTAAGGGGGGCTCAGCCCCCAATGAGGGTATAATAGTAAAAATAATAAATAAATAAAATTAAATAAATAAAATAAAGGTTTGACTAACAGGGTAGGATGGTAAACTTATTGCAGCATTCCACTGTATTGCATAGATGCGTATAACAAGCCAAATACGAGTCTTCCTGATCACACACACCCACCCCATCCCCACACACACACACACGCACGCACACCCCATCCCCACCCCCCCACACACACACACGCACCCCCCATCCCCACACACACGCGTCCTCTGATCCTCGCTCTGTGACGCCGCGGTTTGTGGATTGAAGAACGCGCTGAAAGACGGGGAAGAGCCGAAAGTCTGCCGGAGTTTTCATATGAAATTTAAAGGGGACTGAGGCGATCACTTATTCGTGTACAGTTTATGGACAACGGCAGAATTTTAGGGGGGCTGAGTAGAAGGTGTTAGGGGGGCTTTAAAATAGCCTAGTGATGCCCATGACTAGCTAATTCGTTGTGAATGTTATGAATACGGGTCTTGAGTACTCTATGGGCTCTTTAGGGGGCGAGGCAGGAGCAGCAGCTAGTAAGCCACATAGAAAGCAGCATAGACAAAACTCACATAACGTTAATACTAACCGCTGCGTCTGTGAAGAAAACGGTGTTAAGTAGTGTGTGTAAATGAGTGTCAGGTGTGGTGTCAGTACTCAGGTGATTGAGGGCGTGGTCGCGAGGCTGAGGTGGGAGCCTCCGTGACACTAATGAATCATGGCAATGATTTCTCCCAACGAGACAACATGGAAGTGCTTTTTATTTATTTATTTTTAAAGCTGAACAGCTGACTGTGTCCATACTTGTCTGCTTTTCCAGAGTCTTAGAGTAATGTACACAGCCAATTCAAAAGTGTTAAATTTTCAGAAGCCATTTTCTTCCTGTGATGAGCATTTTCGTGTAAGTAATGACAATATGTCTGTTCAATCACATTTTCTGTGTAGTAGTTATTTGTGCATGTAGTTAGCAATCTGTTGGTTGGTTTACAACGTTACAATGAAGAAAAGCCTTTGCAATTTTATCCGACTTAAACTAGTCCGACTAACTAGTTAGCAAGATTCTAGCTAATTTTAGCACAAGGTCGGTAGCGTTTTCAAGCACCACTTGTTTTTGAAGGACTTATAAGGTTTTCATTTTAGCACAGAACTGCCAATAAATGCACACAATTCGCTTGATAAATGCATCGAGGAGCCCATATATTTTCAGTGTAAGGGTTTTAAGCTAGCCACACAAGTGCAACATTGCTAACGGTGTTAGCCTTTTATAATGGGAAAAAATGCAGGCCAGAGGATAACAGTACAGCGAGTGTTTTATTGAAATGCAATTCTGACTGAAAACTGCACCTTCACTCATTTTCTAAAAATGTCAAAGTGTTTAAAATGAATTTTATATTGTTAAGATTTAGCGGTGCACTGTTATTTCATGCATGCTGATTATGAGGTGTGTGTGTGTGTGTGTGTGTGTGTGTGTGTGTGTGTACTGGGCTGCTGTAGACTGTAAAGTTAAGAATGAGATGATGAAAATTTTCTGTAGTGTTTCAGATAAAATTGTTGACAGTTCATAAAGGTTCTTTGTTTTGTTAGGGCAAAATGTTGGTGAAAAATCAGAAGTACGTGAAAGTGGCCAAAACTGAGGAGGGCTACGAAGACTTCAACACATTTCTTCAAAAAGGTTAGTGTCGTTTCAAACAACTCTGAATGTTTGAATAAACTGACCATTCAATCGATTTATGTTGTACCACACAAATTGTGTTGCTCTACAAAATAGTAATAATAATGGAAACATAAAACCAGGGAGAGTTTTCTCTGGTCATAATTTAATATTTTCTCAGTCATAGAAAAGCTAGGTCTTCCACTACAGTCTGAGCTGCGCTTGGCAGATGAATCAGGGACAGAAGTGGATGCAGATGTGTTTGAGGAGCTTTTGCAAGCAGGGAACCTTACTGTTACGGTGTCCACTGAACAATCAATAGGTAAGATATATTATTACTTGATTTTGATGGGAAAACAGTGGATCATCAGTGACAAATGCGGTGAAGGACAAATTATTTTGTCATTGTACGTGCATATATTAAACTGTGTTACAGTTGTGCTTCATGAGCATGTATCACACACTACGTCACCCGTGTCAGACATTTCATCCTCGTCTGTGTCAGAGAACTCTATCAGACTAGTATCCTCTGATTCATCAGATGCAACAGTAATTATTAAGACAAATGGAGGAAAAAGAACCCATGCCGAACGGGAATCAGCGAAAGAGGTGTGCAATCACTGCTTTTGTTGTTAATAATATATTATAGTTATTAAATTACTATATAGTTATTAAATCTCAGACATAAAGATCTTGTTCAGATCAGTTGTGGTTTTGTTGTTGGAAAGGCTAATGTCACAATTTTCTGATACTTGTAGATGGTGGGAGATGCTCTCCACTCTAAGCCAGGGTTATATTTACAAAATATATTTAAATATTTGGGAGGAATATGACAAAACAAAGACACTGACAGATAGAACACGGAGACAGATGGTAAACCTTCTTGTGGCCGACATGACTGAAGTTCATGGGTAAGACTTCAGTGTTCACATTAAATATTTTATTTGCATAAACTAACATAGACTGATTATGAGACATGGCAGTAAAAACAATCTTACTACTGAGGAATCTTATTACAAAAAGGAATGTTAAAGGGCATAAAAATGCTTTCGTAAAAAATGCTATCATTAATTAAACTGACACTGCCAATTACACAAATCTGTGTGCATTTCAGAGGTTTAAAAATAATACAAATAATAATTTCTACTTTAAAGGAGGATCCCGCCAACCTCTGTTTGTATGAAATATGCTCTTGGCATCATCTCTGTATTTCCCAGCCTCAGAGATCCATATTCAGACAATGGATATGTAAGTTAATGCACTAGTGGCTGGTTCATATTACATTTTTTGGAGGTAGTACAATTGAACTTATTTTATGATTTTTCTCTTTGAATTTTACAGGAACACTTCTATGACCCACAGAGTGGACCTGGCTATTTGGCCTGGAGGCTAAAGACCGTCTAGCACAACACTTTTCCTCTGTGCCAGAAATTCTCCACCGGCACTACCGATCAAGATAGTCCAAAGAGAAAGAGGGAGTTTCTTCTGACTGACATGCAACTGCTTGGAGAGGATCGTCATGAAGCAATATCCTTTATGAAGCATTCAACTGATGCATCGGTTATCAAAGAGAAGATGAGGGCCACGTTTCAATATCGCCAGTCACTGGTTCAGGATCAGCAACAGTCATCAACAGTCTTGGATGTGTTTTCACGACACCCCTGGCTTGGTAAGACACATGGTTTTTCAAGTGAACAGTTGCTTAAGGTATTCACTTAAATTTGTACGAGATTGAAAGGATTCTGTTCTCCTGCAGATTGAACAAGTCTTCACCATGATGTTTGGAGAGGAGGTGTCAGGCAGACCTTTGGCAAAATGGCCTACTTATTTTAAACCCAGGATCCTGGCAGACTGCAAGTACCTGATTTCTAATGAGCATGTTGAAGAACTCTTGTGTGCACAGCAAAACTCTGATGGGACTGGTAAGCATTGCTCAATATTCTCTTTAATGTTTTTAATTCAGATGTAATTAGATCTGATTTGTCTCCTACTTTGCTTCTAGGCTGGGACAGTGACCTGCCAAGTATTTTACTGCTGGTTCACCTGCTTCCACCTACCTCCAAAGGCCACAAGAAGAGTGCCAAAATTAGCTCATATCAAGCTGTCGACCATGTTGTGAGATATCTGCGGGTATGTAATTTTTTTTAACATTATTATTTTGACACCCTTGTTTCATAAAACAAAAGTTGTTAAGTGGTGCTAAACACTTTTTCTCAAGATATTTCTTTGTTTTGTTACAGATTGGAACCAGTGTTGAAACCTTCCTTGCAGGTGTGAAGTCAGGACAGCCCTTCCTCCTGCGTGTTGGTGAGCAGAGGAACAACATCCAAAGGTTCTATGTCATCCTTGATCACAAGCCCATCCCTTGCAAAGCACAAACATCCCTGGCAGCTTTCGATGAGCTCTTCAAAGCACACTTCATCTTCAGTGTCAACTACCACAAATCCCTCTACAACTTTTACACATTCATCCAAACCACAGTGTTCAACATTGACGTTGGAAGTGCCAAAGAAAATCCCAGAGTCAGGGAGCTCAGAGCAAGATTTCTTTACAACCCTTGAGGTGATAAATATCCTTGGAGGCAAATATGTTTTTTTGTGTAAGGCACACCACAAAAGTTCTGCACTGCTTTGTCAGCATTGAAGGCTCAATCATGGTTTATATCCTGGAAAAACTTTACGTTTGCAATGTGGACAGCTGGGGTGCACTTTTGACTGATAGTGTTGACAATGTGAACATTCATAATAAAGCTGATGAACCCTCATCTTCTCAAGCAGTCAGTATAGACACCCCATTTGCCGCCCAACGGTCTGTTGTGAATCATCAAGTGTTAAATATGTGTGGTTCTGTTGTAGCACAGCTACAAGCACATGGTGTTGCTGAAAGCACAGTGCAAGCAATGGTAGAGTCCATGGAGGAACTTGTAAAGGGCATTCATTGTCAAGTTAAAGAAGCAGTTCACAGCTGTTCAGACATTCAGGGTACAGATTTGGATGAGAAGGTGGAAAAATGTTTTGAGCAACTTGAAAATCCTTTCTCCGTCTTGAACACAAGAGTGAAACGACAGAAGTTCTTTTGAGGAAAAGTTTGAAATAGTTGAACCAGTTGAAAATGTTCTCGGGGTGCGGTTTGATCTACGCAGAGATCGAACAACAGGAGTTTACACACAGATCCCTGTAACAGATAAATTTGTGTATGCGTGCCAATTTTGGGAACCCTAATGTCTATGTTCAAGAACAGTGAAATATGTGAACATTTCTTGCAAGCCAAACAACAGGAAGAAGGCATTTATAGAGACGTGTGATGGCTCGTATTTCAAAAGCAACAGTTTGTTTTCTCTTAAAAAACATGCTCTACAGATTCAACTTTATTATGATGAGTTTGAGACTGCAAATCCCTTAGGTTCAGAGAAAGGGATACACAAACTTGGTTCTATTTACTTTGTATTGAGAAACCTGCCCCCAAAATTTAATTCTGTGTTAATGAATATTCATGTTGTGGCACTCTTTTACTCACAAGATGTGAAGAAATATGGATTTGATGATATACTAAGGCCTCTCAATGATGATCTTAAAACACTTGAAACCCAAGGAATTGAAGTGCCTTTCTCTGACTCACCTTTGATTGGTTCTGTTATACAAGTAACAGGTGATAACCTAGGTTTACATGGACTGTTTGGTTTTGTTGAGTCCTTCAGTGGTACATATTGTTGTAGATTTTGTTTAACCAGTAAAGATGAGTTACAGTCTGTCTTCACTGAAGATGACCCTGGCATGATTTTAAGACATTTTAAGTGCTCTTTTTAATGTTAATGCATACTGTGAAGTGTCAACCACTAACTGGGTGAAGAAACTATGGAACAGAATATCAGATTGATATGTTTGTTTGTGTTAGAACAAATATGGAAATTCCTGATTTCCGAAAGATCACCAACATCATTATAAGTGATGAGCGAGCTTTCATTCTGACTTCTAGAGTGGACACTCTTTATTTTGATGATCATTTGAATGCATACTGTATAGAGGACAGAGCAGATTCATTTGCTGTTTTTTCACTTAAGGAGTTGATTTCTTACAAACCTTATGACAGACAGTTTTCTAATATGATGGATGAAAAAACATACATTGTGCCACATTGTCATACTGCGTGAAGTGTATTTTTGTGGAGAGGTTCTGTTGTTGCGACAAAGCAGAGCTGTTTATATGGTGTGCTTGTTTGAAATAAAAATTGATTCAGTTGATTTGTTCTGTTTATTTGTACATTTTGTTCTATATATTAGTATGTGTTGTTTGTGGGAGTGAAATTAGGGATTGTTAATTAACTCCCATGTATTCAAATAAAAATCAACTATTAAAAAAGAGTTATATTTTACACTTTCAATAGTGTTAATATAGATTTAACTCTATTTAGTGTTTAAAAAAACACGGTTGGAGATAAATTTTGACACTGAACACTAGAGTTGTTTAAATTCAACACTGCCAGTGTTAAATTTCAACTATGTGTGTTGCTGCAACTCTGTAATGGTGTTAGGATTTTGACACTTTTAAAAATGTTTTAACTCGCTTTAGTGTGGACCAATATAGACACTTTAGAAGTGTTGAATTTAACTCTATTAGAGTTGAATTAACACTATTAAAATTGCTGTGTAGGTTACTGAAAAGGAACGTCAGTATCACTTTACTCAAATTTCAAATATACATTTTGAATATATAACAATTGGTAATATGCTGATGATTTTATACATCCTTAGCACTGGTAAATGGGATAAGATCACTTTGAACATCTTGAAATTCTTTTTAATTTATTAATAATTATGATTTGCAGCATTCCATATGAAAGCATTAGTTAAGTATTAATTAGATCTGCCTCAATACCACAAGCTGACTTTTCCAAAGCTTTAAATGTCATCAGATATCATCCATTCTTATGTGACTTTTTTTCTGTAAAAACTCCTAATAAAAATTAAAAAAAAAAAGAAAGAAAATACACTTAATAAAACTTAGAGCTATTTTTTTTACTATTCATGTAAATACTTTCATGCAAACACATATACTGCAGATATAACAAAGTATAAATCTAATTTAAAAATACTGTCAATCTTAAAAAACGGTCATCATGTGTATATATGTAAGTATATATTATTTCCATTTAAAAATCCTTTGAAATTGTTTATTGCAGAATCTTTATTCATCTTATTTTTTATAGTGATAGTATCTTGCAGACTGGTGATATCTGTAGAATGTATTTATGTCTAATTCTGAACCATTAAGTACTGTGTTCAAGAAACTCTATTGCTCCCTATAAGAAAGTTTTCAAGCACAGTAAAAAAAATCTTTACTGCTAGGTTTACCTTACGAAAAGCAAAACAATCACAACATTTCCTTCTTTTAGTAATTAGCTTGAACAATGAAAAAAAAACATGCAATAAATGATATGATTTGTTTTTTTCATAAACAGCTGAAGACTATTCTGATTACGACAACTTAACTCCAGGCGCCTACTCACCCCACATCACCACCCACATAAAGGCCTTCAGCAGAGTCTTCCTCCCTACAATCTACAGCATCGTCTTCATCGTGGGGTTAATTGGCAACGGCCTGGTGTTGTGTGTCCTGGTCAAGTACCATAAAAGGTCCAACATGTCAGATGTGTGCCTCTTCAACCTGGCCCTTTCAGACCTCCTTTTCCTTCTCTCATTGCCTTTCTGGGCTCATTACGCCGCCATCACTCAGTGGGTCTTTGGGAGATTCATGTGCCATGCAGTGATGGCACTCCACATGCTGGGATACTATGGAAGTATCTTCTTCATGATGCTCATGACCATAGACCACTATGCTGTCATTGTCCACACCCATACCTCTCTCCTCTCCAAGAACTGGTCTGTCAGAGCAATC
The DNA here is from genome assembly GCF_019097595.1 of Hemibagrus wyckioides. Classification (NCBI taxonomy): domain Eukaryota; kingdom Metazoa; phylum Chordata; class Actinopteri; order Siluriformes; family Bagridae; genus Hemibagrus; species Hemibagrus wyckioides. The sequence goes on along the minus strand of NC_080710.1, from coordinate 5,726,571 downwards.
ATAGCCCTGATTTTGTTTATGTGGGCACTTAGCCTTGTAGCTTCTCTGCCAAATATCATTTTCTCAAAAGCAACAAAGTTAAACATCACAAATCAATGCATGTGTATTGTGGATACACATACCCGAAACCCGAAATGGAGGCTATTCTCTTACATCAAGCTGAACATCCTCGGCTTAATTATCAGTGATGGTGTTCTGCTACTCGAGCATCATCCCCATGTTAATGTCCATGAAGTCTCAGAAGAAACAGTTAAATAGCATGTTTCTGATATAACTTGAAAACATGAACATAGCAACACTTAACAGAAAATGGCTCAGAAGTCAAGGATCAGTTGGCAAAACAGTGAACATCCCAAAATGTGTGCTGTAGCAAGAAAAAAATAGTTCCTGTTGAAAGGTGACATAGAGACAGGTGACTGTGTTTAAGAAAGATTTTTGTCATTTAGACTGTACATGTAAAGAAGAGACAGAACTGACTGCATTTCTAAAAAATGGCTCTTAACATCACTTCTAAATACTTACTCTGTGCCTAGTGGAAACACAACAAACACCATAATCCTAGCTGGGGGAGTGGGGGAGTGGTTGAAAGAGAGAGAGAGAGAGAAAGAAAGAAAGAAAAACAGAAGTGTTACATCAGTTATATTAGTTTCAGGGTTTCAGAGACCATGTTTTCCAGGTGTTATTTATATTACTGAAAAGCATATCATGTGAAAATCTTACACCTGACAGTATCAGTCAATCTACAAAGATGAGTTTATAAAACATAATTGCATAATTTCTCCAAGAAATAAAACACAGCTGTAAACATTAGGGACACATTGTTTAGAGAAATGAATGCCATCTATATTACGTTTCAGTGTTTTAATATTTGGGATGCATTCAAGAAGATCTCTCGCTCCTTTATTGTTGTGTGTGGGTCACCTGCTCATGTAATTATCAGTTAGGTGGAAATGACTAATCTGAATTAACATCAGCATTTTCAAGGATGGCAAGAAACCTGCACTCCAGAAAGTGACTAAGCCCTTACTTGGACTGGGATGCTCACCACTCAATGTGATTGAAGTTTCGAACATGCTACTTCAGAGCTGACAACTTTTATCACACCGTTTGGACGGTACTTACTTCAATCATCTGCCCTTCGGTATCGCATCGGCACCTGAACACTTTCAAAACCGCATGGTAACGGAAGTCACTGATGGCCTGGATGGAGTGGTCTGTCACATGGATGATGTACTTGTGTCGGGGTGTTCTCAAGTGAAGCATAATGCATGCCTCCACGCTGTGCTCCAAAAAAGATGGAAAATTCTGGCATTACCCTCAACTTACACAAATGTGCCTTGTCGCAGCGTGTAGTCAAGTTTCCCTGACACATTATATCAGACTCAGGTGTGCAACCAGACCCAGATAAGACTGTCCCTCTTCTACGGAAGTGGCAAAGAATTTTTTTGTATCGGATCACCACCTGCTGTGGGTTTTGGGCTGTAATTCAGAGAAAATAGAATTAGTGTTAGTATTTGCTTTTATTATACCCACACCCACCTTTGACTTACATTGTTTCAATCTATAGTATGATACATTCCACAAATATCAGTTTAGAAAGAGAGCAGACCACCCCAGTTACACCCAGACAATATCAGAACATTCCAACATTAAATGCTTAAATTAAGCCCATGAATAAGGGTCCTATTATACAGAGTTGTGCTGATTTATTGGTTTATATAACCAAAAAATATTTCTCATCAGGGTAGTTTATATAGTTTTCTGTAACCTCTACTGTGAAGTACTTGGAAGGTTACAAAGCTATTATGTAATGCATAAAAATTAGCATTCTAACCTCTCTACATGTCATTGCTTCCAATATTCTTTGACTTCCTCCCATACTTTTTCCCTTTTCCCTTCCTTTTTGTCCTCTTCTTCTTTCTGTGCCCTTCTGATTGCTCTTTTAGTCTCTCTCTTTGGTCAGCTCATCAATCTTCTCCTTTTTTCCACTCTACTTTGAGCTTACACATCTCAAACTGATGGGATTTTCTTTTTTCTGCCAGCTGTGCCGTGGGGGCCATGGACACACCTGGTTGAAAGTAATTGTAGAAATTATTCAATGGATTTAGAACGTTCTGTTAACTTTACTGTTGTCTAACAAACTCTCATCCCTCTGGGCCCCTGTATATTACACAAAGAGAGTGGGAAATGACATTACAAAAGTCTCCTGTTGACAGCTAGGCTTCTGCCAGCCTGAGGATGCATACACTGCAGTGTGTCACAGCGGTCCCACCCCCCCTGTGTGTCCCTGGCATCAAGACCTCTAGCAAGCCGCTAGCTTGCTAGCCATCATCCATAACGAGCGCCTGTAAAACCAAGAAACATACTCACCACTAGTGCCACTGATGGATCGTTTCATCTAATGTGCCCATCTCCACGCTGGTATTCCTTTTGGCCCTGGTCCGCACGCCCTTTCTCGATTTTTGGTCAGAGGTCTCCATGTCCTGCACTGTTGTATCATTTCCTCCTTATATTGATGAAGTTTGTAAACGCGAGTTTTCCTGTGTCCCACATTGATTACGTAGGATAGCGGGAACGTGAAATCTCCCACCCATGACATCACAAACTAGCTGGAGGTCACCATAAAGTAACTACCATAAAGCAAATATTTTATTAAAATGAAAAAAAAGAAGACAAAATGAGCAGATTAACTCGGCTAAAGAAGCTTATTAATCAGTGCAGTTCTATGAAGAATACCCTGAAGTTGATTAAGTGACTTCAGAAAATAAAACTGCTAAAAAAATATATATTTAATGCACAATATGCCACTGAGATATGGAAATGAAGAAAAGAATAAACAGTGGAGATCAATATGCTTGGTAAGAAATATATAACAGATTAAGTAAAAGTACACTCATTTGCAATAAGTGATAATGTTGGTGGACATTACAGCATAATCGCACTCACTGGGTAATGAAGCCTCTTTAGATTTTAATAGGATTTGTTTACAAGCACAGCACACATGAGGAAGGGCAAAACAAATTTCTGTCAGGTGCAAATCAATCATCAGTGCATCTGTGGAAAGGTCTCCTTCCAGTAAGTGGATCCAATTCATAAACAGGTAGGCAACATAAATGACAGAAGGAACATAGACATGTATATCATAAAAGTCACTTTTGTTGCTGTTCTCTTTGTAATTTGCATAAAATATGTGACATTTTAAATATTTTAAATAAATAAGTGCATATAGTGTCAATTATTTTGACATAAGAAGGTGTACATAAATGTCATTACATGTTTTATTTGCTTTTAAAAAGGTTTGTCTTACAGGGTCTACGGTTACAGCAGATCGAAGAATGATGGATGAAGCAGCATTGCAGGCAGTTCAGCAACTCTTAGTAAAAAGATGAAGAAAATAAGCAGTGGAAAAGATGAAGGCGCATAGGAAGAAGGGAGTTTGTTGTGATAAATGAGTTTAAGCCATTTTCGGCACAAAAGAAACGTATGTTAGAGCAATATTCAACTTTAAATAAATGTCAAATTTAGTTTGAATACATGTTAAATTGTATGTTAATTAACATGATAATTTAGTACTCTGCCAATTCAAGGTGAGGAGATATAAACTTCACCCTAATCCTAACATAATTTTATATTTTGTATATTAAGCCAGTAAAAATGTACCAGAAGGCTAAATAAAAAAGGGTCAAGGATTTATATAAAAGATAAGTTATGATAAAATAATGAAAACTACAAAAGTGCAATGTTTGTGATTTAGACAAATTAATTAAAAATCAACTTTAATTAATTTCTGATGAAGCAACTTAGTGCTAACTGTGTATTAAATATCACGCTGAAAACAAAATCTCAGATCAAAAATGGGATGCAAGCTTTGCACTAAACTGTACCACAAAGTTACTGTTATTATGATCTATCTTGTTGTGGCTTTGTTTGTTGTGTTGGCTTTCGGATGAGTATGGTAGAGGAAGAATGGCTGGTGGGTGGAAAAAGAAAGAAGTGGGTCTTTGGGATGCTAGGTGTGATGCATCATCCATGCAGTGAGGATCTGGAAAACCTTATTCTACGCCTTCCTAGAGAGAAGATCTTGAAGGCATCTTGTCCTCTGATTGCCCATCATGTGATACCCGGTCAAAATCAATCATTGATCAGCATGGCATATGGCGTAATATCGCATACTCCCCTGCACTAGGGTACAAATCCATATCACACTGTCAACCACAGCAGGTGGTATGTAGATCCCCACACTGGTGCCCATACCCAGCATGTTGAAAGGGCGAATGGAGAGCCTACAAGGAGCAGATCTGGAGGCTTAGGGAAATCAGACTGAGAGGTTGCTTCTTTCTGACCCACCCTTGCAGTTATTGGAGTGGAATGAATGAAGTTAGCAAAGAAACACCATGGTGGTGCATTTGGCAGACTGATTCATGACATTTCAAAAAAGTACAAGTAGTCATTCAGTCACTATAACCACTGTAAGAGCACTGAGATGGCAGGAACAGGTCTTTCTATGGGAAAGATAAACTTAATTTATTTTGTCTTAGATAGTGTCAAATGTAAAATGTCATATATTGTATATTTGTTTGTTTTCTATCTCTGCTAATTGTGAGACTTCAGTTTGAAATGTAGAATTTGGTGTAAATTTTGTTTCTTATTGTGCTCATTTTTTTTGGTTATTTTGTGCATCTTGAAATAAATATTTCTTACACTTGAACAAAAATTATAAACGCTAACACTTTTATTTCTTTGCTCTCCATTTTCTCCATGAGCTGAACTCAAAGATCTAAGACTTTTTTCTGTATGAACACAAAAGGCCTATTTCTCTCAAATATTGAGTTCAGCCAAATCTGTCTAAATCTGTGTTAGTGAGCACTTCCTCCTTGCCGAGGAAATCCACTCCACCTCACCTGTGGTATATCAAGATGCTGATTAGACAGCATGATTATTGCACAGGTGTGCCTTTAGGCTGGACACACAATAAAAGGCTACTCTAAAATGTGGTGCAGTTTTACTGTATTGGGGGGTCCAGGGGCGTCCGAAAACTAGTCAAGGTATCTGGCTGTGACCACCATTTGCCTCACACAGTAGGCAAACACACATCTCCTTCTGCAGACAGAGTTGATCATGTTGTTGATTGTGGCCTGTGGAATATTGCTCCACTCCTCTTCAATGGCTGTGCCAAGTTGCTTGATATTGGCAGGAACTGGAACACGCTGGTTAAAAGGTATACACTCCGATCCAGAGCATCCCAAACATGCTCACATGGGTGACATAGTCCCAGTGTGAGTATGCTGGCCATTAGTGCAAGAACTGGGATGTTTTCTAGCTTCCAGGACCATTGTGTACAGATCCTGCAAACATGGGGCTCGTGCATTATCATGCTGCAACATGAGGTGATGGTCGTGGGATGAATGGCACAAGAATGGGCCTCAGGATCTTGTCACGGTATCTCTGTGCATTTAACAATGAAACATCAATAAAATGCACCTATGTTGCTGGTCCATAACATACGCCTGCCCATACCATAACCCCACTGCCACCATGGGCCACTCGATCCACCACGTTGGACATCAGCAAACCAAGCTCACCCACATGACGCCCATACACGCCAAGGTCTGCCATCTGGCCCCCAGTACAGTGAAAACCGGGATTCATCCATGAAGAGAACACCTCTCCAAAGTGCCAGACGCCATCCAGTGGTGGAGCATTTGCCCACCTGTCAAGTGCGGTTACGCACAACAAACTGCAGTCAGGCTTTCGAGACCCCGAGACCTGAGGACGAAGAGTGTTACGCAGATGAGCTTCCCTGAGACGGTTTCTGACAGTTTGTGCAGAAATTTTTTGCTTATGTAAACCCGATTGTTGCAGCAACAGTCTGGGTGGCTGGTCTCAGCACGATCTTGGAGGTGAATATGCTTGGGATGAGGTCCTGGGCTGGTGTGGTTACACGTGGTCTGTGGTTGTGAGGCCGGGTCAAGGATGTACTGCCAAATTCCCTCTTCTGGAAACGCCTTTGGAGATGGCTTATGGTAGAGAAATGAACATTCAATTCACGGGCAACAGCCTCTGGTGGACACATCTCCTGAAGTCATCATGCCAATTGCACACTCCTCAAAACTTGGCGACATCTGTGGCATTGTGCTGTGTGATAAAACTGCACATTTTAGAGTGGCCTTTATTGTAGCCAGCCTAAAGGCTTGGTCACACTACAAAGACTCTTTAACCATCGGGCAGATTCGCTTTGCTGTTCAGGACTACATGACTTCACTGTATGTCTTTTTGTCCTTGTGGGTGTGTTCACACCACGCCGACGCTCGTGAAATGATCCACAAAGAGGGGTCTGACACCACACCCCATCTCGGACAACAACACTTGTCACTCAACACTGTCCCCAAACCACGCTTTTGGTCACGAAAAACACACGAGACAGGTGGATCCGTAACATGACGCGAGACTTTCAGGGGCAGAGGTTTGTTTTTGAAAATGGGCTCTTGCCAGGTCTCTGCTGCTAGAAGTAAATGTCTGGGTGTCACGCTATTTTGAGATGTTATGCTATCAGCATATTACCAATTGTTATATATCTGAAATTTTATAAAAGTGGTACTGACGCTCATTTTAATAACCTACATTACTCTAAGACTCTGTAAAAGCAGACGAGTATGGACACAGTCAGCTGTTCAGCTTTAAAAAATAAAAAGCACTTACATGTTGTCTTGTTGGGAGAAATCATTGCCATTATTCATTAGTCCAAGTGTGAGTGTGAAAGAAAGTTGTATATTTTGATATAAAAACAAGGGACTGAGAGATTTTGCTGTGATATTTCTGAGGTGGGGTTTCGTCCTACTCACAGAACAGCCAAGTCTCAAACTTTTGTCCTTTTATGGATGAATTGTGCTAATTTTAGCAGAAAAACAAGAACACTGCAATTCCAAGAACCTTAAAATAATCGACAAACAAGACATACCAAGTCATGAACTCATCAGTCACATCAGTGTCCTCATCTCTACTGCTTTCTTTTAAACAAAAACTTGTGCAGGATCTAAAGAAAACGGTAACGCTTTATAATAACTGCACACTTTTAAGTATTAGTTAAGCATGAGTACATACTTTATTAATCATTTACAAGGCACATTTGTGTAAGTTGAGGGTAATGCCAGAATTTTCCATCTTTTTGGAGCACAGCGTGGAGGCATGCATTATGCTTCACTTGAGAACACCCGACACAAGTACATCATCCATGTGACAGACCACTCCATCCAGGCCATCAGTGACTTCCGTTACCATGCGGTTGTGAAAGTGTTCAGGTGCCGATGCGATACCGAAGGGCAGATGATTGAAGTGAAAATTACCATCCAAACGGTGTGATAAAAGCGTCAGTTTAAGGACTGCTCAGCCTGAGGGATCTCATGTTCGAGCCCATGTTCACATCTAGAGCTTACTAAAAACATAAGCTCCCGCTAACAGTCCAAGGGTCTGTTCAACAGAGGGAAGAATGGCTTTCTCCCTTCACACTGATTCATTGAACTGTGGGTCCCCAGACTCCTCAGGTACCACAACAATGCCTGCACACCACTCCATGGGCTCTTCTACCTCGCTTTATGACCCTCAAATGCTTCATGCGTTGCAGTTCCTTTTTACTTTTAGGCATGAGTGGAGGAGGGATGCGCTGCTGGAGTTTTGAATCTATGGTCTCTGTATCAGTCACAGCCCACTGCATAACTTAGGATATGCGTCCCTGCAAAGTGTATATGCTTATGTCATCTACACGCAGACAAGACCAAGTTCGGTAATGGCAGGTCTCCATGCCTAGCAGTGTCGAATGGCACTTTTAACAACACTTCCTCCAATGTATGCTTGTTGCCTTTCTGAAGTAGCAGTGCCTCTTGAAACATCAATCACACATTGAGTGGTGAGCACTCCCAGTCCAAGTAAGGGCTTAGTCACTTTCTGGAGTGCAGGGTTTCTTGCCATGCCTTGAAAATGCTGATGTTAATTCAAGGGATTAGTCATTTCCACCTAACTGATAATAACATGAGCAGGTGACCCACACACAACAATAAAGGAGCGAGAGATCTTCTTCTGAGATGCATCCCAAATATTAAAACACTGCAGCACGTAATATATGGAGTGGCATCTCATTTCTCCTAAACAATGTGTCCCTAATGTCTTATGCAGCTGTGTTTTTATTTCTTGGAGAAATTATGCAATTATGTTTTATAAACTCATTCCTTCTGTAGATTGACTGGATACTGTCAGTGGTTGTAAGATTTTCTACATGATATGCTTTTTCATTAATATAAATAACACCTGGAAGAACATGGTCTCTGAAGAGCCCTGAAATCTAATATAACTGATGTAACCCACTTCTGTTTCTCTTTCTCTTTCTCTCTCTCTCTCTCTCTCTTTCTCTCTCTCTCTCTCTCATTTCTATCTCTTTCCAACCACTACCCCCACTCCCCCAGCTAGGATTATGGTGTTTGGTTGTGTTTCCACTAGGCACATGGGGAGTAAGTATTTAGAAGTTGATGTTAAGAGCCATTTTTTAGAAATGCAGTCAGTCTTCTGTCTCTTCTTTACATGTACAGTCTAAATGACAAAGTTCTTTCTTAAGCACACAGTCCCACCTGTCTCCTATGTCACCTTTCAACAGGAACTAGTTTTTTTCTTAAGCTACAGAATGCACTTTTGGGATGTTCACTGTTTCTCCAACTGATCACTTGACTCTCTGAGGCCATTTACTTTAGTTAATTGTTGCTATGTTTCAAGGTTTTCTCAAAGTGATATCAGAAACATATTTGAATTTTCTTTCACACTGGCACCCACAATGTCATGAGTGTAAACACTGCAAAAAGCTTCAGAGCAGCTTCTAAATTTCAAGTGTGAAAGGTTTCTCATTAATAGAAATAACACTATCAGTAGCCAAGTTTACATCAACAACTGGAAAAACATGACTATTGACTGGGATATTTTTTGCTCCTAGAAACTGCTGTTACTCGACATTAATAGCACTTTTATTTAATTATTGACCTGACTCTAATTTATGAGGTTACTGTTACAATCTTATCTGCTATTTGACACCAAAGAATAATATTTTGTTAATAAAAAGTAATAAATGGGTTTTTGTACAAAAAACATGAATACACAATATAGAGAAGGTAAAATAAGAAGAGAATTTACAGGAGTCACAGACATTCCTGATGCTTTGATGGTAAATGTGCAGCTCTTATATTGTGTATAATGTAGAACTTTTTATCCCTCTGGAGAATGTATGTTGTGTAATGTATGTTAATTCTGTTCCTAGGACTGAGCAAAAGTCTCCTGTGTGAGACCAGCTGGTGCTCAGTATGTGTATGTGTTTGGGGGAGAGAATGAACAAAATCACTGCAAGGTGATTAAACCATATATTTTAAATGTTATTTTCTAAAAACTTTATGATGGTAGCAGCAGGATTGTTAAACACGGCCTGGTCAAAATTATTAAAAGCAAGTATAGTTTAGAATGTTTTTGACTTTGATCTGTCACTGAGGAGCATGAGTACATAGTGGTCATCACTCTGTGAGCTCTCACTTTCAATTATTGGGCACTGACCAAAGCAGAGTGGAAACCACTCTTTCAGGATCCTTTAGAAATAAGTTACCTGAATCTCTGCCCCCACAAAGGCATTAGATGAGTGGGTTTGCAGGCAGCTTGGTGACCTTGAGATGCCATGCTTTCACACCCACTGTATAGCCATGTTTCAGGTCCTGATTCTGCACTGACTGGTGTTTATATAACCCAGTTGATGCAGGAACTTCAGGAGAGATGATTTGATGTTGTAAGGCGCATACCCAGAAATGAAGAAAACACTGACCAAGACCAGTATGAGTCTGACAGCTTTGTGTTTCTTCTGAGACTTCATGTGGAGCCATTAAGATTGCTCAGGGATGATGCGCGAGTAGCAGAACACCATCACTGAGAGAGGGAAATTGATTAAGCCTTGAGGATGTTCAGCTCCGATGTAAGAGAACAGCCTCCATTTCAGGTTTGGATGTTCAAAACTACATGTGGATTCCCATTTGGTTTATTTGGACATGGCATATTTGTGAGAAAATTATATTTGGCAGAGAAGCTACCAGGCTAAGTGTCCATTTAAACAAAATCAGGGCTATGATAGCTCTGACAGACCGGACACTTGGAAAAGAGGGAGGTATAGGTTGTGGACAACCTTGACAGCACATGAGGAAATTCTATGGTCATGAGCATCATAGAAGAAGATACTTCCATCGTATCCCAGCATGTACAGTGCTGTCACTGCATGGCTTACTTTATGAAGTTCTAAAGACCCACTGAGTGATAGAGCGGTAATGAGCCCCAGAAAGGCAAATGAGAGAAGGAAAGGAGGAGGTCTGAAAAGGGCCAGGTTGGAAGAGGCACACCCCACATCTGATATGTTTGGACCTGCTTTATGAGGTACTTCTGACCAGGACACACAACACCAGATACCGTTGCCAATTAACCCCATGATGAAAAAACTGATGCCATGTAGATTGTAGGGAGGGAAGACTCTGCTGAAGGCCTCCATGTGGTTGGGGTGTTGTGGGGTGAGAAGTCATCCTCATAGTTAAGGTTGTCGTAATCAGGAATAGTCTTCAGCTGTTTATGAAAAAACCAAATCAAGTATCATTGGGCTTATTGCTATGTTTTTTTCATTGATTTCAGAAGCTAATTACTAAAAGAAAGGAAATGTTGGTGAATTGTTTTTTGCTTTTATACAGTGAGTAAACCTAACTTGGTAAAGATTTTTTTAACTGTGCTTGAAAACTTTAGAGATTTTTAATTTTTAAATTTTTGAACTTTAGATTTTCTTTGAACACAGTAGCTTAATAATGGTTCCGATTAAAAAACTAAATACATTCTACAGATATCACTCAGGTCTGTAAGAAGCACTATCACTATAAAAAATAAGATAAATAAAGATTCTGTAATAAAGCAATTTCAAAGGATTTTTAAATGGAAATAATATATACTTACATATATACACATGATGACCGTTTTTTAGGAGTTGACAGTATTTTTAAATTAGATTTATACTTTGTTATATCTGCAGTATATGTGTTTGCATGAAAGTATTTACATGAATAATGAAAAATAGCTGTAAGTTTTATTAAAGTGTATTTTTCTTTCTTTTTAAAAATTTTTATTAGGAGTTTTTTACAAAAAAAAAGTCACATAAGAAGCTGGATGATATCTGATGACATTTTAAAGCTTTGGAAAAAGTCAGCTTTGTGGTATTGAGGCAGATCTAAATTAATACTTAACTAATGCTTTCACTTACTGAATGCTGCACGATCATAATTATTAATAAATAAAAAGAATTTCAAGATGTTCAAATCTCGATCTTATTCCATTTTACCAGTGCTAAGGATGTATAAAATCATCAGCATATTACTAATTGTTATATATTAAATATTTATATTTGAAATTTTAGTAAAAAGTGGTACTGACGTTCCTTTTAATTAACCTACCAATTTACTCTACATAGACTCTCTGTAAAAGCCAGACAGAGTATGGACACAGTCAGCACTGTTCAGCTTTAAAACAAATAAAAAGCACTTACATGTTGTCTCGTTGGGAGAAATCATTGCCATTATTCATTAGTCCAAGTGTGAGTGTGAAAGAAGGTTGTATGTCTTGATATGAAAACAAGGGACTGAGCATTTTGCTGTGATATTTCTGAGGTGGGGTTTCGTCCTACTCACAGAACAGCCAAGTCTCAAACTTTTGTCCTTTTATGGATGGTGTGCTAATTTTAGCAGAAAAACAAGAACACTGCAATTCCAAGAACCTTTTAAAATAATCGACAAACAAGACATACCAAGTCATGAACTCATTAGTCACATCAGTGTCCTCATCTCTACTGCTTTCTTTTAAACAAAAACTTGTGCAGGATCTAAAGAAAACAGTAGCAGCTTTATAATAACTGCACATTATTAAGTATCATTTAAGTATGAATAAATAATTCATTAATCATTTACAAAGCATTGCTCCTTTATTAATGGGCATTACGAACCAGTTTATAAATGTCATTATAAATGCTTTATTCTTGATAAAAAAAACAAAACAAACATACCTATAATGTGCTTGATAATTGCATTTACATACTTTATTAATGATCAATTTATATGTTTAAAATAAGCATATCACAGGTCACAATCAACAACATGATCAACTCTATGCAGAAGGAAATGTGTTGCACTGCATGAGGCAAATGGTGGTCACACCAGATACTGACTAGTTTAGGACGCCCCTGGACCCCCAATACAGTAAAACTGCACATTTTAGAGTAGCCTTTTATTGTGTCCAGCCTAAGAGCACACCTGTGCAATAATCATGCTGTCTAATCAGCATCTTGATATGCCACACGGTGAGGTGGATGGATTTCTCGGCAAAGGAGAAGTGCTCACTAACACAGATTTAGACAGATTTGTGAACAATATTTGAGAGAAATAGGCCTTTTGTGTACATAGAAAAAGTCTTAGATCTTTGAGTTCAGCTCATGAAAAATGGGGGTATAGGTATATCAGTGTAGAAATATTTATTTCAAGATGCACAAAATAACCAAAAAAATGAGCACAATAGAAACAAATTTGCAAATTCTACATTTCAAACTGAAGTCTCACAATTAGCAGAGATAGAAAAAACAAATATACAATATATGACATTTACATTTGACACTATCAAGCCAAAATAAATTAAGTTTATCTTTACCATAGAAAGACCTCAATTCCTGCCATCTCAGTGCTGTTACAGTGGTTATAGTGACTGAATGACTACTTGTACTTTTTGAAATGTCATGAATCAGTCTGCCAAATGCACCACCATGGTGTTTCTTTGCTAGCCATTCATTCCACTCAATAACTGCAAGGTGGTCAGAAAGCAACCTCTCAGTCTGATTTCCCTAAGCCTCCAGATCTGCTCACTTGTAGGCTCTCCATTCGCCCTTTCAACATGCTGGGTATGGGCACCAGTGTGGGGATCTACATACCACCTGCTGTGGTTGACAGTGTGATGGTTGTACTAGTGCAGGGAGTATGCGATATGCACGCCACTGGAATCACTGATAATTGATGACCCGGGTATCACATGATGGGCAATCAAGGGGACAAGATGCCTTCAAGATCTTCTCTCTAGAAGGCGTAGAATAGGTTTTCCAGATCCTCACTGTGGATGATGCATCACACCTAGCATCCCAAAGACCCACTTCTTTCTTTTCCACCCACCAGCCATTCTTCCTCCTACCATACTCATCGAAAACCAACACAACAAACAAAGCCACAACAAGATAGAGTCATAATAACAGTAACTTTGGTACAGTTTAGTGCAAAAGCTTGCATCCCATTTTTGATCTGAGATTTTGTTTTCAGCGTGATATTTAATACACAGTTAGCACCTAAGTTGCTTCATCAGAAATTAGTTAAAGTTGATTTTTAATTAATTTGTCAATGCAAACATTTGCACTTTTGTAGTTTTCATTATTTTATCATAACTTATCTTTTATACAATCCTTGACCCTTTGTTACTTCTGGTACATTTTACTGGCTTAATATACAATAAAATTATGTTAGGATTAGGGTGAAGTTTATATCTCCTCACCTTGAATTGGCAGAGTACTAGAATTATCATGTTAATTAACATAAATTTAACATGTTAAACTAAATTTGACATTTATTTAAAGTTGATATTGCTCTAACATACGTTTCTTTTGTGCCGAAAAATGGCTTTCATTTATCACAACAAACTCCCTTCTTCCTGTACGCCTTCATCTTTTCCACTGCTTATTTTCTTCATCTTTTTACTAGAGTTGCTGAACTGCCTGCAATGCTGTCATCCATCATGTCGATCTGCTGTAACCGTAGACCTGTGAAAACCTTTAAAAGCAAATAAAACATGTAATGTTTATGTACACCTTTATGTAAAATAATTGACACTATATGCCTTATTTATTTAAAATATTTAAAATGCATATTTTATGCAAATTACAAAGAGAACAGCAACAAAGTGACTTTATGATATACATGTCTATGTTCCTTCTGTCATTATGTGCCTACCTGTTTATGAATTGGATCCACTTACTGAAGGAGACCTTTGATGCACTGATGATTGATTTGCACCTGACAGAAATTTGTTTTGCCCTTCCCTCATGTGCTGCTTGTCGACAAATCCTATTAAAATAAAGAGGCTTCATGCAATGGTACGATTATGCTGTAATGTCCACCAACATTATCACTTTATTGCAAATGAGTGTACTTTTACTTAATCTGTTATATATTTCTTACCAAGCATATTGATCTCCACTGTTTATTCTTTTCTTCATTTCCATATCTCAGTGGCATATTGTGCATTAAATATATTTTTTTAGCAGTTTTATTTTCTGAAGTCACTTAATCAACTTCAGGGTATTCTTCATAGAACTGCACTGATTAATAAGCTTCTTTAGCTTGAGTTAATCTGCTCATTTTGTCTTCTTTTTTCATTTAATAAAATATTTGCTTTATGGTAGTTACTTTATGGTGACCTCCAGCTAGTTTGTGATGTCATGGGTGGGAGATTTCACGTTCCGCTATCCTACGTAATCAATGTGGGACACAGGAAAACTCACGTTTACAAACTTCATCAATATAAGGAGGAAATGATACAACAGTGCAGAACATGGAGACCTCTGACCAAAATCGAAGAGGCGTGCGGACCAGGGCCAAAGGAATACCGGCGTGGAGATGGGCACATTAGATGAAAGCGTCCATCAGTGGCACTAGTGGTGAGTATGTTTCTTGGTTTACAGGCGCTCGTTATGGATGATGGCTAGCAAGCTAAGCGGCTTGCTAGAAGGTCTTGATGCCAGGGACACACAGGGGGTGGGACCGCTGTGACACACTGCAGTGTATGCATCCTCAGGCTGGCAGAAGCCTAGCTGTCAACAGGAGACTTTTGTAATGTCATTTCCACTCTCTTTGTGTAATATACAGGGCCCAGAGGGATGAGAGTTTGTTAGACAACAGTAAAGTTAACAGAACGTTCTAAATCCATTGAATAATTTCTACAATTACTTTCAACCAGGTGTGTCCATGGCCCCACGGCACAGCTGGCAGAAAAAGAAAATCCCATCAGTTTGAGATGTGTAAGCTCAAAGTAGAGTGGAAAAGGAGAAAGATTGATGAGCTGACCAAAGAGAGAGACTAAGAGCAATCAGAAGAGGCACAGAAAGAAGAAGAGGACAAAAAGGAAGGGAAAAGGGAAAAAGTATGGGAGGAAGTCAAAGAATATTGAAGCAAAGACATGTAAGAGGTTAGAATGCTAATTTTATGCATTACATAATAGCTTTATAACCTTCCAAGTACTTCACAGTAGAGGTTACAGAAAACTATATAAACTACCCTGATGAGAAATATTTTTGGTTATATAAACCAATAAATCAGCACAACTCTGTATAATAGGGCTTATTCATGGGCTTAATTTAAGCATTTAATGTTGGAATGTTCTGATATTGTCTGGGTGTAACTGGGGTGGTCTGCTCTCTTTCTAAACTGATATTTGTGGAATGTATCATACTATAGATTGAAACAATGTAAGTCAAAGGTGGGTGTGGGTATAATAAAAGCAAATACTAACACTAATTCTATTTTCTCTGAATTACAGCCCAAAACCCACAGCAGGTGGTGATCCGATACAAAAAATTCTTTGCCACTTCCGTAGAAGAGGGACAGTCTTATCTGGGTCTGGTTGCACACCTGGAGTCTGATATAATGTGTCAGAGAAACTTGACTACACGCTGCGACAAGGCACATTTGTGTAAGTTAAGAGTAATGCCAGAATTTTCCATCTTTTTGGAGCACAGCGTGGAGGCATGCATTATGCTTCACTTGAGAACACCCGACACAAGTACATCATCCATGTGACAGACCACTCCATCCAGGCCATCAGTGACTTCCGTTACCATGCGGTTTTGAAAGTGTTCAGGTGCGATCACGATACGAAGGGCAGATGATTGAAGTAGTACCGTCCAAGCGGTGTGATAAAAGTTGTCAGCTTGGCGGACTGCTCAGCTCGAGGATCTCATGTTCGAGCCCATGTTCGCATCGAGCTTACTAAAAACACAAGCTCCAGCTAACGGTCCAAGGGTCTGTTCAGCAGAGGAAGAATGTATTTCTCCTTCACACTGATTCATTGAACTGTGGGTCCCCAGACTTTCTAGGTACCACAGGAATGCCTGCCCACCACTCCATGGGCGCCTCTTCCCTGGTTGTGACGCTCAAATGCTTCATGCATTGCAGTTCCGTTTTTAGTTTAGGCATGAGTGGAGGAGGGGTGTGCCGTTGGAGTTTTGAATCTATGGTCTCTGTATCAGTCACAGCCCACTGCCCAACTTAGGATGGCGTTCCTGCAAAGTGTATATGCTTATGTCATCTACACGTGTGACAAGACCAAGTTCGGTGTGGCAGGTCTGCCTAGCAGTGTCGAATGCAGACTTTTAACAACACTTCCTCCAATGTATGCTTGTTGCCTTTCTGAAGTAGCATGTTCGAAACTTCAATCACATTGAGTGGTGAGCATCCCAGTCCAAGTAAGGGCTTAGTCACTTTCTGGAGTGCAGGTTTCTTGCCATCCTTGAAAATGCTGATGTTAATTCAGATTAGTCATTTCCACCTAACTGATAATTACATGAGCAGGTGACCCACACACAACAATAAAGGAGCGAGAGATCTTCTTGAATGCATCCCAAATATTAAAACACTGAAACGTAATATAGATGACATTCATTTCTCTAAACAATGTGTCCCTAATGTTTACAGCTGTTTTATTTCTTGGAGAAATTATGCAATTATGTTTTATAAACTCATCTTTGTAGATTGACTGATACTGTCAGGTGTAAGATTTTCATGATATGCTTTTCATTAATATAAATAACACCTGGAAAACATGGTCTCTGAAACCCTGAAACTAATATAACTGACGTAACACTTCTGTTTCTTTCTTTCTTTCTCTCTCTCTCTCTCTCTCTCTCTCTCTCTCTCTCTCTCTCTCTCTCTTTCTCTCTCTCTCTCTCTCTCTCTCTCATTTCTATCTCTTCCACTCCCCCACTCCCCCAGCTAGGATTATGGTGTTTGTTGTGTTTCCACTAGGCACAGAGTAAGTATTTAGAAGTGATGTTAAGAGCCATTTTTTAGAAATGCAGTCAGTTCTGTCTCTTCTTTACATGTACAGTCTAAATGACAAAAATCTTTCTTAAACACAGTCACCTGTCTCTGTCACCTTTCAACAGGAACTATTTTTTTCTTGCTACAGAATGCATTTTGGGATGTTCACTGTTTTGCCAACTGATCCTTGACTTCTGAGCCATTTTTTGTTAAGTGTTGCTATGTTCAGGTTTTCAAGTGATATCAGAAACATGCTATTTAATTTTCTTTCACACTGGCACCACAATATGAGGTAAACACTGCAAAAAGCTTCAGAGCAGCTTCTAAATTTCAAGTGTGAAAGGTTTTCATTAATAATGATAACACTATCAGTAGCCAAGTTTACATCAACAACTGGAAAACATGACTATTGACTGGGATAATTTTTTTGCCCTGAAACGGCTATTACTGACATAATAGCACTTTATTTAATTATTGACCTGACTCTAATTTATGAGGTTACTGTGCAATTTAATGTAACTGACACCAAAAAATAATATTTTGTTAATAAAAGTAATAAATGGGTTTTTTTGTACAAAACATGAATACACAATATAGAGAAGGTAAAATAAGAGAATATACAGAGTCACAGACATTCGATGCTTGATGGTAAATGCAGCTCTTATATTGTATAATGTAGAACTTTTTATCCCTCTGGAGAATGTATGTTGTGTAATGTATATTAATTCTGTTCCTGGGACTGAGTAAAAGTCTCCTGTGTAGACCAGCTGGTCTCAGTATGTGTATGTGTTTGGGGAAGAATGAACAAAATCACTGCAAGGTATTAAACCATATATTTTAAATGTTATTTTCTAAAAACTTTATGATGGTAGCAAGTTGTTAACAAACACGGCCTGGTCAAAATTATTAAGCATAGTTTAGATGTTTTGACTTTGATCTGTCACTGAGGAGCATGAGTACATAGTGGTCATCCTCTGTGAGTGCTCACTTTCAATTATTGGGCACTGACCAAAGCAGAGAGAAACCACTCTTTCAGGATCTTTAGAAATAAATTCCTGAATCTCTGCCCCACAAAGGCATAGATGATGGGGTTGAGGCAGCAGTGAGTGAATGCTATGCTTTCCACCCACTGTATAGCCATGTTCAGGTCCTATTACCACTGACCGGTGTTTATATAACCCAGTTGATGAAGGAACTTCAGGAAGATGGCGATGTTGTAAGGCGTCCAGAAAATGAAGAAAACACTGACCAAGACCAGCATGAGTCTGACAGCTTTGTGGTTCTTCTGAGACTTCATGATCATTAAGATGGGGATGATGCGAGTAGCGAACACCATCACTGAGAGAGAATGATTAAGCTGAGGATGTTCAGCTCGATGTAAGAGAACAGCCTCCGCCGGGTTTGGATGTTCAAAACTACATGTGGATTCATTTGGTTTATTTGACATGCTTGTTTGTGAGAAAATGATATTTGGCAGAGAAGCTACCAGGCTAAGTGTCCCACGTAAACAAAATCAGGGCTATGATAGCTCTGACAGACCCGGTACTTGGAAAAGGGAGGTATAGGTGTGGACAATGACAGCATAGCGGTCTATGGTCATGAGCATCATGAAGAAGATGCTTCCATAGTATCCCAGCATGTACAGTGCTGTCACTGCATGGCACATGAAGTTCCCAAAGACCCACTGAGTGATGGCGGCGTAATGAGCCCAGAAAGGCAATGAGAGAAGGAAAAGGAGGTCTGAAAGGGCCAGGTTGAAGAGGCACACATCTGACATGTTGGACCTTTTCTGGTACTTGACCAGGACACACAGCACCAGGCCGCTGCCAATTAACCCCCCACAATGAAGGCGATACTGTAGATTGTAGGGAGGAAGACTCTGCTGAAGGCCTTTATGTTGTTGGTGTTGTGGGGTGAGTAGGCGCCTGGAGTTAAGTTGTAGTAATCAGAATAGTCTTCAGCTGTTTATGAAAAAACAAATCATATCATTTACTGCATGTATTTTTTCAAATACTTTCATTTTCATTAAATCTCATCAAATATTTTCATTGTTCAAGCTAACTACTAAAAGAAGGAAATGCGATTGTTTTGCTTTTAAGTAAGGTAAACCTAGCAGTAAAGATGTTTTTACTGTGCTTGAAAACTTTCTATAGGGGGCAATAGAGTTTCTTGAACACAGTACTTAATAGTTCGAATTAGACATAAATACATTCTACAGATATCACCAGTCTGCAAGATACTATCACTATAAAAAAATAAGATGAATAAAGATTCTGTAATAAACAATTTCAAAGGATTTTTAAATGGAAATAATATATACTTACATATATACACATGATGACCGTTTTTAGAATTGACAGTATTTTTAAAATAGATTTATACTTTGTTATATCTGCAGTATATGTGTTTGCATGAAAGTATTTACATGAATAATAAAAAAAAATAGCTGTAAGTTTTATTAAGTGTATTTTCTTTCTTTTTCAAGTTTTATTTTAGTTTTTTAGTTTAGTTTTTACAGAAAAAGTCACATAAGAATGGATGATATCTGATGACATTTAAAGCTTTGGAAAAGTCAGCTTGTGGTATTGAGGCAGATCTAATTAATACTTAACTAATGCTTTCATATGGAATTCTGCAAATCACAATTATTAATAAATAAAGGAACTTCAAGATGTTCAAATCGATCTTATCCCATTTATATTTGAAATTTGAGTAAAGTGGTACTGGCGTTCATTTTAATGACCTACATTACTCTAAGACTCTGTAAAAGCAGGCAGTATGGACACAGTCAGCTGTTCAGCTTTAAAAAAAAATAAAAAGCACTTACATGTTGTCTCGTTGGGAGAAATCATTGCCATTATTCATTAGTCCAAGTGTGAAAAGAAGGTTGTATGTCTTGATATAAAAACAAGGGACTGAGCTAGTTTGCTGTGATATTTCTGAGGTGGGGTTTCGTCCTACACCGCGGTGAAGTTAGCTTGATATTCAGACATTAGACAGACATTCGGAAGCGGTAGTTTAGGGACCGTCAACAAATTTCTGTACAACCGAAAAAAATAACTATTCCTTCAATAGCTTCTAGGTCATGTGACCCTGTGACCCCAAACTAGTACCAAAATTATCTTATTGGACACCTCCACAAGGTACACCTCTTTGTATCCCAAAAAATCACTTCTTTTATTTTAATTTTAATTTTAATAAAAAAAAAACCTACTATTTCTTCAATAGCTTCTATTAACACACACATATACAGTATCTCACAAAAGTGAGTACACCCCTCACATTTTTGTAAATATTTTATTATATCTTTTCATGTGACAACACTGAAGAAATGAGCCTCTGCTACAATGTAAAGTAGTGAGTGTTCAGCCTGTATAACAGTGTAAAATTGCTATCCTCTCAAAAGAACTCAACATATAGCCATTAATGTCTAAACAAAAGTGAGTATACCTCTGAGTGGAAATGTCCAAATTGGGCCCAAAGTGTCAATATTTTGTGTGGCCACCATTATTTTCCAGCACTGCCTTAACCCTCTTGGGCATGGAGTTCACCAGAGCTCCACAGGTTGCCACTGGAGTCCTCTTCCACTCCTCCATGATGACATCACAGAGCTGGTGGATGTTAGAGACCTTGTGCTCCCCACCTTCCATTTGAGGATGCCCCACAGAAGCTCAATAGGGTTTAGGTCTGGAGACATGCTTGGACAGTCCATCACCTTTACCCCAGCTTCTTTAGCAAGGCAGTGGTCGTCTTGGAGGTGTGTTTGGGGTCGTTATGTCCTTAGTCTGCTTGTCTTCAGTAAACTGTATGCGGGTTTTCTTGTGCATCATCTTTAGTAGAGGCTTCCTTCTGGGACGACAGCCATGCAGACCAATTTGATGCAGTGTGTGGCGTATGGTCTGAGCACTGACAGGCTGAGACCTCCACCCCTTCAACCTCTGCAGCAATGCTGGCAGCACTCATACGTCTATTTCCCAAAGACAAGGACACATATGACGCTGAGCATGTGCACTCAACTTCTTTGGTGGACCATGGCGAGGCCTGTTCTGAGTAGAACCTGTCCTGTAAAATCGTTGTATGGTCTGGCCCACCGTGCTGCAGCTCAGTTTCAGGGTCTTGGCTTCTTATAGCCTAGGCCATCTTTATGTAGTGCAACAATTCATTTTTTCAGATCCTCAGAGTGTTCTTTACCATGAGGGGCCATGGTGGACTTCCAGTGACCAGTATGAGAGAGTGTGAGAGCGATACCACCAAATTTAACACACCTGCTCCTCATTCACACCTGAGACCTTGTAACACTAACAAGTCACATGACACCGGGGAGGGAAAATGGCTAATTGGGCCCACTTGGGCCATTTGCACATAGTGGTGTACTCACTTTGTTGCCAGCGGTTTAGACCGGTGTCCAATCTTATCCAGAAAGGGCGGTGTGGGTGTAGGTTTTCATTCAACTGAGCACAAGCTACACCTGATTCCAACTGGTTTATCAACTGATCTTGGCTTTCAGTAGACCAGGTGTGGCTTCTGCTCGGTTGGAATGAAAACCTGCCCACAACGGCCCCTTTGTGGATAGATTGAACACCCCTGGTTTAGACATTAATGGCTGTGTGTTGAGTTCTTTTGAGAGGATAGCAAATTTACACTGTTATACAGGCTGTACACTCACTACTTTACATTGTAACAGAGTGTCATTTCTTCAGTGTTGTTGTCACATGAAAAGATAATAAAATATTCACAAAAATGTGAGGGTTTTGGGGTTTTTGTGAGATACTGTATGTGTGTATATGTGTGTGTGTATATATATATATATATATATATATATATATATATATATTTATATGTATATATACACTATATTACCAAAAGTATTAAGCTCACCCATCCAAATAATCAGAATCAGGTGTTCCAATCACTTCCATGGCCACAGGTGTATAAAATCAAGCACCTAGGCATGCAGACTGTTTTTACAAACATTTGTGAAAGAATGGGTCGCTCTCAGGAGCTCAGTGAATTCCAGCGTGGAACTGTGATAGGATGCCACCTGTGCAACAAATCCAGTCGTGAAATTTCCTCGCTCCTAAATATTCCACAGTCAACTGTCAGCTGTATTATAAGAACGTGGAAGTGTTTGGGAATGAAAGTAACTCAGCCACGAAGTGGTAGGCCACGTAAACTGACGGGCGGTCAGCGGATGCTGGCGCATAGTGCGAAGAAAGTCGCCAACTTTCTGCAGAGTCAATCGCTACAGACCTCCAAACTTCATGTGGCCTTCAGATTAGCTCAAGAACAGTGCGCAGAGAGCTTCATGGAATGGGTTTCCATGGCCGAGCAGCTGCATCCAAGCCATACATCACCAAGTGCAATGCAAAGCGTCGGATGCAGTGGTGTAAAACTGCGCCGCCACTGGACTCTAGAGCAGTGGAGGCGCGTTCTCTGGGTGGCCGAATCGCGCTTCTCCATCTGGCAATCTGATGGGCGAGTCTGGGTTTGGCGGTTGCCAGGAGAACGGTACTTGTCTGACTGCATTGTGCCAAGTGTAAAGTTTGGTGGAGGGGATTATGGTGTGGGGTTGTTTTCAGGAGCTGGGCTTGGCCCTTAGTTCCAGTGAAAGGAACTCTGAATGCTTCAGCATACCAAGACATTTTGGACAATTCCATGCTCCCAACTTTGTGGGAACAGTTTGGAGCTGGCCTTCCTCTTCCAACATGACTGTGCACCAGTGCACAAAGCAAGGTCCATAAAGACATGGATGACAGAGTCTGGTGTGGATGAACTTGACTGGCCTGCACAGAGTCTGACCTCAACCCGATAGAACACCTTTGGGATGAATTAGAGCAGAGACTGAGAGCCAGGCCTTCTCGTCCAACATCCAGTGTGTGACCTCACAAATGCGCTTCTGGAAGAATGGTCAAAAATTCCCATAAACCCACTCCTAAACCTTGTGGACAGCCTTCCCAGAAGAGTTGAAGCTGTTATAGCTGCAAAGAGGCGGACCGGCGTCATATTGAACCCTATGGATTAGAAAGGGATGTCACTTAAGTTCATATGCGAGTCAAGGCAGGTGGCGAATACTTTTGGCAATATAGTGTATATATTATATATGTGTATATATATATATATATATATATATATATATATATATATATATATATATATATATATATATATATATATATATTTATATGTATATAGATATTTATATGTATATAGATATTTATATGTATATAGATAGATATATATCAAATTATCTCCAACAGGTCCATTGTGATGCATGTGATAGATGGATGCATGCACAGTGTGTGGGAATGGACACGTTGCAGCTTCAAACAGCCAGAAAAAAAATATGGAAATGGTGCTTGTGTGTTTAAGAAGAGTAGTGGGTAATAACAATAAAAGCGGTGTGTAATCGTGATAAAAAATGACTTGTTTATTTAAAGAAGAGAGGAGTTAAACAAATGAAGAAAAAAATAAACAAATTAATAAAAATCAGTGAAGACATTTTTGGGATACAAAGAGGTGTACCTTGTGGGGGTGTCCAAGTAGATTATTTTACTACTAGATTTGGGTCACAGGGTCACATGACATTGAAGCTATTGAAGAAATAGTGTTATTTTAATATAAAAATAAAAGAAGAGATTTTATGGGATACAAAGAGGTGTACCTTGTGGGGGTGTCCAATTAGATTATTTTAGTACTAGTCACAGGGTCACATGACCTAGAAGCTATTGAAGGAATAGTAGTTTTTTTTTATAATAAAAATAAAAATAAAAAGAGATTTTTTGGGATACAAAGAGGTGTACCTTGTGGGAGTATCTAATTAGATTATTTTAGTACTAGTCACAGGGTCACATGACCTAGAAGCTATTGAAGGAATAGTTTTTTTTTTTCAGTCGTACAGAAATTTGTCGACGGTCCCTAAACTACCGCTTCCGATGTCTGTCTAATGTCTGAATATCAAGCTAACTTCACCGCGGTTCGTCCTACTCACAGAACAGCCAAGTCTCAAACTTTTTGTCCTTTTATGGATGAATTGTGCTAATTTTAGCACAAAAACAAGAACACTGCAATTCCAAGAACCTTTAAAAAAAAATCGACAAACAAGAAATACCAAGTCATGAACTCATCAGTCACATCAGTGTCCTCATCTCTACTGCTTTCTTTTAAACAAAAACTTGTACAGGATCTAAAGAAAAGCAGACAAATAACAAGAGAAAGGAGATAAATGATCGAATTAAAGGAAGGATTTACCGAAAGACACAATGTTCTTAACTCATTCTCCTTCAATAACAGGTTTATCTTGGTCAAGGTCAGGGGCGTCGCTAGGGCTATTTATTCGGGGCTCGAGCCCCGGATGATTTTAATCAGGCCCGAATGTTTTATCCCGAATTTTGCCACCGGAGTGTAGAGGAATTAATGAAATGTTGATCGTTTTAGTTGAGCACTGTTGCCGTTTACTGTACACGATTTTGACACACACACACACACACACACACACACACGCACACAAAAATACCGCGAGAGTGTGGAATATGCTCTAGAACCGCTCTCGCGATACTTTAATGTCTTTTTTTTTTAATTGCATATCAACATATATAACAACAAGAGAATAACAAGATAACTTTTATACATGCCATTGATACATAAGATTTACAATTAAATAAAGTTAGCCAGCGGAATAAAGAGAACACAAAAAAACCTTAGGAAACAGAAAATAAAAAACTGGTACAGTTTACTTTATTTCAAATTTGCAGACAATATCAGAAGCCCTGATAGCTTTTTTTGTTTTACATTTATATACCAAATTGCAGTATTGTTTAAATTCACTGACAAAATGAAAGAAATTTGGCTTACCCCCTGACCACTTCATTTTGTGTATATGAAACTTCCCCATTACAACTAATAATTGAATAATATATGCTCTGTCCCTTTCTATCCCATAGTCATTAACATATATCATTATATCAGACCCACCCAATTTAACAACTGTATTAAGTTTTTTTGTAATGAAATTCTCAACATCAACCCAAAATATTTTTGTATAAATGCAATGAAAAAATAAATGAAAAATTGTTTCTTTTTCATTACCACAACATACACACGAGTAATCAATATTCAATTTAAACGTTCCAATACATGTTTCACTGGATAAATTCTATGTAATATTTTATGGGAAACTTCCTTTATTTTATTATTAACAAAGAATTTATCAACCATTTTCCAGGCCTTATGCCAATTTAAATCTCCAAATATTGATGACCAGAAAAATCTAGCTGGAGGATATATAACATCATTTATTAATTTTCTAATGTATATATTTGGTATGTTGTTTTTAAAACATTAATATTAACAATAAAAACTGTATTAGTTATATTGACCAAATTAGGGTTTTCATTGCATTCATTTTTAAGAAGATATAATACCTTTCTAGGTATAGCATCCATTACAATGGCATATTCTCTAGGTCTAACTGGTATTTTAAATTTGTCAAGAAACTCCGTGTATGATAATAAGCCTCCATCATTATTCATCAACTGACTAACCAAAACTATATTATTTTCAAACCATAACTTTAAAAAGAGGGATTTATTTTTATATAAAATGTCTTTGTTATTCCAAATATAATATCTTCTAGGAGAAAAGTTATGTTTATAGGCCAATGTCCATGCCATGAGAGCTTGTTGATGAAATCTTGCAAATTTTACTGGAATTTTATCAATACAATAATTGCATTTTAACAAAAATTCAAGACCCCCAACTGACTTAAACAAAAAGTTTGGGAATCGTTCCACATATTATCTTTCTTTTTAAGAACTGTGTAATCCAATTAATTTTAAATACATTGTTTAGGAGTATCATAATTTAATACCTCCAGGCTCCCATTATCCTTTGAGCTACATAATATCTCTTTTCTCAAATAATGTGGTTTCCTTTTTCCAAATAAAATCAAGAAGTAATTTATCCAATGTTTTAACTACTTTAGAACGTATATCAAGTGATAAACAAACATAAACTGACCTGGAAATTCCTTCTGCCTTAGACAAAAGGATCCTCCCTGCAAAGATAAATCCCTTTGTAACCATATATTAAATCTATTGTTAGTTTTCCTAACTATCGGATCAAAGTTTAAATCACTGCGCATTTTTTCATCTTTACATATGATTACTCCAAGATAAGTCACAGTAGTTTGGATTGAAATGCCAGATATATTTGATAAATTGCAGTTTTTAAGGAAAAATAACTCCGATTTACTCGATTCATATGCAAACCTGATGCCAGCGAAAAATCATTAATACAGTCAATAGCTTTATTAACTTCATGTATATCTTTTAGAAAAAGTGTTGTATCTTCTGCAAATTGACATAACTTAAAAACTTTTCCCATAGTTGTAATACCTTGAAAATATCCTTTCTTAAGATGCAGAGCCAATAATTGGGTTGCTAACAGAAAGAAAAAGGGAGAAAATGGACATCCTTGTCTTATTCCTCTGCCAATTTCAAATCTATTAGATGTTCCTTGGGCCAATTTTACAGAACTATTACATCCTTTGTATAAAGTTTTAACAGCTTTTAAAAAATACTTGCCAAAACCGAAAAATCCAATCGTTTTAAACAAAAAATCATGTTCCATAGTGTCGAAAGCCTTATGGAAATCAACAAATAATATAAGACTATTATCTAATATATACTCATATATACATACCATGTCTAAAATCAATCTAATATTATTACTAATATGTTGTCCATGAATAAATCAGTCTGTTCTTCATCAATAATGTCATCTAATCCATGTTTCAATCTTTTAGCAAATATATGTGCAAAAACTTTGGCATCATTATTTAAATGACTAATAGGCCTCCAATTGCCTAAGTGAAGAATATCTTTTGTGGTTTTGGAATTAGAGTAATAACCCCTTGTTTTAATGAGTCTGGCAACTCTCCTTTATCTATAGATTCTTTATAAACTGCAAGTAGAAAGTAGAAGGTAGAAGCGGTGCTACTTTATCCTTGAAGACTTTATAAAATTCACAGGAGTCCATCATTACCCGGAGATCGATTATCTTTTAAATACCCAATACATTCTTTAATTTCCTCCAGTTTTATCTTTCCATCACAAAATAACTTGAAATCCTTACTAATAATTTTAGCCTTCCCAAAACATTCAGAAATTTATCCAGATCAGAATTAACTGAGTTAGAGTGGTAGAGGTGTTTATAGAATTGAGTGGCGTATTGAGATATCTCCTTCCGATCTTCCGACACTATATTATTTATTAATAATTTATTTATTGAAGACATTTCTCCATTTATCATTTCCAAGTTAAAAAAAAATATTTGGTATTCTTTCCCCCGTTCCAACCAAATTTGCCTTGTTCTTGTAAAGGAGCCTCTTGCTTTCTCTTTGTAAATAATGTTCAATTCTATTTGTAATGATGACAAATTTAATAATTCTTGGGAAGTTAACTTTTTACTAGACAGCTCCATAATTTTCTTTGTAGCAGCTACATTCTTTCTGTCGTTTAGCAAAAGCAAGCATTTTCCCCATTGAAATGGCTAAATTCCTTACTTCATATTTAGTGAGCTCCCAAAATTTTCCAAAGGAATTCATTATTTTAGCCTGAGTCAATATTTGTCAATAATTTCTATTACTTTCATTTTAAATGTTTCATTTTCTAATAATGTCTTAACTTTCCAGTACCCTCTATTTACCTTATATTTCCTTGAACCAAACCTATTTATGTTAATTGTTGTTCCTTTATGGTCCGTTAAAATGGAAGGCTCTATGGAAACAGACTGAACATAATCCTCCAGTGTGTCTGAGATTAAAAAATAATCAATACGTGACTGTTTAGACTGATCTTTGTTACTCCATGTATACATAATTTGGTTTGGGTTTTTGTGGCGTAAATATCCATTAACCCTAAGCAGCATACATTTTTATTTCACACATTTCATCATCTGTTGGTGGCCATCTATCTAGTAAGTCATTATATACACAGTTAAAGTCCCCTCCCCATATTATTTTAGCCTCAGGAATTTGTTCTTGGTTTGTATCAATTTTAATTCAATATTTCCAAAAATATATTATTTTTGTTGCATGTTGTTGGTAGCATATGAATTCACCAAAATGTAATGTGACTGCTCAATGCTTACTTCCAGTATTACCAATCTTCCAGAATGATCACTCTCATGGCTAAGAACCACGGCCCTTAAATTTTCCCTTAGTATTGCGACCCCTGCTGCTCTATTGGTGCCATGGGCAAACCAAATATCATTCCCCACTGACTTCTCAAAACTTTTCATCTTCATTAACTGAATGAGTTTCCTGCACAAAGTACCTTTCCCTTTACAATATAAAAATAAAGATTTCCTTTGCAAAGATTATGCAAACCTCTGGCATTAACCGAAAAAATTGAAACAGACATACATACAGACATATAATCCCATCCATCTTTTACTCTGCAAGCATAAGAGTGAGCTTCCTGTATTTGCCTTTTCTCCATTGCAGCATGCTCAAACCCCAATTCTATGAAGTCCTGCATTGTGGCGTGGTCTTAACGTTTACATGCGACCGCAGTTCTTTAAAGCTGTTTCTGTTTATTTTAACAACTATAGCTCGAATATATGCCAGGAGCAATTGTTGTTACTCTAGGACTAACGATTTTTGCAACTTCACAATATTAAACCTTTTTGAAATGAGCAATCCCCACTTTCTTTTCTCAGCTTATTCTTTCTCAATCTTATTATTCAGATAAAAGTCTAACTTCTAATATTTAATGTTAACACAGTTCATAAAGTCGGCTAACAAATGTATGTTGTGTCAAAAGGAGGCCCACTGTCTTTGATTCTGAAAACCCTGACATATAGGACCCTTTTGAATATTATTCCATACCCAAGGCGTACAAAATCCTTAAATTAAATGAGCCTAAACATAGATCTAAATAAAATATAAACTGTTAAAGCGCTAAGACATTACAGTCTGAATATTATGACTTTCTATTGTTCAACTAATGCAGTATTTAAGTTAAAATACAGACATGGCTTAGGCTAACAATGGACCAGAACAAACTCCATCATTTGGTTGTTCTGTCAATAGAAAAGGAATTCTCAGCTCCATAAATACTAGTATGGTAATTGACCGTTTTGCTCAAGTCTCTGAGATACTCTCTGATGATTCCACCCTCAAAGAAATAGTATAGAAAAGTCACCAAGAGCATGAAGTAGACAAGATACATCAGCAAGGCAGAATGAGAGATGAGAGAACAATAAGAGAAGAGAAGCTGTAAAAGATAAAAAAATAAGCATAAATCAGGAATGAAATAATAGGTGCATGTATAATATAGATTATTGTAAAATAATAGTAGTAATAAAGGATCTGCACGGCACTGCTTCACACACAAGCTGTAAAAGAGATAATATTGCATGAAAGAAAATGTAATCAATTTAATGAAATCATTTTTAGTAGCAAGACTCTAAAATGATGGAAGGAGTCTGAAAAAGATTGAATGAAAGTTGCATACTTTTGTGATAAATTTGTGTTAATTTGTGTTTATTATTAAACAATATTACATAAAAATGCTCTTACAAAACATGTTATTCTTGCTTACCCCCTCTCCCCAAGTAGCCCTTGATGTTTCGGGCTCCAGCCCTGATGTTTTCAAATCCTAGATACGCCCCTGGTCAAGGTCAAGTTTCATTCCGACATGTTCCACTTCTGCCACGTATGACTGATCAAGCGAAACAGGTGCGAATGGTAATTCAGATTACTCATTTTCACCTAAATGAAAATAAAATGAGCAGGTGACCTAAACACAACAATAAAGGGCGAGATCTTCTTGAATGCATCCCAAATATTAAAACACTGAAACGTAATATAGATGGCATTCATTTCTCTAAACAATGTGTCCCTAATGTTTACAGCTGTGTTTTTATTTCTTGGAGAAATTATGCAATTATGTTTTATAAACTCATCTTTGTAGATTGACTGATACTGTCAGGTGTAAGATTTTCACATGATATGCTTTTCATTAATATAAATAACACCTGGAAAACATGGCCTCTGAAACTAATATAACTGGCGTAACCTCTCTCTCTCTCTCTCTCTCTCTCCCACTCCCCAGCTAGGATTATGGTGTTTGTTGTTTCCACTAGGCACAGAGTAAGTATTTAGAAGTGATGTTAAGAGCCATTTTTAGAAATGCAGTCAGTTCTGTCTCTTCTTTACATGTACAGTCTAAATGACAAAAATCTTTCTTAAACACAGTCACCTGTCTCTATGTCACCTTTCAACAGGAACTATTTTTTTCTTGCTACAGCACACATTTTGGGATGTTCACTGTTTTCCCAACTGATCCTTGACTTCTGAGCCATTTTTTGTTAAGTGTTGCTATGTTCAGGTTTTCAAGTGATATCAGAAACATGCTATTTAATTTTCTTTCACACTGGCACCACAATATGAGGTAAACACTGCAAAAAGCTTCAGAGCAGCTTCTAAATTTCAAGTGTGAAAGGTTTTCATTAATAGAAATAACACTATCAGTAGCCAAGTTTACATCAACAACTGGAAAACATGACTATTGACTGGGATATTTTTTTGCCCTGAAACTGCTATTACTGACATAATAGCACTTTATTTAATTATTGACCTGACTCTAATTTATGAGGTTACTGTGCAATTTAATGTAACTGACACCAAAAAATAATATTTTGTTAATAAAAGTAATAAATGGGTTTTTTGTACAAAACATGAATACACAATATAGAAGGTAAAATAAGAGAATTTACAGAGTCACAGACATTCGATGCTTGATGGTAAATGCAGCTCTTATATTGTATAATGTAGAACTTTTTATCCCTCTGGAGAATGTATGTTGTGTAATGTATGTTAATTCTGTTCCTGG
Organism: Hemibagrus wyckioides; assembly: GCF_019097595.1. Taxonomy (NCBI): domain Eukaryota; kingdom Metazoa; phylum Chordata; class Actinopteri; order Siluriformes; family Bagridae; genus Hemibagrus; species Hemibagrus wyckioides. The sequence goes on along the minus strand of NC_080710.1, from coordinate 5,695,511 downwards.
GACTGAGCAAAGTCTCCTGTGTAGACCAGCTGGTCTCAGTATGTGTATGTGTTTGGGGAAGAATGAACAAAATCACTGCAAAGTATTAAACCATATATTTTAAATGCTATTTTCTAAAAACTTTATGATGGTAGCAAGTTGTTAACAAACACGGCCTGGTCAAAATTATTAAGCATAGTTTAGATGTTTTGACTTTGATCTGTCACTGAGGAGCATGAGTACATAGTGGTCATCCTCTGTGAGTGCTCACTTTCAATTATTGGGCACTGACCAAAGCAGAGAGGAAACCACTCTTTCAGGATCTTTGGAAATAAATTCCTGAATCTCTGCCCCACAAAGGCATAGATGATGGGGTTGAGGCAGCAGTGAGTGAATGCTATGTTTTCCACCCACTGTATAGCCATGTTCAGGTCCTGATACCACTGACTGGTGTTTATATAACCCAGTTGATTCAGGAACTTCAGGAAGATGACGATGTTGTAAGGCATCCAGAAAATGAAGAAAACACTGACCAAGACCAGTATGAGTCTGACAGCTTTGTGTTTCTTCTGAGACTTCATGGACATTAAGATGGGGATGATACGTGAGTATCAGAACACCATCACTGAGAGAGGAATGATTAAGCTGAGGATGTTCAGCTCGATGTAAAGAACAGCCTCCATTTCAGGTTTGGATATTCCACAATACACATGCATTGATTTGTGATGTTTAACCGTTGCTTTTGAGAAAATGATGGTTGGCAGAGAAGCTACCAGGCTAAGTGTCCACGTAAACAAAATCAGGGCTATGATTGCTCTGACAGACCAGTTCTTGGAGAGGAGAGAGGTATGGGTGTGGACAATGACAGCATAGCGGTCTATGGTCATGAGCATCATGAAGAAGATACTTCCATAGTATCCCAGCATGTACAGTGCTGTCACTGCATGGCACATGAATCTCCCAAAGACCCACTGAGTGATGGCGGCGTAATGAGCCCAGAAAGGCAATGAGAGAAGGAAAAGGAGGTCTGAAAGGGCCAGGTTGAAGAGGCACACATCTGACATGTTGGACCTTTTCTGGTACTTGACCAGGACACACAGCACCAGGCCGCTGCCAATTAACCCCACAATGAAGACGATGCTGTAGATTGTAGGGAGGAAGACTCTGCTGAAGGCCTTTATGTTGTTGGTGTTGTGGGGTGAGAAATCGTCCTCAGTTAAGTTGTAGTAATCAGAATAGTCTTCAGCTGTTTATGAAAAAACAAATCATATCATTTACTGCATTTTTTCATTGTTCAAGCTAATTACTACAAGGAAATGTGATTGTTTTGCTTTTCGTAAGGTAAACCTAGCAGTAAAGAATTTTCTTTACTGTGCTTGAAAAACTTTCTATAGGGAGCAATAGATTTTCTTGAACACAGTACTTAATGGTTCAGAATTAGACATAAATACATTCTACAGATATCACCAGTCTGCAAGATACTATCACTATAAAAAATAAAATAAAGAAAATAAAGAAATTCAATCAGATTTTTAAATGGAAATAATATATACTTACATATATACACATGATGACTGTTTTTAGAATTGACAGTATTTTTAAAATAGATTTATACTTTGTTATATCTGCAGTATACGTGTTTGCATGAAAGTATTTACATGAATAATAAAAAAAAATAGCTGTAAATTTTAAGTGTATTTTCATTCTTTTTTTATTTTTATTAGGAGTTTTTACAGAAAAAAGTCACAAGCATTTAAAGCTTTGGAAAAGTCAGCTTGTGGTATTGAGGCAGATCTAATTAATACGTAACTAATGCTTTCATATTGAATTCTGCAAATCACAATTATTAATAAATTAAAAGAATTTCAAGATGTTCAAATTGATCTTATCCCATTTACCAGTGCTAAGGATGTATAAAAGCATCAGCATATTACTAATTGTTATATATTAAAAATTTATCCAAGTTAAGTTAACTCACTGTGACTGTTCATTACATACCGGATTGGGGAAAAAGCGCCGTACTCCAAATCCGTCCCCAGTAATAAAGTCATACAAGCGCTAATTTTTATATCTCACTATTTTCTGTATACTATGAATGTGTACAAGTTGAAGTTTGCATTTAAGTAAAATAAAGAGAATTGCAACTAAAACCAGTTTTTTCCTTCTTAACATCTTACTGTTCCTGTCACCTAAACAAAGAATAATGGAAAAAAAAACCATCCAAACCGAACCGAAAACCGTGGTTAAAAACCACGGTACATATTGAACCGTGGGTTAACTGTATTGTTGAATCCCTACTCACCACATCTAGTTATGTTAAATAAATTCATCTTTTTAACTCCAAATGCCATGAAAAAACCTGACTGCATCAAAACATGAACATTTGTCAGTGGTATCAGGACCTGAACATGGCTATGCAGTGGGTGGAAACCCTAGAGTTCTGTCACTGCTGCCTCAACCCCATAATCTATGTCTTTGTAGAGCAGAGATTCAGGAATTTATTTCTAAAGATCCTGAAAGAGTGGTTTCCTTGTTGCTTTGGCTGGTACACAGCAACCGAAAGTGAGTTGACAGGCTCTTTGTACTCATGCTCCTCAGTAATTTCCAACATAAGGATGGTTCTGCCATAAAAAAGTTAACAATTTCACACTTTGGTTAAGTTTTTGAGTATTTGTCATTTGTTTTGTTCATATTTTTGCATAGAATATATTACATTATAAAGATACTAAGTATTCTTAAATCTCATTAAAACCTTATGTCTTGTTTGTGTCAGACTACTCACACAGTAACTACTATACAGAGGCTTTATTCAGTTTTCAAAATAAAAGAAAATAATAAGCTTTTAAACTGTCTGGTTCTTTCCAGTACTGCAAGGGGACACACTGACCTTGTTTCACTGGACAAGGCCAAGATTACAGTGGGGATTCAAAATCTGTGGGGATTCTTGTTTTCTGCTAAAATTAGCACAATTTGTCCATAAAAGGACAAAGTTTGAGACTGCTGTTCTGGAGTACGATGAAGCCCCACCTCAAACATATCACAGCACAATAGCTTAGTCCCATGTTTTATATCAATATACAAAACCATCTTTCACACTCACACTTGGACTAATGAATCATGGCAATGATTTCTCACAACGAGACATGTAAGTATTATTTTTTAAAGCTGAACAGCTGACTGTGTCCATACTTGCCTGCTTTTACAAAATCTTAGAGTACTGCAGATTACTGAACACAGACATTAGTACCACTTTACTAAAAAGTCCAGACATAAATTGCTAATGTAAAATAATTAGTAATACGTTGATGCTTGTATACATCCTCAGCACTGGGAAATGTTATAAGATCAATTTGAACATATTGAAATTCTTTTTGTTTATCAATAATATGATTTACAGATTTTTTCTGTAAAAACTCCTAATAAAAATGTAAAACTAGAAAAAAATACACTCAATAAAACTTACAGGTTTTTTTTATTATTCATGTAAATACTTTCATCACTTTCACAATACTTTAACTTATACTGCAGATATAATAACATATAAATCTAATTTAAAATTACTATCAATCCTAAAAATAAAAAAATATTACAGTCGTCATGTGTATATATGTAAATATGTATATGTAATTATTCCCATTTAAAAATTGAAAAATATGTAATTATTTCCATTTAAAAATTATTTCCATTTAAAAATCCATTAAATTATTTGTTATGGAATCAGATTGAATTTCATAATTTTATTTTGTTTTATTTTTGGCCTCCTGGTGGTCCAGTGGCAGGATCCCACACTCTCATTGCTGTGGCCGGGTTCGATTCCCGGGCAGGGTGTAACCCAGCCACTGAAGAGTTAACTCTTAGTGCCGGTCCCAAGCCCGGATAAAAATGGGAGGGTTGCGAAACCTGTGCCAAATCACGCGGATCGAATGATCCGCTACAAACAGCGGACCCTGCCTCTGCATGGGACTAACGCCAGGATAAAAAAATTCTGTTTTATTTTTATATTGACTTTCACATGAATCTTTATAATGTATATATGTCTCTTTAAGAACCATTAAGTACTTTCAAGAAATTCAGTGGTTCAAGAATATCTATTGCTCCCTATAGAAAGTTTTCAAGCACAGTAATAAAGACTCTTTACTAGTATGTTTACCATACAAAAAGCAAAACAACCACAAAGTTTTCTTTTTAAGTGATTAACTTGTACAATAAAAATACAATCTTGGAGTAAGTGATATTTGTTTTTCATAAACAGCTGAGAACTATTCTGATTACGACAAAAATCTGGGCGAGTACTCACCCCACATCACTACGGACATAAAGGCTTTCCGCCAAGTCTTCCTCCCTATACTCTACAGCATCGTTTTCATCGTGGGGTTCATTGGCAATGGCCTGGTTGTTTGTGTTTTGGTCAAGTACCACAAAAAGTCCAACATGTCAGATGTGTGCCTCTTCAACCTGGCCCTTTCAGACCTCCTTTTCCTTCTCTCATTGCCTTTCTGGGCTCATTACGCCGCCATCACTCAGTGGGTCTTTGGGAGCTTCATGTGCCATGCAGTGACAGCGCTATATATGCTGGGATTCTATGGAAGTATCTTCTTCATGATCCTCATGACTGTAGACCGCTATGCGGTCATTGTCCACACCTATAACTCCCTCTTCTCCAAATACCGGTCTGTCAGAGCAATCATAGCCCTGATTTTGTTTACGTGGACACTTAGCCTGGTAGCTTCTCTGCCAAACATCATTTTCTCACAAACAAGCATGTCAAATAAACCAAATGTATGGACATGTAGTTTTGAACATCCAAACCTGAAATGGAGGCTGTTCTCTTACATCGAGCTGAACATCCTCGGCTTAATCATTCCTCTCTCAGTGATGGTGTTCTGCTACTCGCGCATCATCCCCATCTTAATGTCCATGAAGTCTCAGAAGAAACACAAAGCTGTAAAGCTCATACTGGTTTTGGTCAGTGTTTTCTTCCTCTTCTGGACACCCTACAACATCGTCATCTTCCTAAATTACCTGCATTACCTGGGTTATATGAGCACAAATCAGTGGCATCAGGACCTGAACATGGCTATACAGTGGGTGGAAAGCATAGCATTCACTCACTGCTGCCTCAACCCCATCATCTACGCCTTTGTGGGGCAGAGATTCAGGAATTTATTTCTAAAGATCCTGAAAGAGTGGTTTCCTCTTTGCTTTGGTCAGTGCCCAACAGCTGAAAGTGAGCTCTAAAAGAAGATGACCATTATGTAATCATGCTCCTCAGAGACTTCAAAAACAAAGTCACAAAAATCAAAACTCTAACCGTTATTATTAGATTATTATTATTATTACATAATGTTCCCCTGGGCATATGTGCTAACAATATGTTGACATCATGAAGTGTTTAGAACATAACGTATACAGATTTATACTTTGCAAGGTTTTTTGTTTTTGTTTGTTTTTGCCTCAGTCCCAGGAACAGAATTAACATACAGTACTCTAATGTGAGCTGCCTGAATGAGGGTCTGTTCGGTACTCTCTCATTATTTTGGTACTCTGTTCATTCTACAGATTCACATTTACCATCAAATATCCTATATCTGTGACTCTGTCCACTGACTCCTTCTGTATGTTGTGTATTTGTGTTTTATACGATTAACACATTCTTTACTTTCATTAATTAAAATATTATTCTTTGGAATCAGTTTCATTAAGTTAACAGTAACCTCATAAATTGGAGTTAGGTCATTAATTCAGTGGACTGGAATCAGATATTTAAGTCCAATAGTTGCAGCTCTACCTGTACTTCAGACATAAGAAAGAAGAGTTAAAAAGGAAAAAATATATTAAAAATTAAAGAACAATTTCTGTTTAAAGTGTTCTGTTTAAAAAAAAAAACAAAACAAAAACTCTTTGTATTTATTCATAAGATTCTAACAGGTATGCATTATTAGAGATTATTAGGTTTGTCTTATGGTTGATATTAGACAGGGTTTGTATTACCTGTTGTGTGTTTCTACCTGATTACAGTGAGTCAGTCAATTATTTAACTATCATTATAAAAAACTATTTCACATTTACATTTTTCTTTCAATTCTTGAGTATTTATCTTAGCTCTTGTACAGTTAACCAAAAACATTTTACCTGCAGTGCTACTTGTTTAATAAAATAGTTTAACACTTATGTTATGCTCACTATTTGGAACTTTAGTACTCTCCAGGGAAAAACTAACCTGGACATTATTGGTGTTTTAAAAGCACTACAGAAATAATGTAAAAAATATTTACAGGTCTTTAACCATAACCATTTGTGAATATTTGCAATTACTAGATCACATTAAACAATAAAAGTGTCATTCGTTTTTGTAATAAAGTTATGACTTGTATAACAAAATATATTATAATAAAGAAAATCTAGAAAAATATTAAAATGTAACACTGTTTCAATTAATATTTATTATTTTTAACTGATTTCTTAAATTCTCTCTCTTTTTTCCCTTCACTCATTCTCTCTCGCTCTCTGTTGAGCTATATGTTCCACTCCCAAGCTCCCAGTGTTCTGAGTTTCCAATGTGACTGCTGCTGCTGGGGATAGATCTGTGTGGACATCCCATGACCCAGGGGACTACTGTAGATAGAATCACTTGGAGACTATCGCGTCTTTGAACTGCCATTGCATAAGTCAGCTTTGGCAGGAAGGAATTTGTGATAAATCAATAATGAACTCAGAAATTACACTGATTACATTAGTTCCTTGGGAACTCTTGGTTGCCCAACTGCATAGCATGTGAATATAAACATTATTTACTGTCCAGTGTCACCCAAATGAGGATGAGTGTACCACAGGCAGAATTCAGAAACAGAAATTCAAATGCATCATTCAGTAGTGAAATCCAATGCAGACTCAATAATCAAAAGATACAGCACAGCAGCAATAACACAAATCAGCATAGATATTCTCAGGTGCAACACAGATGTGTAAATCCACAAGCACAGTACAGTCACTAAGGTCCTTTGGCACAAAGCAGAAATCAGTCAACCGTAAAAAGTTGAAAGCAAGCAGTCAGCAGTAAATCAGTAATCCACCGGGAGGATAAAATAGTGTTAATCCACAGATACTTTACAAGCGATGTGAGCACAATATCCGGCCTGGGGGGAGCAGGGTAAACGTCCAAAGCAGAAAAGTCCAAGGAGGAAATCTTAAATCACAATCAAAAACAGAGCAAAAAAAGTCACAGCAAATGGGCAAATGGTACATCAAAAGTAATCGAGGTGCAAGGGCAGAAGAAAGGGCCGCTAACCCAGAAGTGCACGTCCACGATAGCCGCTGTCCTGGAAGTGTGCTCTGACAATGAGTTCCCTTCTCTGCCTGGTTCCTCTAAAGTTTTCTTCCTCATATCAGCTAAGGGAGATTTTCTTTGCCATTGTCACCTCAGGCTTGGTTTTTAGGGATATATTTTAAGGATAAATAGTAACTTAACATTAAATTTTATGAAAACAAAAAAATTCTTTTTATTCCAGTCTGCGTGGTACCTAGACCAGCACATAGATTTTGACTAAAACGAAGTTACTAATCTAAAGAACTATCTAAGATTTAACAGCCAGTGCACTTAACGTATGAATTATAGTCATACTATCAAACAGCAAATGCAGACATGTACTGGCTTGATTTCTCAAATAAGCAAAATGTTGGATGTTGAACACTTCTGTAACTGAGGGCTGTTAGAGTATATTAAATATAATGGGCTAATTTTGGAATAATGTTACACAGGAAAGCAGGGATCAGACTATGCTATATCAGTGTGGGTTTTGTTTCATTTCACACTGTGTGAAATCTTCCCAATATAATTCAATCTGAATCCTATAATATATTGTGTGATAAGATGTTCTGCAAGTCAGATTATTATATAATGAAATCCAGCTAACAACCAACATGTGATTTAAATAAAACAAAAAAAGTCTATGTTTTGCTTAAATCACTGGGGAGTGTATTCTGGTTTTTGGTAGAAAATGGTTTTGCATCATTTTTAATAAAAAAAGATATAAAAAAGAAAAAAAGAGAAATTGTTAAAGTTAAGTATATATTTGGTGAGCATTTGTCAATTTGTTTGTTCCATCATGAAAGGCAATGTCTGTTCAATGCTACAGTAAATCACAACATGTGTATAGTATGTGATTTAGATAAACACCAGTCAAAATAGCAATCTTTTGTAGACAGCAATGCCTAATGGGCCATGGTACTGTTTTGTCCTAGTGTCTCTGAGATGAAGATCTACTATGAAATCTCACAAAGATTTTGGCACTGAAGGGGAACTAAAATTACTGCATTTAAATTTAGTCAGTCCACACTGTAAAAAATGTCTGCAAAAATTATGGTGAAAAGCTGTCACATAGCAATAGTAATGTACTGTATAAGTCCAAAAGGTATAATAAAACAACAGAACATATCTTTAATATTTCTATAGTGTGCACAAAACACAGGACTTTACTGTAAATTATAAAATGTTGGTAAAATTAACGATAATACAACAATGTCATAAGCAAGTAATTAACCTAAAATGTACATTATTATTCCTTCCAAATTACAGAGTTGTGTATTTAAATTTACAATGAAAAACTTTTCACTATTAAGCAAATACATTACTTGATTTTTACAAAAACAAATCTTAAAAATGTAGTACAGAATATGTTTGTTAAATGATGTTTACATTTCTATTTAATATCTCATTACACATCAGTTGAGGGATGAACCAAACAGGGACCAAACAGTGGTAGTTTGGTTGTGCTATATGAGTATTAAACATAATAATGTGCTTTTACAGGGAAACACACACACACACATCGCCAGTTACACCTGTTCATTAACCCAAAAATTCAAATATCTAAGCAGTTAATCACAACCCTAACCCAGCAACTCAATGCATTTAGGCATGTAGACATGGTCAAGACGATCTGCTGAAACTTAAACTGAACATCAGAACGGGAAAGAAAAATGATTTAAGTGACTTTGACCATAGTTTGGGTTCTTGGTGCCAGAATGGCTAATCTGAGCCAACATGGCTAAACTGCTGATCTACTGAGACTTTCATGAACAAACATCTCTAGGGTTTAAAATGCCTTGTTGATGCCAGAGGTCAGAGAAGAATGGCCAGACTGGTTTGAGCTGATAGAAAGACAACAGTAACTCAAATAACATCTTGTTACAACTGAGGTATGCCAATGAGCTTCTCAGCACAATATGTCAAACCTTGAACTAGATGGGCTACAGCAGCAGAAGACCACAACGGGTACCACTCCTGTCAGCTAAGAGCAGTCAACAGTTCTGGCTGGTGGTGGTGTACTGGTGTGGGGGGATATTTTCTTAGCACACTTTGGGCCCTTAGTACCAATTGAGCATTGATGTTGCAACTCTAAAACAATTTCAAACTGGTTTCTTGAATGTGACAATGGATCACCAAATCTCAATCCAATCCAATAAACCTGCTATGCATTGAATGTTCTGCCACCATTCTCTCAGAACCAGCATTAATCTTTTCAGCAATTTGAACTATAGGATCAGACTACACAGGCCAGCATTTGCTCCCCCAAGACCTGGTTTTCCTTCCTTGGAAACCTTTTAGTAAGTTCTGACTAATACAGATTGGGAACATCCCACAATCCCACGAGCTGCAGTTTTGGAGTTGCTTTGACTGCAGTGCAAAAGTCACAGCAGACATTTATGAATCAATCCTTGCCACCTTCCCTAGACGAGGCTATTATTATTGTAGTCCTGAAAAAGGGAAGAATTCTGGCAAAAACTTTGGCACGTAGACTTAACATGATGATTGGTGCATCCAGATCAAACTGGCTTTATTCCAAACCGCTACTCTTTGTCTAATTTTAGACTTCCTTTTCATATCATGTATTCCACCACAGACCTGAATGATTTAGCCATACTGTCATTGGATGCAGAGAAGGCATTCGACTTAGTAGAGTGGCATTACCTATTTGCTGTATTGAAGAAGTTTAATCTTGGATGTAATTTCATTTCATGGATTAAATTATTGTATTCTGGTCCATGTGCAAGAATTCTCACTAATCAAACAATATCCCCTAGTTTTGAATTACATAGAGGTACGAGACAGGGTTGCTCGCTCTCACCACTTTTGTTTGCACTAGCGATTGAGCCTCTGGCTTAGGCCATTCGGGCCCTTACGGGTATCAAAGGCTACCAAACCAAGGGTACTGATAACAAATTAGCATTATATGCAGATGATGTAATTTTATTCATTTCTGAGCCCAATGGCAGCATTCCAAATATTCTTAAATTGATTAATTTATATGGTACATTTGCAGGTTATAAAATTAACTGGGATAAGAGTGTGTTGATGTCAGTCAGGTCCAAAGATTCTTCTTGACTTCATTTGCCCTTTAAAATTGCGTCAGAACAGTTCCTATATTTAGGATTCCAAGTAACAAAAAAGGAGTTTCTGGAGAACGCTTCCTAACAGCACTTGTGTAAAGCTAAAATACATGGAGGGCTTGCCTTACCTAATTTTCTTCATTACTATTGGGCTGTGAACTTGAGAACTTTGACGTCATGGATAGATTTATCTCAGATGGGGGAAGAGTTGGTTGGTGCTGGAAAAGGAGGATTGTCTCCCATATTCCATAAACGCAATACTTTTATCAACAACAAGTATAGCTAGTTTTATTTATAATCACAATCCTATTATTCATAATTCTATTCATATAGGAAACAGTTAAAGAAACATTTTAAATTCACCCAAATGTCATGTTTGCTTTCCATCTCCAGCTAACCCCTCCTTTTGCCCATCAGCATTAGACAATACATTCAAGATCTGGAAGAATTTGGGGCTACGAAACATAGAAGATGTATATATAAATGAAAAAATTTGCTTCTTTTTAACAGCTGTGTGAGATATATAATATTCCTTCTTATCATTTCTTCAGGTACCTTCAAATTAGAGATTATCTGAAGTCCAACATTCCTAGTTATGTGACAGTTAAACCCATGTATCTGGGTGCATTTCTGGAGTAAGAGCCATAGGGAGAGTAGTACCATTTCTTTCCTGTACAAAGCATTAGAACAGATGAAAACTCCATCTATGGACAAAATTAAATCTATATGGGAAGAAGAACTTGCGATGGAATTCCCTATTGAAATCTGGGAACAAAGTCATGAACTTGTCCATAAATGCTCCATTAATGCAAAACACTGTCTTATTCAGTTCAAAATACTTCAGTCTTCATTACTCTAAATGTAAATTGCATAAAATATTTCCAGAAGTATACGCAAGTATGTGACAAATGTCAAGTGTCAGATTCCAAACTGTCCCACTCCTATGCTATGTGCCCAAAATTACAAAATTTCTGGGACAAAATTTTCCAGGTTTTTTCAGACACATTGGACAAATGGATTGAACCTGACCCTATTTTAATTATATTTGGAGATTCAGAGGAATTTTTGAGATTGACACAGGCCCAGCAACACTTCATCTCATATGGACTAATCTCTGCCATGAAACTGATTCTTTTGTTCTGGGAAAAAAAAGGAAGCTCCAACGTTGAAAACATGGCTGACAGAACTGATGGGCACACTACATTTAGAAAGAATAAGGTACACCTTAAAGGACAAGATTTTGATGTTTGAAAAAATTTGGTCCCCATTTATTTTCTTTCTGCAAACCTGTGTTTAAATGCGTCTGGTGCCCACAGTATCTGCTTTTGTGACCGGACAGCACTTGTGGGTGGGGTTTTTGGGTTTGATAAGGTCTTTGTTTGGTTACTCCTGTTATTTCTGTTGTTTTTTCATGCATATCTGTTTGAATGTAAGTTCCAATTGCTTGCAAATGTTTTATTTGTCTATATCTAAAAATGTAATGGCAATTGATTTCCAACTGGATTCCTAATAAAATATTTAAACAGAAATCTGTGTATGTTATAACAACATCTTATTCCAGCATCTACAATTCAGTACATCATTGAAGAGATGCAGAATATGCATGATTTGGGACAGACCTATACTCTAAATCAATTACCCTTGCATCTGAAAGATTTGTCAGTATTGGATGAAGACATTGTAAAAATCTGTGTTACTGTGAAGAAATCTGATTTGTTGTCAGCTTGTCACACAGGGCCTATGAGAACAGCATACAGTATTGTAGAGCCAAGCGGTTTAAAGAAATGTTCAAATATGTTGAGCCCAATACTGTATTTTTAGGGAGAGATGAGAACAGAGCAGAAAGATTTGCACTTTGAAAAATATGCTATGGTTAGATTTTTGGCAGGGGCTCATGTTAATAGATCCTAATGATGTTTCCCTACCTGATGTTCTCTGTGACACACATGATTTTTCAATTTCACTTTGGGATGAAAAAAGTATCTATCTATCTATCTATCTATCTATCTATCTATCTATCTATCTATCTATCTATCTATCTATCTATCTATCTATCTATCTGTCTGTCTGTCTGTCTGTCTCTCTGTCTGTCTGTCTGATGGTAAGGTGTTGACATCAAATACCTTGTTTCATGAAGACCCAACTTGTCTTAAGCTGGTGTTATACAAGGATGCATTTGAGGTAGTGAACCCTTTATGTTCTGCAAAAAAGAAGCACAACATTTTGGCTGTGTACTTCTAACTAAATTTTCCTCCACATGTTCAATGAAATGTTGATCACATGCAGCTGGTTTTGCTGTGCAGAGAGAAGGATTTAAATCATTAAAAATAAATTGGCCATGAAAAGGTTTTCTCAGGCCTGCTACCTGACTTGCAAGTCTTGGAGGAGTATGGGATAACAATGGCAGATAAAATATTGTTAAGGGAACATTTTACTACTACACTTTAACTTCATGTGGGCCAGAGCATACGTCAGAGTCTTACGGTTCTGCAGTTAATCAGTTAGAGGCTGAAGGTGTTCCAGATGTTAAAGGAGTGAAGTTTAGATCAGCGTTTCATTCACTGAAACATTTTGATGTTTGTCTGCCTAGTTTGCCCCCATGTCTTAGGCATGACATCTTTGAAATGAAACAACGTTTCTCCAGGACCCTGGTGCTACATAACAAAAAACATACAATACAACAGATAACAACACAAACCTAGGACAGAAGTTTGTCCTAGCTACATAAAGTGCAACCAGGTGCAAACAGTGCAAAGACAAGACAGTGCAAAAATAGGAAGTACAAAAAACAACACAAGACAGGACACATAGCGCCGAAGAAGGAGATCAAAGTCAAGTCAAAGAAGCTTTATTGTGACTTCAACCATATATAGCTGATGCAGTACACAATGAAATGAAACAACATTCCTCTTAGAACAGAGGTGCTACACAGAACAAAAACAAAGTACAGGTAACCCAGACAAACACTGAGCTAAACTATACTACAAGGTGCAATTCTTTAAGAAAAAAAAAAAATCTAGAGGATTTTTTAGATGGAGGGTTGTGGTGATGGCATCGTCCATGGAGCGGTTAGGACGATATGCGAACTGCAAGGGGTCCAGTGAGGGAGGTAGCTGGGTCTTCATGTGCCTCATGACGAGCCTTTCAAAGCATTTTATCATGATTGGTGTGAGTGCAATGGGACAATAGTCACTGAGGCAGGAAACTGTAGACTTCTTCGGCATGGGGAAGATGGTCGTTGTCTTGAGGCACTTAGAAGCAACGACACTGCTCAGGGAATTGTTGAAAATGTCACTGAAGACATCCACTAGCTGTTCTGCACATTCACTGAGAACACTGCCAGAAATGTTGTGTGGTCCAGCAGACTTCCATGGGTTAACTCTGCATAGAGTTCTCTTCTTTTCAGCCTTGGAAAGACTGTGCCACAAATAGAGCGGACAAGTCGTTTAGCGCATCTGGGAGGGAGGTATCACTGTCACAGGCAGGTGATGTGGTCTTGTAGTTTGTGATCGCCTGTATGCCCTTCCACATACGCCAGGAGTCTCTGCTGTCCTGAAAGTGGCCATGGATTCTCTGTACATGTGCCTGCTTCACCTCTCTGATGGCTAGGCTGTCTTGTCCCTTGCTCTGAAGGTGGAGTCTCTCAACTTCAGGAGAGCATGCACTTTTGCAGTCATCCATGGCTTCTGGTTGGAGCATGTGGTGATGGTCTTGGAGACGCTCACATGATCGATGCACCAATGCTGTGAACTCCTCCAAGTTGATAGAGTCGCTGTTGGTTGCAGCCTCCCTGAACATATTCCAGTCAGTGCACTAAAAACAGTCCTGAGTAGCAGAGGTGGCTCCTGCTGGGCAGGATTTAACCTGTTTCAGAAGTGGTTTAGAGCATCTTACAAGTGGTCTGTATGCTGGAATTAGCATAACAGAGATGTGGTCTGAGTAGCCAAGGTGCTGGTGAAATTTAGGGAGCACTGTTTTGAGATTTTCATGATTGAAACCTCTGGCGATAATAAACAGTCAGTCATGGTGATCATTCTGCAGATCACTAATAGCCCCATAGAGTTCACATAGAGCTTCCTTAGTATTAGTGCTCGGGGGAATGTACACTCCAAAAATAAAAGCGGTGGTGAATTTACGTTGTAAATTAAATGGTCTGCATAAGGTCACAAACTCCACTAGCGATGAACAGTAACTAGAAACAAGCGAGTTCTTGTAAGTTCTTGCACCATTCCATATTGATGTAAACACAAGCCGCCACCGCAGTCTTACCACACAGAGCTGCATTTCTGTCAGCACAGAAAGTCTGGCTAGCTAAATGGTGGAGTCGGATGTAGTCCAGTTTATTGTCCAGTGAGTAGACACTGGACAGAATAATGGACAGGATAGGGTTTGTTTTTAGCCTAGCATGGACACCCGCCAGTTTTTCGCGCTTCCCCTTTCTCGAGCCCTGCTTGCGATGTCCTCTCTCCTGACCACCAACATTAGACGCTGAAGGCCTGGTCTTCGCAGCCAGCCGAGGTTGCGAATTTTTCATCGTGCAGGTTAGTAATTGCATGATTTCTGTACTGTAGTATCGTCTCACAGTTATATACATAAACACCACTGTCTATGGTGTCCATGCACCTTGAGATTCAGGCTAAATAAACAAAAAGCACCATTTTGGAAAAAAAAGCATCATTTTGGAGAAGACCTAGTCCTGGACCACGACAAGAGATGATAAGGATTTTGGTTTCTGAAATTCTGAAGATGTGCAATAATCCAATCAAGTGCCACATTACTAAGATCAGCAAGAATTGTGGCCAAGTATCCAGTATCTCTACAAGATGTCCTCGAGGGTGATGTTGGACTTGGTTAGACATTCACTCGTCATTCAACTCCAAGCATGAGTTTAAAAGGTTAAACGTCCCAGCATGCTAAAGGTAATAAAACGCAAGGCAACATCAGGTGATGATACAGAGCCCATTCCAGCTAAAATAAAAGCAAGAGTTCAAGACACATATGGTTGTGTGAACTGGCAGCCAAATATTTGCCACTTTCTGTGGAGATACAGCAGGAAAAAGAGACTGTGGAGAGTCAGCAGGAAAAAAACAGGACTGATGATGTTTAAATAGATGAATTACAAAACAGACAATGTGAAAAACTGAGTACAGTCCACCTATTACACACAGCGTCAAGCCATCAACAATAGGTCAAGCATCCAGACACTCACCCAAGAGTGGTGATTTTTGTTCAAGGAAGTTGGTATGGCTACACATTCCAAGAACTTACTAGTGTGAGTTTAATGGAGCACTTCCTTGAAAATGTGGACAAAAAAGGAAGACACCTCTTAAACTTACTCAAAAGTGTTGATGCACCCAAAAACAAGCCTTGATGCTCTTATCAAGTGAGAAGGAGGAGAACCTGTTCCTTTTTGTAGAGGACACGTCTGGCCCAAGAGGTTCAGGTGGAGAAGTTGCATTATTGTATGTGGTAAGTAAACAGAAACACAAAGTATAACCAAACCCTAGCTAAATCTACTTTTGTACTAATATCTAATTCTGCTATTGACATACTCAGTGTAGCACCATGGCTTTAACAAACTCGACTGTTAATACACTATAGGACGTAATTTTTTTTTTATGGTTTATGATATTTTTAGTCAATGGTAAATAGAAAACTAGTAATAGCTCTCAGATTAGGTGTATGTGTATGTCTGTTATACATAAGACTTTCTGTGGTAGTAGTAGCTCAGTGATGAAGATGTTGGATTACTGGGGAGAAGACCTTAAGATCAAACCCTACCTCTGCCAAGCTGCCACTGTTGGGTCACTGCGCAAGACCCTTAACCCTCAACTGCACAGATGCAGTTTAATGGAGAAAAAATTAAGTCACTATGCATAAGGGCTTCAGGCAAAATGCTGTAAATATAGAGCAAATGATTATGCAAATGTTGCAGTCTGGTAGAAGTTCTGTGTTTCCTCTGGTAGCACCATCAGAATTAAGTTGGCTACTTATATTTTACAATCTATAACTTATATTTCTATCGAACAATTCAAGTATTGTTTCCCTTCCAAACATGTCCAGTGGTCCCAAAATGAAGTTACCTTCAACTGAATGCTTCTTGACATTGATGCCTTTCCAGGTATTTTTTTCAATAGAAAGTATAATTCTATAAAAAAAAGTACAAGTATAATTAAAGTATATTTCTGTTAAAAGTAAATATCAAATTTGGAGGAAAAGCTCTTGAATACTGAATATTCTCTCCCTGATCTTTCAACATGGACCTGTCAGTCAGGACATTTATTTTAAGTGATTCCATGTTTTTCACTTAAACACATTTCAGTTTAGTATAGTGGCATATAATGTGCACTTTTAGAAATTTGTCTACCATTAGACATTTAGAAATACCCTTTGTACCACAGCATAGTGTTTAAAAAGAAGCTGAACTCATATATATTCATAGTTCTACTTCAGTACTATACTGTGAAAAAGTTTTTGGCAGGTATGAAAAAATGCTGTAAAGCGAGAATGCTTTCAATAATAGTGATAATAGTTTATTATCAGTTAACAAAACGGAAAGTAAATGAACAGAAGACAAATCCAAGACAAATCAATATTTGGTGTGATCACCCTTTGCCTGCAAAACTTCATCAATTCTTCTAGGTTCACATGCACACAGTTTTTAAAGGAACTCGTCAGGAAGATAAGATAAAATAAGCATAAGAACTTTATTCATTTCTAAGGAAATTCTTTGCCAGAGACAGAAGTGAAAAAAAAAACATCTTGGAGATCTAAAAAAACATCTTGGAGATTTGAGATCTCCTCAAGATCTTAAAAAACATCTTGAGGAGATCTCAAATCCTTTTGTCTCTTCATGTAATCCCAGACAGATTCAATGATGTTGAGATCAGGGCTCTGTGGGGGTCAAATGATCACTTTCTTAATGACATTGGCTGTATGCATGGGGTCATTGTCCTGCTGCAGAATAAATTTGGGGCCAATCAGAGGCCTCCCTAATGGCAGAGGTGGCAAAAGTACTAACATTCTATACTTAAGTAGAAGTACAGACACTTGTGTGACTGTAAAAATAGAAGTATTGATTCAACTTGTTTACTCAAGTAAAAGAAAGAAAGTACAGGGTCTGAAATATACTTCAGTAAAAAAGTAAATAGTAAAAATTATTTTTTGATCATTTTTGATAACTGAGCAAAACTAAAAAAGTCCGACACAAAAAGCAGGAAATTCTTCTTCTTTTATTAACAACCTGCACAGTGCTGGTACAGGGAACAAAATCACTGGACACCAGTGGCAGACCATCAGGGCCAGCAAGGCCTTCTCTGCTGGCCTAAACAGCAGTGATCTGAATCACTGACTTGCATGTTAATATATTAAATATATTTTTTCCATGAATGTGTATTAAATTATTCCCAATAGTCTATTCTCTAAATTTCATAGCTTTTCTCTTGGTTGCGCTGCTTCCAGTAGTGTATATTTATGATAAGAGTATTTATCCAATCATATTTCAGCCAGTGGCTGACGTCATGTGTTGCCAGAGTGAAAGAAATCTGCCTTAAGGCCTTCGGAATTAATAGTGCAGGCGCCCGTAGCTTAAAATAAGTGGCAATGAAACTGTTCCATTAACCAATCAGATTTCAAGTTGGCGTCACTGGGGCCATCTAGCAGGCATACGATTACGTCAGCAATTTCTTGTCCTTTGATTGGATAATTGGAGTAGTCAGAGGCAGCAAACCGCACAAACTAAATAAAATATATATATTTTAACTCACAATGGCTGACAGAGGAGAAGAAATTGATTTGGTCGCGGACATCCTTACAAATGCATTTTCAAAACAGACTTTTCAAGAAAATCCTTCAAAATATTTGGTAAGCTTTTTCAAGAACCATTTATGCTTTTGGGTTTTCTTTTGCACAAAATAATCAGCCTTCATTCCAGATCACTGTGGTAGAATGTGTTTTTTTTTTTTGTTTGTTTGTTTTGCTGCAGTAAAAGGAGACTTGTGAGACTGAATTGTGTTAATTTGTTTTTTTGCTATGTGTAATGTAA
This sequence comes from Hemibagrus wyckioides, assembly GCF_019097595.1. Classification (NCBI taxonomy): domain Eukaryota; kingdom Metazoa; phylum Chordata; class Actinopteri; order Siluriformes; family Bagridae; genus Hemibagrus; species Hemibagrus wyckioides. The sequence goes on along the minus strand of NC_080710.1, from coordinate 5,677,099 downwards.
TTTTATTCAAGAACTCAAAGTTCTTTGAATCAAGGCGTGCCCTTTTAGGTGTGAAAATCAGTCCTGCAGTGTTAAAAAGCCTCTCTCAGGCAGCTGAGGCAGGTAGGGGTGTGTTGAGCTTAAGTGACAAGGTGCAGATTGCTGGGAAAAATTTCAGGACATCCATGGAATCATCTGGACAGACTAGGTAGGATTCTAGCTGCTTGAAGATTTCTTAAACGTTTCCCTGTTTGATGTTCTGTTTGGGAACAGAAGTCCTTCTCCTCTGAAGAATGGGAATGGTCTCTTGAATGCACCATGGGTTGCTCCTTCAGATGGCTTTTGATAAAGTCAAGGCCTAGTGAATACAAAACCATAGAAGGATTTTTTTTCTTAAAATTTCCCTTTGTAATACCTTGATGAAAACAGATCATGGAATTAGACTCCAATATTTGACAATACTTTTACAATAAGGGTTCAAATTATACACTCAAATAATAAGGATGTTTAATAAATTCCTGGTGCTCGTCATTAACAAATGTTCACATCACTATATTTTTATGTGATCAGGTTACATTTAATGTGATCATCAGCTAAATAATTTTAGTTACTTTGTATATTATATGCTATTATAGCTGGACAGCTATATTACAGTTTACACATTACAGTTGCATAAATGTTTATTTCAGACATTTATTTGCTCAGCCTCAATGCCTCTTCTCATAGAAATATGAATCCATCTTCAAACTGGTCAAACAATCATAATAAAAGAATGCAAACATTTACATAGAATAAGATGACAAATATAGTTACATAAATAAACGTATGTAACTGGAATCCAACTAACTTGTTGCATATCAATTGATGTATGAAGTAACTTAGTTTACATTCCTCAATTGATGATCTGCTAAGTGTGAACTAATCAGGGGAAGTCATAATGACTTGATCATTAAATTAAATGTCATTAACTTCATGATGCATCCTACATTAATTCAGGCATTATATCATCATGAATAATGAATTAGTTAACCATTGCTTAAGTGTATGATTTGTACCCTTTATCATTAAGTGCTTCCAATATTTTTATGCTCACACGTTTTGAAAAATAATTTTTGAAAACAGAACAATCGGTAGTGGTAGCAATGAACTTGATCTCACTCATAGGAGCCTTCAGATTGTTCTTCATTTCCAGCGTTGCTTGGTCAACTTTGTTTTTTATGGTGCCTCAGGACATTACAACCACATCTGGTTGCAGGTGATGCACAAGAGTTGTAAAACCCTGCTGTTGGACAATACTGAGAGGGAGCAGACCTTGAATGACAAAGTCCATGATGGCTTCATCCACACTTTTCCGTGACACTCTCTTGGTTTCCCACAGTTTAAGCTTCTTAGGTGGACCTTCATCTGAAGTTGACTTCCTGTTCAAAGTAGATGCAATAAGGTTTTTGTATCTCTCCAAGTAATTCACATGCTTTCTTTGGGAGTGACAATAATATACATATACACATATATAAGACACAGACATACACAAAGTATGTCATAAAAAGCCTTTTCTTTTTTAATTTTAACCCAAACCAATATTCAACCCGTAAACCTACCCAAGAGGGGTTTTCTAGCAGATAAAATAAGCTAATAAGAACAACTGTGAGAAATTAGCTAGGCCTTTAGGGGCTCCAGCAGCACAGGTTAGGTGTATTCCGGGAGCCATGGCGCCGGACATTGCAGGTAATCTTAGGGTCCTAGGCAAGCACAGGTTCTCCGAGATAGTTTTCCATGTAGGAGCTAATGATATACGCCTTCGTTAATCTGAGGTTACTAAGAGTAATGTTGTAGAGGTGTGTAAATTAGCGAAGGCAATGTCCGATGCCGTAGTATGCTCTGGCCCCATCCCAATGCAGCGTGGCGATGTAGCTTACAGCAGGTTATGGTCGCTGAACTGCTGGATGTCCAGGTGGTGCTCCGAAAACAATGTGGGCTTCATAGACAACTGGAGCTCTTTTGAGGGCAAGGCTGGCCTGTTAGGACGGGATGGTGTCCATCCCACTCGGGAGGGTGCTGCTCTCATTTCTTGCAGCATAGCACATAGTCTTAGAGCAGATCTAGTTAATCGGTGACAATCCAGGTCCAGGGCCAGGGAGCAGACAAGCAGGTTAATCCAACCGTCTGCTGGCTGCAAAGAGTCGTCACTCAGGGTTCATAACATTGAGATTGTGTCTGTTCCCCGAACCAAACGAAAATGTTTTAACAATCAGAAAATTTGTTTTAGTAACCTGATTAACATAAAACTAGATGATAGTGAATGCACAGCCAGCACCTTTGATTTGAAGCTAGGACTGTTAAATATAAGATCTCTGTCAACTAAAGCACTTATAATTAATGAACTGATTACTGATCAGGAGTTCAGTGTTCTTTGTTTAACAGAAACATGGATTAAACAAAACGAGTACGTAGCATTAAATGAAGCTTGTCCGCCTGGCTATAGCTATATACATCAACCGCGTCTAACAGGCAGGGGAGGAGGTGTCGCAGTTATTCATGATGATAAGCTAAGCGCCACACAAAAACCCAGACATCAGTTCAACACATTTGAAGTTCTTTATACTAACCTAACGTATGCAAGTACTAATAATAAGTCAATAATAATAATCAATTCCACTAATTGTTATTTACAGACCCCCAGGGCCATACTCTGAATTCCTTAGTGAATTTGGAGATTTTACTTCAAACCTTGTTGCTTCTTTAGACAAAGCATTAATAGTAGGAGACTTCAACATTCATTTTGATAAGCCAGGAGACCCTCTGAGAACAGCAGTTGTGTCCATCTTAGATTCATTAGGTGTTAATCAAAATGTAATAGGACCCACTCATAATGGAGGTCACACTCTGGATCTCATTTTTATATTCGGATTAAATATAGAAAACATAGTCACTCTTCCACAGTCGGAAGCTATCTCAGATCATTATCTAGTTTCATTTAGAATGCGTCTTAGTCACGAGATGCGCAACTTGCCGCATTACCGTATGAAGCGTATATTTACGTCTGCTACCGCAGAGAGATTTACCGATAGTCTCCCAGAATTATCACACATGATTGGTTCACCTTCTGACCCCACAGAACTTGACCAGGCGACTGATTACTTGGAGTCATTATTTCGGAACACCCTAGACACTGTAGCTCCACTTAAAAGGAAAAAAATTAAAGACAAGAAACTAGCACCCTGGTACAACGACCACATATGAGCTTTAAAACAATCAGCTAGGAAACTAGAGCGTAAATGGCGTCAAACTAAATTAGCAGTATTCCAGATTGTGTGGAAGGAAAGCCTTCTGAGATACAAAAATTCTCTTAGTGCTGCTAGATCAGCGTATCTCTCTGCCCTAATCGAAGATAACAAAAACAATCCAAAATTTTTATTTAGTATTGTAGCAAAACTAACTAGGAGTAAAACCACTGTAGAAAAGCGCACACCATCTATATTTAGCAGCAATGACTTCATGAATTTTTTCAATGAAAAAATTGACAATATCAGGCAAAAAATTCAGACTATTAATTTAAAACCAAATTATTTGATAGATAATCCTTTAAATAATATAGCTATTTCTGATCAGAGCTTAGAGTGCTTCACTCCACTTCAAGAGCCTGATCTAATTTCACTAATTTTTTCTTCAAAATCTTCTACCTGCATCCTAGATCCTTTACCCACATCTTTCCTTAAAGAGATATTACCAGTAGCTACTGAACCCCTTCTAAAAGTAATTAATTCTTCTCTAAGCACTGGCTATGTGCCTAAATCTTTTAAGCTAGCAGTTATCAAACGCTTGATTACAAAAACAGACCTCGACCCCTGTCAGCTGTCTAACTATAGACCGATATCAAACCTGCCCTTTATCTCCAAGATCCTAGAAAAGGCTGTAGCACAGCAGTTACGTTCATACCTGCATAGAAATAACATTTATGAAATGTATCAGTCAGGATTTAGACCTCATTATAGCACAGAGACAGCACTGGTTAAAGTGGTCAATGACCTGTTACTGGCTTCTGATCAGGGTTGTGTCTCCCTACTGGTGTTACTCGATCTTAGTGCAGCTTTTGACACCATTGACCACACTGTTCTACTTGATAGACTAGAACATGTTGTTGGTGTTAAAGGAACAGCCCTCTCCTGGTTCAGGTCTTATTTGACTGACCGTTATCAGTTTGTAGATCTAGATGGTGACTTCTCCATGCATACCAAGGTTATGTTCGGTGTTCCACAAAGTTCTGTCTTAGGCCCACTGCTTTTCTCCCTATACATGTTACCCCTTGGTGTAATTATTCGTAAACATGGTATTAGCTTCCACTGTTATCCAGATGACACACAGCTATATGTTTCAGCTAAATCAGATGAGAGACACCAGCTTATTAAGATAGAAGAATGTGTAAAGGACATTAGACGTTGGATGGCCACTAACTTCCTCCTGCTTAATTCGGACAAGACAGAGGTGCTTGTACTAGGACCACAGGCAGTTAGAAGTGAGCTTTCTGATTACAGAGTAATGGTGGATGGTCTTTTGGTTTCATCTTGTCCAGCAGTAAAAGATCTTGGTGTGATTATTGACTCTGGTCTTTTGTTTGAAGCTCATGTAGATAATATCACTAGGGTAGCCTTCTTCCATCTTAGGAATATTGCTAAGATAAGAAATATGTTGTCGCTTCATGATGCAGAAAAATTAGTTCATGCTTTTGTTACCTCTAGGTTGGATTATTGTAATGCCTTACTGTCTGGATGTTCCAGTAGGAGCATACACAAGCTCCAGTTAGTCCAGAATGCAGCAGCTAGAGTCCTAACTAGAACCAGAAAATATGATTCAAGATTCAAGATTCAAGAAGCTTTTATTGTCATTTCAACCACATATAGCTGACGCAGTACATAGTGAAATGAAACAACGTTTCTCCAGGACCTGGTGCTACATAAACATACAACAACAAAGTTCAACATAAAAACACCACCACAGAGCTAGGACAGAAGTTTGTCTTAGCCACGTAAAGTGCACAGTGTGCAGCTAGGTGCAAAAAGAGCATAGACAAGACAGTGCAAAAAGACAATAAATACAATAAAGACAACACAAAAGAACACAGGACACTTAGCACAGAAAAGAAATAAAAGAACATGTACTGGAATGTAAGTGAAATAAAGTGAAATGATGTAAAAAAAAAAAAAAAAAAAAAAGTATTGTGCAAAAATATTGTGCAAAAATACACAGCAGCGGTTGAGGTAGTGCAAATACAATAAACAAATATAGCAGCGGATGACAGGTAGAGGTAGTGCAGTAAGTAATGAACAGTATAAATTGTGTATGTGTGTGCGTGTGTGCGTCCACACAGTCAAGAGAGAGTGTGTGTATGTGTGTGTGAGAGAGACAGTGTTAATATACAGTTCAGTCCTGAGTGAGAGTGTGTGTGTGTGTGTGTGTGTGTGTAGAACAGTTCAGTCCTGAGTGAGAGTGTGTGTGAGAGTGTAGAACAGTTCAGTCCAGGGTGTTGAGGAGCCTGATGGCTTGAGGAAAGAAACTGTTACACAGTCTGGTTGTGAGGGCCCGAATGCTCCGGTACCTCTTTCCAGATGGCAGGAGGGTGAAGAGTGTGTGTGAGGGGTGTGTGGGGTCAGCCACAATGCTGTTGGCTTTGCGGATGCAGCGTGCGGTGTAAATGTCTGTGATAGAGGGAAGAGAGACTCCGATGATCTTCTCAGCTGTCCTCACTATCCGCTGAAGGGTCTTGCGATCTGAGACGGTGCAGTTCCCAAACCAGGCAGTGATGCAGCTGCTCAGGACGCTCTCGATGGTCCCTCTGTAGAACACATTCAGGATGGGGAAAGGGAGATGGGCTTTACTCAGCCTCCTCAGGAAGTAGAGGCGCTGCTGGGCTTTCTTGGTGATGGAGCTGGTGTTGAGTGACCAGGTGAAGTTCTCCGCCAGATGGACACCAAGGAATTTGATGCTCTTGACGATCTCCACAGAGAAGCCATCGATGGACAGCAGAGAATGGTCACACTGTGCTCTCCTGAAGTCAACAACCATCTCTTTGGTCTTGTCGACGTTCAGGGAGAGGTTGTTGGCTCTGCACCAGGCTGTTAGATGTTGCACCTCCTCTCTGTATGCTGACTCGTCGTTCTTGCTGATGAGACCCACCACGGTCGTGTCATCAGCGAACTTGACGATGTGGTTGGCGCTGTGCATTGCTGCACAGTCGTGAGTCAGCAGAGTGAACAGCAATGGACTGAGCACACAGCCCTGAGGCGCTCCAGTGCTCAGTGTGGTGGTCCTGGAGATACTTCTCCCGATCCGGACTGACTGAGGTCTCCCAGTCAGGAAATCCAGGATCCAGTTGCAGAGAGAGGTGTTCAGGCCCAGGAGACTCAGCTTCTTAATCAGCTGCTGAGGGATGATTGTGTTGAATGCTGAACTGAAATCTATGAACAGCATTCAAACGTAGGAGTCTTTGCAGTCCAGGTGTGTGAGGGCCAGATGGAGGGTTGTGGTGATGACGTCTTCCGTGGAACGGTTAGGACGATACGCAAACTGCAAGGGGTCCAGCGAGGGTGGTAGCTGTGACTTGATGTGCCTCATGACGAGCCTCTCGAAGCATTTCATCACGATTGGTGTGAGTGCAACGGGATGGTAGTCATTGAGGCAGGAAACCGTGGACTTCTTTGGCACAGGGACGATGGTCATTGTCTTGAGGCACGTAGGGATGAAGCAACGACACTGCTCAGCGAGATGTTGAAGATGTCAGTGAAGACATCTGCTAGCTGCTCTGCACACTCCCTGAGAACTCTGCCAGGAATGTTGTCTGGTCCAGCAGACTTCCGTGGGTTAACTCTGCATAGAGTTCTCTTCACGTCAGCCGTGGTGAGACAGAGCACTGGGTATTAGGAGGAGGGATGGTCTTCCTCGCTGTTGTGTTGTTCTGTGCCTCAAACCGAGCGTAGGAGTCGTTCAGCGCATCTGGAAGGGAGGCATCACTGTCACAGGAAGGTGAAGCTGTCCTGTAGTTGGTGATCACCTGAATGACCTGCCACATGCGCCGTGGATTCTCTGGGCATGTGCACGCTTCACCTCTCTAATGGCTCGGGACAGTTTGGCCCTTGCTGTTTTTAAGGCCGCCCTGTCCCCTGATCTGAAGGCAGAGTCTCTCGACTTCAGGAGAGCACGCACTTTAACAGTCATCCACGGCTTCTGGTTGGAGCGTGTTGTGATGGTCTTGGAGACAGTCACGTCATCGATGCATTTCCCGATGTAGCCGGTCACTGATGGCGTCTACTCCTCCAACTCAATAAAGTCGCCGTTGGTTGCAGCCTCCCTAAACATATCCCAGTCAGTGCACTCAAAACAGTCCTGAAGAGCAGAGATGGCTCCTGCTGGCCAGGTTTAACCTGTTTCAGAACCGGTTTAGAGCGTCTGACGAGTGGTCTGTATGCTGGAATCAACATAACAGAGATGTGGTCTGAGTAGCCGAGGTGGGGGCGGGGCTCCGCACGATACGCGCCGGGAATGTTTGAATAAACAACATCCAGCGTTTTTAGGGAGCACTGTTCTGAGATTTGCATGATTGAAATCTCCGGCGATGATGAACAGTCCGTCGGGGTGAGCATTCTGCAGCTCGCTAATAGCTCCGTACAGCTCACACAGAGCCTCCTTAGCATTAGCGCTGGATAGAATGTACACTCCGATAATGAGAGTAGTGGTGAATTCCCGGGGTAAATAAAAAGGTCTGCATCTAACAGTCACAAACTCCACTACCGATGAGCAGTAGTTAGACACAAGCACAGTCCTTACACCATTCCGTGTTGATGTAAACACACACACCGCCACCGCGAGTCTTACCGCACAGAGCTGCATTCCTGTCGGCACGAAACATGGTTAGCCCGGCTAGCTGAATGGCGGCGTCCGGAACTCTGTCGCTGAGCCACGTCTCCGTGAAAACAAAGACGCAGCAGTCTCTGAACTCACGCCGTGTAGTTTGCTGGAGTCGGATGTAGTCCAGTTTATTATCCAGTGAGCAGACGTTGGACAAGATGATGGAAGGGAGTGCCGGCCGGCTAGGGTTGGTTGTTAGCCTATCACAGACACCCGCCCATTTACCGCGCTTCCGCTACCTTGAACAACGCTTGCGACGTCCTCTCTCCCGGCCACCGGCATCAGGCGACGCCGAGGACTGAAGGCCTGGACTCCGCAGCAAGCCGAGTTCGCGAAGTTTGCAGAGTAGTTCATCATGCAAGTTAGTAACTGCATGATTTCTGTACCGTAATATCGTCTGGCGGTCGTATACATGAACACCACTGTCTTTGGCGTCCATGCACTTTAAATTTAGCTCTAAAACAAAAAGAAAGCACCATTTTGGTTCCGGAGTGGCCGCTGCGTGCTACTGCCGCGCCGCCATCTTGGAAGAGTAATGAGCACATCACTCCTATTTTAGCCACACTACATTGGCTCCCAGTCAAATTTCGCATTGATTATAAAATACTGTTACTAACCTATAAAGCACTAAATGTCTCGCGCCACAGTACCTGAGCGATCTTTTAGTCTTTTATGTTCCGCCACGCCTACTCCGATCAAAGGGTGCTGGTTACTTGGTAGTACCTCAAGTAGCAAAGGCTACAGCAAGGGGCAGAGCTTTCTCTTTCAAAGCCCCAAAGTTATGGAACAGCCTTCCAATTAGTGTTTGGGATTCAGACACAGTCTCAATGTTTAAGTCTAGGCTGAAGACACATTTGTTTAGTCAAGCTTTTAATGTATAGTTTTCTTAGGTAAAGGAGCAGATCTGGAAGGTTCATGGGTATAGAGTGTTTGGTGTACTGGGATGTTTGGATGCTGTCATCTTACCACCCTCACAAGTTGCTCAGGTTTGCTGACTGTGAAGTGGTTGGATGCTTTATGTCCCGGGAAGCCTTCATGTCTATGACCTTCTGGCTCTCCCTTTTAGTTATGCTGTCATAGCTAGTCTTGCCGGAGTCCCTGCCTGCACTTTACACAAAATTCTACACTCTACATTCTAATTCTCTTTAAGCATCACATAATCAGAAACTTAATATCTTTCTCTTTCTCTCTACCTCCTCTGTCGAGCTATACACCCCACTCCTGAGCTCCCAGTGTTTGCCAGTTTCCAGTGCGACCGCTGCCCTAACCCTGGTCGGAGTCTCGCCGCTTGATGGTGCCCACTGATGCTGTGGATGGATCTGTGTGGACCAGGAGACAGCCATGGACAGAGCCACTTGGGGACTTTCACACCATCACAGATATGCCATTTCATCTGTCAGCCCGTGACAGCAAAGAACTAGTGTTTATAATGACCTTAGAAACTACAATGACCTAATAGTTCCTCATGGGTCATTGACTGCTGTTGTAGAAAGGACATTAATCAGCTACAGTTACATTATTTTCTGTTTAGTGTCACCCAGATGAGGATGGGTTCCCTTCTGAGCCTGGTTCCTCTCAAGGTTTCTTCCTTTCCATCCCAGGGAGTTTTTCCTTGCCACAGTTGCCACAGGCTTGCTCATTAGGGATAAAATAGTCTAATTATAGAATTTAATTTAATCTTATTTCTAGTTAATTAGTTATTTTTATTTTTTATTATTTTTCATTTTCCCCTCCTCTTTCTCCGTTTTCTTCTTTTGTAAAGCTGCTTTGAGACAATGTTCATTGTAAAAGGCGCTCTACAAAATAAACTGAATTGAATTGAACTGTAAATACACTTTACCATTATGTGTTTTTTCAGATTAGATTAGATTCTTGTATGCCAGAAGCTTCTGGGTTCTAGGTTGGCACAAAACACAATGCATTCGCCATGAATCATTCTTGGAGCCTACGACATTGAACAGTTCTTTTAAATACGGCCATGGATGGGGAATGTCTTGCTTTTCTGAATCTTCCTCCGTGTCCAAGTTTTCTCTCCATCATAACTTGTACACTCACTCGATTCCCTTCTAGTTAGTTACGTCTTTTACGTCGTGTCGTCATCTGTGGAGGTTGAAAAAGTAACGAGTAGAAAGTAGAGATATTTGTGTTTAAATGTAGGGAGTAAAAATAAAAAGTAGTCAGAAAAATAAACACTCAAGTAAAGTACAGATACCTGAAAAATGTACTTAAGTACAGTAACAAAGTATTTGTACTTCTTTACGTCCCACCTCTGCCTGATGGTAGAGCATGATGGATAAGTATCTGCCTGCATTTCTCAGCATCGAGGAAAGCATTAATCCTGACCAAAACTCCAACTTCAAAATAGTAAGGAACCTCCACCGTGCTTCACTATTGCCTGCAGACACTCATTATTGTACCACTCTCCAGTGTCTTCAGCAAACAACCTGCCTCCTTCTACAGCCAGATATTTCAACTATTGACTCATCAGGCCAGAGACCTGCTGCCATCTTTCTGCAGCAGTTCCTATGTTTTCTTGCATAGTTGAGTCGCTTAGCCTTCTTTCCATGTTGGAGGTATGGCTTTTTCATCACAATTCTTCCATGAAGACCACTCCTGACCAGACATCTCCAGACAGTAGATGGGTGTACCTGGGGCACACTGGTTTCCACCAGTTGCTGATGGCTCTGCTGGACATCTTCCGATGTGTCATTCGTAAGTTTTCTTGGCTGTCCTCTGCATCAACTGTCCTCAACGTTGCCCATTACTTTGTACTTATTTAAAGTTTATAACTATAACTACTTTGTTTAACTACCTTGTGTCTTGTTGCTGTGCTCAGTCTGGCCATGATGTTCTACATCCTCACCCAATTTTAAGCTCCTACATAGCTGTTTCTGTATCAGTGAATTACTTTGTTTCAACCTACATATCAAATTGATGACCAGGGCGGACTGGCCATCGGGAGCACCAGGACGTTTCCCGGTGGCCTGACAGTTGTTCTGGCCTGCCGCCATGCAGTCGATCACCTTGTTGTGTGATAGGCTGGTATGCAGCTATGAATGAATTGACAGACCTCTCAATCTACGAATCAGAAAATCACAGAGTGAAATCACCACATGACCCAACAGCAGCGACGCACTGCCTAATTGCCTATTTCCAGGGGCAGGTAATAGGTGTGTTCAACTTGAGGCGGTGCTGCGCAGACCGATCGGTATATGAGGTCAAAGTACCGTGAGAGTGACTTAAGTGTGTGAATATGTGCTAGAATCACTCTCGCGATACTTTGGTGTCTTCATTTGGCAGATGGACGCTTTCATCCAAAGCAACTTAAAATAGATAAAATCAAACTAACAAACGAGCAACAATATGTAAGTGCTGTGCTGTGACAAGTCTCGTTTAGTCTAACGCAGCACATGTAGCATGTTTTGTATAATAAATAAAAAGAATAAAGTAGATAGAAGAGAGAGTGCTAGTGTTAGTGGGTCAAAGTTTTTAGATAATAAATAAAAGAAATCATAGAAGTACAACAGAGATTGTAAGTGTTAGAGGGTCAAGATTTTTTTTGAATAAATAAAAATTAATTACCTGCACATGTGTATCTACAGCATGGCTAACTAATAAGTCCACTTTGTGCAAGCTAATGGTGTTCACAAAATATATATTTTTTAAATATATAGTGATATAAGTTTTAAAAGAGCATGTTGCAACATCTTAGAAAATGACAAACTAGCAAATTGTTTTAGACATGGGGATACAGTATTTTCCAGTGCCAAATTTGACCAGAAATTTCTTTTTCTTTAATATTTTTTTTTTTTAAAGGTGAGGAAGGAAGCAGCAGCAGGACTACTGCTGCAAATGCTCCTGCTGCTGAACTAGAAGTGGTGGACAGTTCAGCGTTTGAGTGAGAGCAAGAACCTTCAGGTTTGTGTTTCTGATACTTTTGATATACTGTACTTGATCACTGGAAATACATAAAATATATATATATTTCAACATTTGCATGTGTATCCCTTATTATCCCTCTTTTAAAAGTGTAAGCCAATTTTATATTTTTCTGTAGTGTGGTAGTATAGATGATGTATTCCTAGTAAGTTTTTGAGGGTTCATTTAGGCCTATTTATTCATTTATAATCTGGTAGTCTACCGGTTACATCACCTAATAGGGTTAGCCTACAAGATTAGCAGTCTGGTGGATTACATGAATAGTGTGGTGGTGACGGCAGCAGCAAAGGTGGCCTGGGATGGAGTCAAATTCCCGGTCTGAATTATTGTCCTAGTCCACCACTGTTGATGACATTAGCACCTGCTTGGTGTAATTGGCTAATCACACATCTGAATCCTACAAAACTACAAAATCCCTGACATTGTGCAAGTGTACAAATGCTGGTTTCAAGCCACAGGTCTGTCACATGAAATATTCATTTGATTTAGATTTGTCTTCTGTTTGCTCCCTTCACATTTTTTAAATTTGATAAAAAATAAAAAGATTAAAATATATCTTTTGAAAGTATTCTTACTTTACCACATTTTTCACACCTGCCTAAAACTTTTGCACAGTACTGTATATTTACTGCATATATAATAGGTACACATACACATACAATTCAAACAGTGGCAGGTCCAGGCCATTTGCAGGATCTGTGATTGTTCTTCTGTGTATTGAACCCTGGCTGTGCACCTGTCATTTGCATGTCAATTTACATTTGTAAAAGGTAATTTAGCACATTTAGTTATCTTTGGCTGTTTTTATAGCTTATTGTAACACCGGCCCGGCGAGAATGGTCTTACATTCGTCGCCAACCAGATGCTTGACCCAATGTTGTACACAGTTAATGAAATTTTGTTCAACACACTGAGCCAGAGTAATGGGCCAATCAGAAGAAACAGAGTCCGTGGGAAGCAAAGAATACAGAGAACACACAGATCTGAAGTTTTTAGATTTTGTATGTTTACTTTTAGAATTGTTATGAATGATAATTAAAATGAATTAAACAGAAAAACAAAATAGGTATCTGAAAATGAATTACATGAAATGTCAACAGAGAAAACAACCAACCTTCTGCTTGGAATTTGGCAAATGACAAACCCAAATAAATGAAATGTACCCTTTTATGAAATAAAACAAAACACTTTGCCGATAATTCCCCTTTTGATTCTCATGAAATTTAGGTTGTGTATTGTACCTTTTAGTCTGCTAAATTAAATATGTCTATTTATTGTCAAGGATATAGCAATAGCATTTGGTTTTGATTTTAAAACATGTTCTGCTCTACTGTAACTAAATGACTATTTGGTTTGAATAAACTAATTCAGATTATGATTTCGACCCAAAATCAATAGCAAAATTAACCAGCCACAAGATACCTTGACAGTGTATAAAATCATAGAAAACAGATCTTTTTGTCAGGGGAAAACATTTGTAAACAAACAAGATGTGAACTAAGTCACACAATAGCATACAATAAAGATCAATTGCCTCCGTCCATTCCATGATTCAAATCAAGTGCAGAAACTACTTCAGTCCATTAAATCAGAATCAGGGAAAGAAAATCCCTGTCCCTCAGAAGTCGGAAGCGGAAAATCCGTCAGCAGAACAGATGGTGAATCATTGGGGGAAAAACAAAAGTTGAAGACTCAGACTCAGTTTATGGGTGGCTCGCCATCTTTTTTTCTCAACGCGGCTTGATGCCTCCACACCAGGTACATAACCCACAGCAGAAAATTCCAATTTCAATGCATACAACAAAACTCACCTGTACACACAGGATAGCATTCTTAGATATCTCACATACTGTGTCAACAGTATTCACCAAAATGTTCGTTACTCACAGCATAGGCCATACTTCACATACAATAAACATATTACTTCAATTTTAACGCATAGGAATACAATACCTAGTTTCAATTCATCACATGCACAAAAATAAATCTGCAACTCACCGATTCCTCTGAATTAACTGTCTTGCAAATCTTTCACCACAATTACAGTGATGACTCCGTTAACCTCAGCTCGACGCTCCCGACGAACAAGGCCATAAAAGGGTAAGCTCCCTTACACACTTCAAAGTTTTGTTAGTATTTTAGCTTTAGACAAACCATCTACTTTTTAATCCTTATGGGGAAAAAAAACTCCCATTATTTTTCTAAAATAAATTGTTTCTTTCCTCGAAATTCTCAAGCTTTATTCACATACAGTCTCTGTTTCTTTTTTCTCTCTATTGACTTTTTTTTTTCTGTCTGCACTTCCGGTGGGCGGAGTTAGCATCGCTGCTAAGCTCACTCAATTGGCCAATTTACACCTGCAGCGGTAATTCAAACTATGATTGGATAAATTTTACGGCAATAATTTGTATATTATTAAGACAATTAATAAAGAATTATATTTTCTCCCAATTTTTCTGTCTCTTTCTTTATATATAGATTCCCCATGTAGGTGAATATAGTAAAATAATTTCTTTATTTAATTTTTTTTTAGAGTGCAAATTAACTAATTTGAGTCTGGGTTACATTATTGCCTCTGTTCACCTTAATTTTTTACCGGATACAGTGCTGACATCAAGAGAACTAATGATAACCTTATTTATTACAGTAAAAAATGTAACTAGGTGCTTGTCCTTTACTTATAAACAATTACCGAAATTAACAAATACCAAAACCGAATTACCAGAAAAATCAGTATTTTGGCATATAGTGCATCATTACAGTCCAGAAATTCTTACCTTTATGCTAGATCTTCTATCACTGCTTTGGTGTAAATAAATTGCATATGATTGTGTTATTGTTTTCACTTCTGTCTCACTGATGCTGGAGTGAGGTCCTAGGATCCAGCTCCATTACAGTAACTCATTCAACTTATGCTGATAGGGCCATTAATGTCGAAATACCACTTCTTTTTCTCAACAGCTATGGCAAGGCATCACCATGGCAACATCTTGACAGCTTGCTGATCTATTTAAGGCCAATATTATGCCTATTGACTATTCAAAACTTTGGACTTTTGCCTATGGACTGTGAGAGAAAGGAGGGCATCTCTGATAATTCTATTCAAGCATGTTTACCCCAAACTACCACCTTCATATGCAGATGAGGCAAATAAATTTCATTACTTGTAACAGTCATGCTGAAGTATCATACTGAGCTCTGATTTATTTTTATTTTACTTGTTAGAGAAGCTTGAGAAGGATTGGTTTTGATCAATAAAATATTAAATCCAACTTTCACCTTGTTTTTTTTCCATTTTTAGTAATTTAACCAAAGTATTTGAGGTTTTAAATAAACTAGTTCTAAGAGATTGGCCAAAATTTGTTTGATGGCAAAACTTTTAAATAAATTTGCATTAAAAATGAAATTGTTATGTTAGACATTGTTACATTCCATGGTATTCATTTGGAATTTTTAGGGAATTTATGTAGAATAAAATAGCATTTTAGATTACAGACTATTAATTGTACAGTAAGACACATTCATGTCATATTCAACCTTTATTTATACAAAATATAAAGAAAGTTTATATTAAATAAGTAGTGCCTGATATTACTCACAGTAAAACAATCGAATATCCTATGGCCAAACACTCATATTTATACAATATGTCCATTTTACTTTATAATAGTTGTATGGATAAATAGGGTTAGGTGGCCCTTTCCTTGCTGAATACTTCCTGGAGGTCATGGTATTCCCGTGGAAGAATGGAGTTTTCTGCATTACTCGATGGACGTGGCGAGGCCGGGGCGAGAAAGAATGTGTTTGAGGCAGTTCTTCTGGCAGTATGGTGACCATCATGTTAGTTCACCCTTCTTTCAAGATATGTGCGGGTTGTGAAGCTGTAGCCAGTAGAAGCCCAGGATGATGGGGTTAGTAGGGGAATAAATAATAAGGAAGGAGAGTTCCTCGAAGTGTAGCAGTCCAGCTTGGAGGGTGAAGGGGATGGTCTGACGAGTGATGTAGCCCTTCTCAATGGGTTGATTGTCCTCGGCCATCACTCACGGAGGCATATCACATGGCAGAGTGGGAAGATGCAGCTCCTCCACAAGATGGTGGTTGATGAGATTGATGGCCACTCCTGAGTCTACTAGGGCAGACAACCCAAGAGTCTTGAGCATAGTGCAGAGTAACTGTTAACATCAGACATGAACACAAGCAATTTTCCCCCGCCCTGGAAGTTGACGTTTCCCCCTCCCTGACGTTGACGCAGGCCGACACCCGATGGCCCAAGCCTTTGCAGTAGAAGCACAGTTGGAGGCGGGCCTGACGCTGTGCTCTTCAGGAGACACATAGGACTGGTCCATCATCTCTGGAGCTTTGGTGCTCCTCGCAGAACTGGAATAATGGAGAAATAACATGTCTGTTGCAAAATAGTTTAGTTGTGAGCTTAATATTTGATTTTATCAATGGCTTCAAAAATACATAACCATTTTGAATGTATGAAATTTAACCATATTAAAATGATTCAGTTCAGTCATGTAGATCCAATGCAGGTATTTGAAATAAAGCTTTTATTTTCTGTAAGTATCTGGTTGTGACACACTTCTATGGGCATGTTGTGGCAAGGGGGTTTATTCTTTGATTTCCCTGTAAACACTGATTCTTTCTGCTGAATAAGATGAAACTAAAATATACTCACCACATCTAGTTATGTGAACTAAATTCTTCTCTTTAACTCCAATTGTCATGAAAAGAGCTGACTGCATCAAAAATGAAACTGTCAAGTAATTAATTGTCTTGACTAGTTTACTCAGATTTTTTAACGCAGCAGGTGAACCTTCTTTTCCAAGTTTAAATATCTTACAGTGTGTGTCTTTCTGCATATGAGATGACTGATGTTATTAAGAACATCTATGGTTGGTTTGGCTAAAAAGCAGTCACAAACTGAATATTTGGTGGCCAGACAATAGATCTCATAAAATGGGATTTAAGGCCACCTTTAAAAAATAACAAGCATATTGCAGTTTTTTTGGGGTGTTAAAGGTGCTCTATTTGTGCACTGTTCTGTCAGTAGAAAAAAAACCCAACCTCAGACAAACTATAGCTCAGTCTTGTTTAGCACAGTCTTGTTATGTGCCAGTATCCAAAACCTTCTTTCTCAATCATTCTTGGACTGAAAAACCATGACAACAATTTCCCCCTACATAACAAGTAGGTAAAGTTTGTTCCATTTTGCAGTATTGCCAGATATAGAGACTGCTAGATAGCAATTTATGGTCATTACTATTTCAACATTTTGAGGAGTATGTCAAAAATCTCTTTATTACTGATCACTACATTCTGTGCACGGTCCTATAGAAAATAAATATACAGAACAGAATAAGGAATGTTTTAGTGTTTAACTTTTGATTCCATAATGAATCAGGTAATAAAAGCATGTGTATTATACAGATTGTGAGTCATATGTGTACAGTCATAAATAATGTTAATGGATTTTTTTAAATATAAAATCGTGAGACACATCATGTCCATGTGTGTCTGTGATGATGGATAATGAATGTGAATGCCCTGGGGTTTGATGGAAGTATTTTGGCACCATTTACAATCATAGACAACAATCAATCCACTGACTTGAGCATAAACTAATGAGAATAGTTTTTAAGGCCTCAACTCAGAGTTGTATATAGACATGATTTTTTTTTTACACTGTTATCAACTTGGGTTGTAAACCAGATGTGAAAACTGTTACAACATACAGATTTTATTTAGATTTTAATTGATATCAAGTTTGGATTTAGTTTTGAATTGCTGCAAATATATAAATATATTTTGTTATCCTACAGTAGATTTCCTAACACACACACTTCATACTGCAAAAATCATGATATTACTCATTCTTTTCTGAGGTATGGATTACTATGTGTATTAGTTAAATTATAAAACTGTCCCATCCATATTATGTTGGTTTCCACTAAACAGCTGAGTACTACAATATGTTTATTAATAATTTAATAAACATTATTAAAATAGTCAATTAAATTTATCTATTAATGAAATTATTTAAAGTGATGCATGATAAAGGCTGAGTTTTCCTTAAACAGCTGAAGATTTCTCCCTCTGTGACCCAGATGACAACATGCACCAGAGCTACAACAACAGCAATGTAATGGCCTTCAACCAAGTCTTCCTCCCTACACTCTAAAGCATCATCTTCATTGTGGGGTTCATCAGCGATGGCCTAGTAATATCCAAAAGGAACTACATGGAGGGCATTCATTTACATCAAGCAAAACATCCTTAGCCTGATCATTCCTCACTCAGTGATGGTATTATGTTACTTGTGTTTCATCCCCATCTTAATCACCATGAAGTCTTAGAAGAAACACAAAACTGTCAAGCTCATGCTGGTCTTGGTCATTGTTTTTTTCCTCTTCTGACACCACACAACATCGTCATTTTTCTGAGGTTCATGAATTACCTGATTACATGAACACCTGTCAGTGGAACCAGGACCTGAACTTGGCTTTGCAGTGGGTGGAAACCATAGTGTTCAGTCACTGCTGCCCCATAATCTATGCCTTTGTGGGGCAAAGATTCAGGAATTTATTTCTAAAGATTCTAAAAGAATGGTTTCCTTGTTGCTTTGGCTAGAACACAACAATCAGTATCAATATTTTTGAAAAAATAGAATTATAAAATCAACCTTAAGGTTCTGCTCCTATTTGGCCAGAATGAAAACATGCAGAGACGCTGTGTGAAAAGTGCATATAAGAATACTCCCTTCCTTCCATATCTCACAAATGAAGCCAGTCCACCCTGTGCCCTCCTGCTGATCCTGCTCAATCTGCCCATGTCCTGGACGATCACTCGAACAACATGGTCAGTTGTATATATACACTTTAGGAGACTGGATATATAGTATTCCTGTAGTTACAGTGTGACATCTATGAAGACAATGCACCTGAAAGGGGCAGGGAGTGGAAATTCATCCTGCTACATTAAAATATCACAACAGAAGAAACAGCCTTTCACACTGCACTTAACCCCAGGTTGCACTAAACTCTGCTTTTAACCCTGAGTAAAGGAACATTTCACAATTTATAAGCTTCTGAAGCTTTTGCAGTGTTTACCCTACATTGTGGTGCCAGTGTTAAACGCATGTGCCTGATATAATGAGAAAACCAGGATTTAGCAACGCTTACTAAAAACCGCTCAGAACTTGGAAGCAAAACAATAAACATCACAGAAGTGCACACTGTAGCAAGGGGGAAACACGAGACACTGAAAAAATAGCAGACGCTGGATATTAATGCAAAAAAGAATATCAACCCCTTCAGACCCTGCATTCACTGCAAACGAAATATATGAGAAAATTTTTATGTTGCTTCAGTCACAGCATCCAATATAGAGGAGCAACAAAAACCTCTCAAAAACAAGTTTTTTTTCTATTTCGGAGAAGAATAAATGTGTTTTTCTTTCTCTTCCTTTTAAGTTTTTTTTTGTATTCTGCTTTCCTTTATATTTTTGATTATCATGTTTTCTTACTGTATTTGTTCTGTTTTTGTATTCATTTACTTGTTTGTATTTTTCTTTTTCCTTCCATTATCCTTTTTCTTAATTTCTTCATTTCCTCTTATCTTTCTTTCTTATATTTTCAGTGTTTTTTTATTTTCCTATTTTTCATTTCTTGTTTGTCAATTTTTCATAAAGTATGTTCTTGGAATTGCAGTGTTCTTGTTTTTCTGCCAAAATTAGCACAATTTTCCATAAAAGGACAAAATGTTTGAGACTTTGCTGTTCTGTGAGTAGGATGAAGCCCCACCTCAAAATATCACAGCAAAATAGTCCCTTGTTATATATCAATATACACAAACCTTATTTCACACTCACACTTGGACTAATGAATCATGGCAATGATTTCCCACAACAGGGCAACATGTAAGTGCTTTGATAAAGCACTTCCTGAGGTTCCTGCATCAACAGGAATATATGAACACCCACCAGTGGAATCAGGACTTGCAAATGGCTATGCAGTGGGTAGAAACCATAGTGTTTACTTACTGCTGCAGAAACCCTATTGTCTGATTTAAAAGTCTAACCATGTCTAACCTGCACTTTATCTCCAAGATCCTAGAAAAGGCTGTAGCATAGCAGTTATGTTCATACTTGCATAGGAATAACATTCATGAAATATATCAGTCAGGATATAGACCTCATCACAGCACAGAGACAGCACTAGTTAAAGTGGTCAATGACCTGTTACTGGCTTCTGATCAAAGTTCAAGGTGTCTCCTTACTGCTTTTACTCGATCTTAGTGCAGCTTTTGACACCACTGACCACACTATTCTACTTGATAGGCTAGAACATGTTGCTGGTGTTAAAGGATCAGCCCTTCTCCTGGTTCAGGTCTTATTTGACCGATTGTTATGAGTTTGTAGATCTAGATGGTGACTTCTCTATGCATACCAAGGTTAAGTTTCTGTGTTCCACAAGGTTCTGTCCTAGGCCCACTGCTTTTCTCCCTATATATGCTATCCCTTGGTGCAATTATTCATAAACATGGTATTAGTTTCCACTGTTATGCTGATGACACAGCTATATGTTTCAGCTAAGTCAGATGAGAGACACCAGCTTATTAAAATAGAAGAATGTGAAAAGGACATTAGACATTGGATGGTCACTGACATCCTCCTGCTTAACTCTGACAAGACAGAGGTGCTTGTACTAGGACCACATGCAGCTAGAAGTAAGCTTTCTGATTACAGAGTAACTGTGGATGGTCTTTTGGTTTCATCTTGTCCAGCTGTAAAAGATCTTGGTGTGATTATTGACTCTGGTCTTTTGTTTGAAGCTCATGTAGATAATATCACTAGGGTAGCCTTCTTCCATCTCAGAAATATTGCTAAGATAAGAAATATGATGTCACTTCATGATGCAGAAAAACTAATTCATGCTTTTGTTACCTCTAGGTTGGATTATTGTAATGCCTTACTGTCTGGATGTTCCAGTAGGAGCATAAACAAGCTTCAGCTAGTCCAGAACGTCCTAACTAGAACCAGAAGATATGAACACATCACTCCTATCTTAGCCACACTGCATTGGCTTCCAGTCAAACTTTGCATTGATTATAAAATACTATTTCTGACCTATTAAGCGCTAAATGGTCTCGCACCACAGTACCTGAGTGATCTTTTGGTTATTTATGATCCTCCATGCCTACTCTGATCAAAGAGTGCAGTTTATTTGGTAGTATCTCAAGTAGCAAAGGCTACAGCAGGGGGCAGAGCTTTTTCTTACAAAGCCCCACAGTTATGGAACAGGCTTCCAATTAGTGTTCGGGATTCAGACACAGTCTCAATGTTTAAGTCTAGGCTGAAGACACATTTGTTGTCAAGCTATCATTGTATATTTTTTATTGTATATTTTCTTAGGTAAAGGAGCAGATCTGGAAGGTTCATGGGCATAGAGTGTTTGGTGTACTGGGATGTTTGGATGCTGTCGCCTTACCACCCTCACAAGTCGCTCAGGTTTGCTGACTGTGAAGTGGTTGGATGCTTTATGTCCCGGGAAGCTTTCATGTCTGTCACCTTCTGGCTCTCCCTTTTAGTTTTGCTGTCATAGCTAGTCTTGCCCGAGTCCCTGCCTGCACTTTACACATAATCTACATTGTCTTTAAACATCACATGATCACTAGCATACTTAATATCGCTCTCTCTCTCTTTCTCCCTCTCTCTCTCTGTCGAGCTATACATCCATGCTTTCAGTGTTGTCAGCTTCCAGTGTGACCTCTGCCTCTACCTCAGTCGGAGTCTCGTCAATTGCTGGTGCTCACTGATGCGGTGGATGGGTTTGTGGGGACAGCCTGTGACCCAGGAGACAGCCATGGACAGAGCCACTTGGGGACTTTCACACCATCACTGCCATTAGATCTGTCAGCTTGTGACAGCAAGAAATTAGTGTCTATAATGTACTCAGAAACTACAGTGATCTAATAGTTCCTCATGGGCCCTTGATTGCTCTTGTAGAAAGGACATTAATTAGTTACAGTTACATTATTTCTTCCATGGTTTCTTCCTCATATCACAGGGAGTTTTTCCTTGTCACCATCGCCATAGGCTTGCTTATTAGGGATAAAATAGTTTAATAATTGAATTTATTTTTCTCTTCTTTTGTAAAGCTGCTTTGAGACCATTGTAAAAGGCACTATACAAATGAATTTGATTGAATTGAAAAAAAAAGTCTGTGTCTCTGGGGCAGAGATTCAGTAATTTATTTCTAAAGATCGTGAAAGAGTGGTTTCCTCTTTGCTTTGGTCACTGCTAAACAACTGAAAGTGAGGGCTCACAGAGGATGACCACTATATATTCATGTTCCTCAGTGAATTCTAGATCAAAGTAAAAATTACCAGATCAAAGCTTCCTGATCAAAGCAAAAGTGTCACCATTATCGATTATCTTCAAACTCTATTTCAATCAGGAAAAAACAAAACATCTAAACTACGCTTCCAAATATTGCTCAGGGCATGTTTGATTACATTGCTGACATTGGAAAGTGTAACGATAGCAATAACAGTTAAAGTATACAGATTTATACCTTGCAGTGTTTTTGTTTATTCTTCCCCAAACACTTAAACATACTGAGACCAGCTGGTCTGCACAGGAGACTTTTGCCTGTCACAGGAACAGAATTAAAATACAGTCCTTTAATGTGAGCTACGTGAATGAAGGTCCATTCTGCACTCTCTAATTCATTTGGTACTCTGTTCATTCTGCAGAGGAATAAAAAGATATACATTTTACAATATAAGAGTTGCATTACAATCAAGCATCCTATGCCTATCAAAATAAGGAACAATTTTAATAATTGCTCTATTAAAAAAAAAATCACATCTCTATGTATTGACTATTAGATTCTAACAGGTATCCGTTATTATTTGAGATTATTAGGTTTGTCTTTTGGTTGATATTAGACAGGGTTTGTATTACTTGTGGGTTTCTTGTACTGTATCTGATTTCAGTGAGTCATTTAATTATATAACTTAAAATGCACTATAACCTTTACAGGTGAACTTAATTTGACCTTCTCTACACTTTTGAATGCACATGTCCAACTGTTCAGAGTTTCAGTACTTTTTGCATAACTTGCTGTTCTCTAACAAGGTGCTTAACGGCAAAATTCACAACTGGTGTTTGATCCATGAATCGACCAATAAATTTTCTGGTTCAATTAGAATTGGTATTTAAACAGTCCTCTTCATCATGCTGTTCACATTTTGACATCATGAGATCAAGACCACACCTAACAATTGATCAACAGTACCTCACCATTGCGAGGCTTCAAACAGAATGTTCTCAGAGGGAAGTGGCCACTGAGCTTAGTGTCTCAGAGTGTCATCAGCAGGTTGTGACAGAGATATAGAGAGACTGGAAGAGTCACAGAAAGGCATATAAGTGGACGTCCTTTGGCCACATCCCACGTTGATGACCACTTCATTGTGAACAATGCCCTGCGGAACCAGATGATGAATGCCACTTAACTCCAGGCACATTTAAGGGAGGTGAGAGGCACTCAAGTGTCACGTCAGACCATTCGAAATTGTTTACATCAGCGTGGTCTGCATGCTAGATGACCTGCAAGGGTACCTGACCACACCACAAGGCACAGGCGTCAGGCCAGGGAGCATTTACGCTGGACAAGGGACCAGTGGGCCTCAGTGCTGTTCTTGGATGAAAGTTGATTCATGAGCAGAAATGATGGCCGCCAGCGATTTTGGAGACATCAAGGAGAGCACTATGCATCAGCCACTGTTGTGGTGGTTACAATCTGGGCAGGCGTGTCTATTCAATACAGAACTGCCCTACATCTTGTGAATGGTACAGTGACAAGCCAATACTACCTGAATAACATCATTAATCCAGTCATTGTGCCCCTGCATGAACAACACAGGCCTAATTTCATCTTCATGGATGACAATGCTCCAGCTCATCGAGGTCGCATCATTAGGGAACGGCTGCTGGAGGCTGGGGTACCTCAAATGGAGTGGCCTGCACTTTCTCCAGACCTGAATCCCATAGAAAACCTATGGATCAGCTGAGTTGCCGTATAGAGGCTCGTAACCCTGCACCCCAGAACCTCAATGACCTGAGGGCCGCCCTTCAAGAAGAGTGGAATGCCCTGCCTCAGCAGACAATAAGTCGACTCGTGAACAGCATGAGACGTCGTTGTCAAGCTGTAATTGATGGTCAAGGGCACATGACAAAATATTCAGACATTGACATTTTTTGTTGTGGTATACCCACCACTGTTGTTGGCTTTTGTTTCAATAAATTGTTTGAGATGAGGAAATCACCATTGCATGCTTCTACTTAAATGCCCTACTTTCATGATATAATATCACTGTAGCGTGAACTTTTTACATTTTCCATAAATTTCACCCAAAAGCCAAATATCCTTAACTTTTTGTGAGTAGTGTATGTAAATATGTATATGTAATTATTTCTATTTAAAAATCCTTTGAAATTGTTACAGATTCAGATTGAATTTCTCCATTTTATTCTTTTATTTTTTATACTGACTTTCATATGAATCTCTAGAATGTATATATTCCCATTTAAGAACCATTAAGTACTTTATTCAAAAATGTCTATTGCTCCCAGTGGAAAGTTTTCAAGCACAGCAATAAAAACTCTTTACTAATATGTTTACAATACGAAAGGCAAAACTTTTTAGTGATTAGCTTATACAATTAAAAAAAATCAAGGAGTAAGTGATGTGTTTTTCATAAACAGCTCAAATTCAAATTTTATTTGACATACATACACAATACGACATGCAGTGAAATGTTTTTTCACGACTGTTCGGCATGTAAACATTTATAAACAGTATGTTAGAAAGAGATCCACAAAAAAATAAAGATAGAAATAAAACTCGAGTATCTTAAAAGTATAAAAATAGAAAATAGAAAATGAAGTAAAATAAGATAATATAGATAAATAAAAATAAAATATGAAAATATAGGTGTAAATAAAAATATAATATTAATAAAAATACGAAAGGTGTAAAAATATGAAAATATAGGTTCAAGTAGATAAATAAAATTATACATTATATATGTGTATATATATATATATATATATATATATATATATATATATATATATATTATATATATACATATATATATATATATATATATATATATATATATACACACTAACAAAGTGGTGTATACACATATATACACATAAATGCAGACATGAACATGAAGGGATGTATGTGTATATGACATACACTATATTGCCAAAAGTATTCGCTCACCTGCCTTGACTCACATATGAACTTAAGTGACATCCCATTCCTAATCCATAGGGTTCAATATGATGTCGGTCCACCCTTTGCAGCTATAACAGCTTCAACTCTTCTGGGAAGGCTGTCCACAAGGTTTAGGAGTGTGTTTGTGGGAATTTTTGACCATTCTTCCAGAAGCGCATTTGTGAGGTCACACACTGATGTTGGACGAGAAGGCCTGGCTCTCAGTCTCCGCTCTAATTCATCCCAAAGGTGTTCTATCGGGTTGAGGTCAGGACTCTGTGCAGGCCAGTCAAGTTCATCCACACCAGACTCTGTCATCCATGTCTTTATATACCTTGCTTTGTGCACTGGTGCACAGTCATGTTGGAAGAGGAAGGGGCCAGCTCCAAACTGTTCCCACAAAGTTGGGAGCATGGAATTGTCCAAAATGTCTTGGTATGCTGAAGCATTCAGAGTTCCTTTCACTGGAACTAAGGGGCCAGGCCCAGCTCCTGAAAAACAACCCCACACCATAATCCCCCCTCCACCAAACTTTACACTTGGCACAATGCAGTAAGACAAGTACCGTTCTCCTGGCAACCGCCAAACCCAGACTCGTCCATCAGATTGCCAGATGGAGAAGCGCGATTCGTCACTCCAGAGAACGCGTCTCTAGAGTCCAGTGGCGGCGTGCTTTACACCACTGCATCCGACGCTTTGCATTGCACTTGGTGATGTATGGCTTGGATGCAGCTGCTTGGCCATGGAAACCCATTCCATGAAGCTCTCTGCGCACTGTTCTTGAGCTAATCTGAAGGCCACATGAAGTTTGGAGGTCTGTAGCGATTGACTCTGCAGAAAGTTGGCGACCTCTTCGCACTATGCGCCTCAGCATCCGCTGACCCCGCTCCGTCAGTTTACGTGGCCTACCACTTCGTGGCTGAGTTGCTGTCGTTCCCAAACGGTTCCATGTTCTTATAATACAGTTGACAGTTGACTGTGGAATATTTAGGAGCGAGGAAATTTCATGACTGGATTTGTTGCACAGGTGGCATCCTATCACAGTTCCACGCTGGAATTCACTGAGCTCCTGAGAGCGACCCATTCTTTCACAAATGTTTGTAAAAACAGTCTGCATGCCTAGGTGCTTGATTTTATACACCTGTGGCCATGGAAGTGATTGGAACACCTGATTCTGATTATTTGGATGGGTGAGCGAATACTTTTGGCAATATAGTGTATATTGAGGTGATCCAGTGTTTATCATTAAAGTGTCCATGTGCTGGAATAATTGTACAAAGTGTGCCAGTCCAGTGTCAAAGTGTCAGTTTGTGCAAATGTGCAAGGTTGTGCAAAGTGATGAAAAAGTGATGGGGGGGAGGAAAAAAAAAAAAAAAGCAGAGAGAGTCCCCGTATCCGTATCAGGTTCTAGGTGTTTCCTGGTTCAGACTCCGAATGGCCTGCGGGAAGAAGCTCCTCCTCATTCTCTCTGTTTGCCTTCATGGAGCGGAAACGCTTCCCTGAATGCAACAGAGAAGAGAGTCCATTGTTGGGATGGCTGAGGTCCTTCACAATCTTCCTGGCTCTGATCCGGCACTCAGAACTATTCTGATTACGACAACAATCTGGATGACTTCTCACCCCACTACACCACTAACTTAATGGCCTTCATCAAAGTCCTCCCCTCTATACTCTGCATTATTGCCCTCATTGTGGGGATCATCAGCAACGGCCTGGTTGTTTGTGTTCTAGTCAAGTACCACAAAAGGTCCAACATGTCAGATGTGTGCCTCATTAACCTGGCCCTTTCAGACCTCCTCTTCCTTATTTCATTTCCTTTCTGGGTTTTCTCCTTCGCCCTCACTCAGTGGAGCCTCATGTGCCATGCAGTGATGGCACTCCACATGCTGGTATTCTATGGAAGTATCTTCATGATCCTAATGACTGTAGACCGCTATGCTGTCATTGTCCACACCCATACCTCTCTCCTCTCCAAGAACTGGTCTGTCAGAGCAATCATAGCCCTGATTTTGTTTACGTGGGCACTTAGCCTTGTAGCTTCTCTGCCAACCATAATTTTCTCAAAAGCAATGAAGTTAAATAACACAAATCAATGGATATGTATGGTGGAATATCCAAACCCGAAATGGAGGTTATTCTTGTCGGAGAAAATATAATATACCCAGCTTTGAATTATATACCTAGCCTTAAAAGTAGCTTAAGTGCTAATGTACTCAATGCTCTAAGCTCTGACTTGGCAATATTCTGCCTAAAGAGTAGTGTGTATCTATCAAGAATAATTTAGCCATTTATTACGTAGTAAGTAGTTAACTCTGATTAAAAATAGCTATAATAATCAGATATAGCCTCATAGTCTTCATAATAAACATGCAGAATTATTAATGGCAGCATGCTAGCGTAATAACCACACTGGGACTGAAGGAACAGAAAAGAGGAGAGATTTATTGAAACATTAGGAGTTACAACTCAGTCAGCCAGCCTATCCAATGGGATCAGTGGGACCGGAGGGTCAGTTGTAGAAGACGGAATCTCGGGATCCTGAGGAGAAGTTGGAGAATAATCAGTGGGAGAAGTTGGGGGCGAATAGTCAGGAGAAGACTGAGGAATATCATGAACACTGTAAGGCATAGGCACAAATTCAGGAGAAAGTTGGGGACTGTCAGGGGAATTAGGAAATGAAGAGGAGTCAGAGGAAGAATCATTAGAGGAAATCTCAACAGGGAAATCCTCAGTCTGGACGCCTTGAGAGGTGGTGCGTGTCCAATGCCAGTAGAAGGTCTGAGTAGACTGATCACAGGTTGTGGGGTGAAATTGGGTGCTCTGATCAAGACAGACGGTATCTCTCACGATATGGTGAGCGAGGTAAGGAGACTCAGGAATAGAGGATTCAGATAGGTGCTCCAGGAAACCAGTAAGTTCAATGGCCAAACAGGATAGCTGATACTGGCGATAGCGTCGCAGAGCACCCCTGGGACTTCTCCGGAAGATAGCGCGGCGGGCTGACTGAGCTAGAAAAAAATAATGGGAAATGAGTAAAGTGCATATTGCGTGACTACGTAGTCAGCAAAAGAGAGCGTGTACTAGGGCAGGAGGAACACAGTGTGGGAAGTAGGCCAGGTCACTGTGACATGACAGTGATAGGCAGGTAGAGGAGACAATAGCATTGGAATACTACCAATATTATATTGGTAACCAACAGTGATGAAAAGAGGAAAGGATATGAGGCAGCTTAATGGCACAGCTTAGTTTAAAATTAGTAAAACAAAACTTAGATCAAGTAGGTAGAGAGAAAAGTCATCATGACAGAGGAAGAGAGCAAGGTACTTACACATTGTTGTGGGGGGCAACGCGCGAGGTCAGGATGAGCCGAGGAAGCACCTTTAAGAGGTGATGGTCAAATGAAGTCAATAAGGAAGTGGCGCCTATAAGTAAGCGCCAATTTTTATAAAAATGGTTGACTTAGCCTAAAAATAAGGGGAACTGGTGAGGAGGAAAATTGACGTCATCGAGGGGAGGATGGTATCAATTTAGGGGCGGTATCGGGACAAATGCGAAAATAATGGGAACTGGGAAAAACGTATGTAAACTAAGGAAGGAGGGACTAAAGTAGCCATACACTGAATATAATGGGAAATTGCTTGAAATATTTAAATTAGAGAAAAGGAGGCGCCCCGGGGCGCCTGGGGTATAAGTAGAGGGGACTTTTTCGGGGTTTTTGAGACCAGCTGCTCTCTTCAGATATGCATGTTGTTGACTGCATGACTGAATAAAGAAACCTGCTTCTTCTCATCTGTTGACCGAGATCTCTTATTTCGGCTAAGTTTTATAGATTGTGGAGGTTATTGGGAAAGCTAAGAGTAATAGATACAAACAAAATTCCACCCTGTGATATGTCCACTCGGAGGGGGCTCTGAGTTCCGACATTCTCTTGCATCAAGCTGACCCTCCTCAGCTTAATTATTCAGTGATGGTGTTCTGCTACTTGCACATCATCCCCATCTTAATGGCCATGAAGTCTCAGAAGAAACACAAAGCTGTCAGGCTTTGTCAGGTCTTGGTCAGTGTTTTCGTCCTCTGCTGGATACCCTACAACATCTTCATCTTCGTAAGGTACCTGCATTACCTGGGTTATATGAACACACCTCAGTGGAACCAGAACCTGTACATGGCAGAGCATTGGGTGGTAGCAATAATGTTAACTCGCTGCTACATCAATCCCATCATCTACAACTTTTTGGGGCAGAGATTCAGGAATTCATTTCTAAAGATACTGAAAGAGTGCTTTCCTCTCTGCTTTGGTCAGTGACAACAATCGAAAGTGTGCGCTCATAGAGGATGACCACTATATACTTTGTTGTACAGCTCACTCCTCAGTGACTTCCAAATCAAAGTCACAAAAATCAAAACTGCAGCTGTTACTTTCAAAGTGTATTTCAATCAGGAAAAAACAAATAATGCTCAGGGCATGTTAACAACTTGCTGACATCAAAGTGTTTAGGAAATAACATTAATATACAGTTTTATACATCAGTGTTTTTGTTCATTCTCCCCCAAACACGTACTGAGACCAGCTGTTCTACACAGGAGACTATTGCCTCAGTCCCAGGAACAGAATTAACATACATTACTCTAATGTGAGCTGCCTGAATGAGGGTCCATTCTGTAGTCTCTCATCATTTTGGTTCTCTGTTCATTTTACAAGGAATTATATTATACAATAGATGAGTTGCATTTACCATGAAGCATTGTATGTCTCTTTATATCATGTGAATCATGTGTAAATTCTCTTCATTTTACCATCTATAAATTGTGTACAATGAACCCTTTTATTACTTTCATTAACTGAAATATTATTCTTTGGAATTAGTTATATTATGTTGCACAGTAACCTTATAAATTGGAGTCAGGTCATTAATTAATTATTTAAAATCAGATATTTAAGTACTAAAGTTCAAACATCTTCTGCTGCAGTTATACCTGTCCTTCAGACATAGGACAGTAGAGTTAAAAGGACAAAAATAGATTAAAATTAAAGAACAATTTTAATAATTGCTCTATTTAAAAATCTCTGTATTCATTGACAGATTCTAAAAGGTATGCATTATTAGAGATTATTGTGTTTGTCTTATGGTTGATATTGGGGCTTGAATTACCTGTTGTGTGTTTCTGATTACAGTGAGTCATTTAATTATATAACCATTTATTCACACTATTTTGTATTTATGTTTTTCTTGCAATTCTAGAGTCTTTATCTTGGCTCTTGTACAGTTAACCAAAAACATTTGGCCTGCAGTGCTATTTGTTTAACAGTATTGTGTTCAAGTCCTTTACCATAACCATTTGTGAATGTTTGCAATTACTAAATCACATTAAACAATGAAAGTGTCATTTGTGCCGTTAGAAGTTTAATGGATATTGTCAACTAAATCATTTCCAAACATTTATACCAGGCAGGGTTAACCTTACAGTAGAACTCAACTCTGTTTACTGTTAGAATTTTAAATCTTTTCATCACTTGAATTAAGATTATATTGATTTAATTTTAAGCACAGCCACCACAAAACCAGACTTCAGAACAAAAATTGTTTAATACTGTTTTAGGAATCAAATCTTTGCATAGCTATGACAGGACACACTGGCAAATAATGCCTTAAAAAAAACAATCAGAAAAGAATCATAATGTACGCTACAGTGCTAAAATAACTAAGTTATATTAGATCTGACATTACCAACACATTTTCAAGGAGGAAAAGCGTGAGCTACATATTTTCTGTCAAAGGGTTCATAAATAGAAGTGTGCCTAGTAAAGGTAGCTAGCAGCAGGGACGATTTTAGGATTTTCATTTAAGGGGGGCTCAGCCCCCAATGAGGATATAATAGTAAAAATAATAAATAAATAAAATTAAATAAATAAAATAAAGGTTTGACTAACAGGGTAGGATGGTAAACTTATTGCAGCATTCCACTGTATTGCATAGATGCGTATAACAAGCCAAATACGAGTCTTCCTGATCACACACGCACCCCCCCCCATCCCCACACACACGCACCCCCCATCCCCACACACACGCGTCCTCTGATCCTCGCTCTGTGACGCCGCGGTTTGTGGATTGAAGAACGCGCTGAAAGACGGGGAAGAGCCGAAAGTCTGCCGGAGTTTTCATATGAAATTTAAAGGGGACTGAGGCGATCACTTATTCGTGTACAGTTTATGGACAACGGCAGAATTTTAGGGGGGCTGAGTAGAAGGTGTTAGGGGGGCTTTAAAATGGCCTAGTGATGCCCATGACTAGCTAATTCGTTGTGAATGTTATGAATACGGGTCTTGAGTACTCTATGGCTCTTTTCCACAGAGCAGCTACAGTAAATCAACGGACCACTGTCACTTATTATACAGAAACGAGTAATACATCATTCCAAACTAAAGGGTCTTTATTTCTGTACGCTCACAATAATGACAAATTTTACATTTTAAATATATTATAAAATAAAGGTTGGGTTACAGACCTGCAGATGCTTCCTCAGGTTCAACATTGAAGCCTTTGATGTCGAAAGCATTTTAACAGGCGGCAAACAAATTTCCCACTGAACTGTTATATTTGCATTTTATCGGATTTTAGGATTAAATTATTTTTAAAGTTCCAGGACTGAAATGCATTTTTATCATTCGCCATGGGGTTAACTCTCAGACAGTGTAGTGGCCTAAAGCTTTCCGAGGCAATGTGGATTAATGTAATTGGCAGACGCGCCGCAAATTCAAACCAGAGAACCAATCAAAATCAGAATAGCACCGCTTTAACAAACTAACAAATTAATATTTATTCAACAGTTTTTTTAAAAGAAAATATTCAGATGTAACTATTTGTAATCTTTAACATTTTCATAAGTAACTAATTTACACACGTTTTCTAAGTAACTAATGAATTACTGTTACATTTATTTTGTAATTAAATTACGTAACGCCGTTACATGTAACTACTCCCCAACACTGACAATAGCGCAGTCCCTTTTGATACATCAATACACACAACCTTCTTTCACACTCACACTTGGACTAATTGTCACACGGACCCAGGAACAGACAGGAGAGCTGATGATGAGTCAAGTGTCTTTATTGTGAATCCAAAAACAGTGCAGACTGGTGAAGAACTGAAAAGGCGTAACTTAAAAAGTCTTATCTGTGTGGCGCGATGAGATCAGGGGAAACGTCCACATGGGGGAGACGAGGCAGGAGCAGCAGCTAGTAAGCCACATAGAAAGCAGCATAGACAAAACTCACATAACGTTAATACTAACCGCTGCGTCTGTGAAGAAAACGGTGTTAAGTAGTGTGTGTAAATGAGTGTCAGGTGTGGTGTCAGTACTCAGGTGATTGAGGGCGTGGTCGCGAGGCTGAGGTGGGAGCCTCCGTGACACTAATGAATCATGGCAATGATTTCTCCCAACGAGACCACATGGAAGTGCTTTTTATTTATTTATTTTTAAAGCTGAACAGCTGACTGTGTCCATACTTGTCTGCTTTTCCAGAGTCTTAGAGTAATGTACACAGCCAATTCAAAAGTGTTACATTTTCAGAAGCCCTTTTCTTCCTGTGATGAGCATTTTCGTGTAAGTAATGACAATATGTCTGTTCAATCACATTTTCTGTGTAGTAGTTATTTGTGCATGTAGTTAGCAATCTGTTGGTTGGTTTACAACGTTACAATGAAGAAAAGCCTTTGCAATTTTATCCGACTTAAACTAGTCCGACTAACTAGTTAGCAAGATTCTAGCTAATTTTAGCACAAGGTCGGTAGCGTTTTCAAGCACCACTTGTTTTTGAAGGACTTATAAGGTTTTCATTTTAGCACAGAACTGCCAATAAATGCACACAATTCGCTTGATAAATGCATCGAGGAGCCCATATATTTTCAGTGTAAGGGTTTTAAGCTAGCCACACAAGTGCAACATTGCTAACGGTGTTAGCCTTTTATAATGGGAAAAAATGCAGGCCAGAGGATAACAGTACAGCGAGTGTTTTATTGAAATGCAATTCTGACTGAAAACTGCACCTTCACTCATTTTCTAAAAATGTCAAAGTGTTTAAAATGAATTTTATATTGTTAAGATTTAGCGGTGCACTGTTATTTCATGCATGCTGATTATGAGGTGTGTGTGTGTGTGTGTGTGTGTGTGTACTGGGCTGCTGTAGACTGTAAAGTTAAGAATGAGATGATGAAAATTTTCTGTAGTGTTTCAGATAAAATTGTTGACAGTTCATAAAGGTTCTTTGTTTTGTTAGGGCAAAATGTTGGTGAAAAATCAGAAGTACGTGAAAGTGGCCAAAACTGAGGAGGGCTACGAAGACTTCAACACATTTCTTCAAAAAGGTTAGTGTCGTTTCAAACAACTCTGAATGTTTGAATAAACTGACCATTCAATCGATTTATGTTGTACCACACAAATTGTGTTGCTCTACAAAATAGTAATAATAATGGAAACATAAAACCAGGGAGAGTTTTCTCTGGTCATAATTTAATATTTTCTCAGTCATAGAAAAGCTAGGTCTTCCACTACAGTCTGAGCTGCGCTTGGCAGATGAATCAGGGACAGAAGTGGATGCAGATGTGTTTGAGGAGCTTTTGCAAGCAGGGAACCTTACTGTTACGGTGTCCACTGAACAATCAATAGGTAAGATATATTATTACTTGATTTTGATGGGAAAACAGTGGATCATCAGTGACAAATGCGGTGAAGGACAAATTATTTTGTCATTGTACGTGCATATATTAAACTGTGTTACAGTTGTGCTTCATGAGCATGTATCACACACTACGTCACCCGTGTCAGACATTTCATCCTCGTCTGTGTCAGAGAACTCTATCAGACTAGTATCCTCTGATTCATCAGATGCAACAGTAATTATTAAGACAAATGGAGGAAAAAGAACCCATGCCGAACGGGAATCAGCGAAAGAGGTGTGCAATCACTGCTTTTGTTGTTAATAATATATTATAGTTATTAAATTACTATATAGTTATTAAATCTCAGACATAAAGATCTTGTTCAGATCAGTTGTGGTTTTGTTGTTGGAAAGGCTAATGTCACAATTTTCTGATACTTGTAGATGGTGGGAGATGCTCTCCACTCTAAGCCAGGGTTATATTTACAAAATATATTTATAAATATTTGGGAGGAATATGACAAAACAAAGACACTGACAGATAGAACACGGAGACAGATGGTAAACCTTCTTGTGGCCGACATGACTGAAGTTCATGGGTAAGACTTCAGTGTTCACATTAAATATTTTATTTGCATAAACTAACATAGACTGATTATGAGACATGGCAGTAAAAACAATCTTACTACTGAGGAATCTTATTACAAAAAGGAATGTTAAAGGGCATAAAAATGCTTTCGTAAAAAATGCTATCATTAATTAAACTGACACTGCCAATTACACAAATCTGTGTGCATTTCAGAGGTTTAAAAATAATACAAATAATAATTTCTACTTTAAAGGAGGATCCCGCCAACCTCTGTTTGTATGAAATATGCTCTTGGCATCATCTCTGTATTTCCCAGCCTCAGAGATCCATATTCAGACAATGGATATGTAAGTTAATGCACTAGTGGCTGGTTCATATTACATTTTTTGGAGGTAGTACAATTGAACTTATTTTATGATTTTTCTCTTTGAATTTTACAGGAACACTTCTATGACCCACAGAGTGGACCTGGCTATTTGGCCTGGAGGCTAAAGACCGTCTAGCACAACACTTTTCCTCTGTGCCAGAAATTCTCCACCGGCACTACCGATCAAGATAGTCCAAAGAGAAAGAGGGAGTTTCTTCTGACTGACATGCAACTGCTTGGAGAGGATTGTCATGAAGCAATATCCTTTATGAAGCATTCAACTGATGCATCGGTTATCAAAGAGAAGATGAGGGCCACGTTTCAATATCGCCAGTCACTGGTTCAGGATCAGCAACAGTCATCAACAGTCTTGGATGTGTTTTCACGACACCCCTGGCTTGGTAAGACACATGGTTTTTCAAGTGAACAGTTGCTTAAGGTATTCACTTAAATTTGTACGAGATTGAAAGGATTCTGTTCTCCTGCAGATTGAACAAGTCTTCACCATGATGTTTGGAGAGGAGGTGTCAGGCAGACCTTTGGCAAAATGGCCTACTTATTTTAAACCCAGGATCCTGGCAGACTGCAAGTACCTGATTTCTAATGAGCATGTTGAAGAACTCTTGTGTGCACAGCAAAACTCTGATGGGACTGGTAAGCATTGCTCAATATTCTCTTTAATGTTTTTAATTCAGATGTAATTAGATCTGATTTGTCTCCTACTTTGCTTCTAGGCTGGGACAGTGACCTGCCAAGTATTTTACTGCTGGTTCACCTGCTTCCACCTACCTCCAAAGGCCACAAGAAGAGTGCCAAAATTAGCTCATATCAAGCTGTCGACCATGTTGTGAGATATCTGCGGGTATGTAATTTTTTTTAACATTATTATTTTGACACCCTTGTTTCATAAAACAAAAGTTGTTAAGTGGTGCTAAACACTTTTTCTCAAGATATTTCTTTGTTTTGTTACAGATTGGAACCAGTGTTGAAACCTTCCTTGCAGGTGTGAAGTCAGGACAGCCCTTCCTCCTGCGTGTTGGTGAGCAGAGGAACAACATCCAAAGGTTCTATGTCATCCTTGATCACAAGCCCATCCCTTGCAAAGCACAAACATCCCTGGCAGCTTTCGATGAGCTCTTCAAAGCACACTTCATCTTCAGTGTCAACTACCACAAATCCCTCTACAACTTTTACACATTCATCCAAACCACAGTGTTCAACATTGACGTTGGAAGTGCCAAAGAAAATCCCAGAGTCAGGGAGCTCAGAGCAAGATTTCTTTACAACCCTTGAGGTGATAAATATCCTTGGAGGCAAATATGTTTTTTTGTGTAAGGCACACCACAAAAGTTCTGCACTGCTTTGTCAGCATTGAAGGCTCAATCATGGTTTATATCCTGGAAAAACTTTACGTTTGCAATGTGGACAGCTGGGGTGCACTTTTGACTGATAGTGTTGACAATGTGAACATTCATAATAAAGCTGATGAACCCTCATCTTCTCAAGCAGTCAGTATAGACACCCCATTTGCCGCCCAACGGTCTGTTGTGAATCATCAAGTGTTAAATATGTGTGGTTCTGTTGTAGCACAGCTACAAGCACATGGTGTTGCTGAAAGCACAGTGCAAGCAATGGTAGAGTCCATGGAGGAACTTGTAAAGGGCATTCATTGTCAAGTTAAAGAAGCAGTTCACAGCTGTTCAGACATTCAGGGTACAGATTTGGATGAGAAGGTGGAAAAATGTTTTGAGCAACTTGAAAATCCTTTCTCCGTCTTGAACACAAGAGTGAAACGACAGAAGTTCTTTTGAGGAAAAGTTTGAAATAGTTGAACCAGTTGAAAATGTTCTCGGGGTGCGGTTTGATCTACGCAGAGATCGAACAACAGGAGTTTACACACAGATCCCTGTAACAGATAAATTTGTGTACGTGCCAATTTTGGGAACCCTAATGTCTATGTTCAAGAACAGTGAAATATGTGAACATTTCTTGCAAGCCAAACAACAGGAAGAAGGCATTTATAGAGACGTGTGATGGCTCGTATTTCAAAAGCAACAGTTTGTTTTCTCTTAAAAAACATGCTCTACAGATTCAACTTTATTATGATGAGTTTGAGACTGCAAATCCCTTAGGTTCAGAGAAAGGGATACACAAACTTGGTTCTATTTACTTTGTATTGAGAAACCTGCCCCCAAAATTTAATTCTGTGTTAATGAATATTCATGTTGTGGCACTCTTTTACTCACAAGATGTGAAGAAATATGGATTTGATGATATACTAAGGCCTCTCAATGATGATCTTAAAACACTTGAAACCCAAGGAATTGAAGTGCCTTTCTCTGACTCACCTTTGATTGGTTCTGTTATACAAGTAACAGGTGATAACCTAGGTTTACATGGACTGTTTGGTTTTGTTGAGTCCTTCAGTGGTACATATTGTTGTAGATTTTGTTTAACCAGTAAAGATGAGTTACAGTCTGTCTTCACTGAAGATGACCCTGGCATGATTTTAAGACATTTTAAGTGCTCTTTTTAATGTTAATGCATACTGTGAAGTGTCAACCACTAACTGGGTGAAGAACTATGGAACAGAATATCAGATTGATATGTTTGTTTGTGTTAGAACAAATATGGAAATTCCTGATTTCCGAAAGATCACCAACATCATTATAAGTGATGAGCGAGCTTTCATTCTGACTTCTAGAGTGGACACTCTTTATTTTGATGATCATTTGAATGCATACTGTATAGAGGACAGAGCAGATTCATTTGCTGTTTTTTCACTTAAGGAGTTGATTTCTTACAAACCTTATGACAGACAGTTTTCTAATGTGATGGATGAAAAAACATACATTGTGCCACATTGTCATACTGCGTGAAGTGTATTTTTGTGGAGAGGTTCTGTTGTTGCGACAAAGCAGAGCTGTTTATATGGTGTGCTTGTTTGAAATAAAAATTGATTCAGTTGATTTGTTCTGTTTATTTGTACATTTTGTTCTATATATTAGTATGTGTTGTTTGTGGGAGTGAAATTAGGGATTGTTAATTAACTCCCATGTATTCAAATAAAAATCAACTATTAAAAAAGAGTTATATTTTACACTTTCAATAGTGTTAATATAGATTTAACTCTATTTAGTGTTTAAAAAAACACGGTTGGAGATAAATTTTGACACTGAACACTAGAGTTGTTTAAATTCAACACTGCCAGTGTTAAATTTCAACTATGTGTGTTGCTGCAACTCTGTAATGGTGTTAGGATTTTGACACTTTTAAAAATGTTTTAACTCGTTTAGTGTGGACCAATATAGACACTTTAGAAGTGTTGAATTTAACTCTATTAGAGTTGAATTAACACTATTAAAATTGCTGTGTAGGTTACTGAAAAGGAACGTCAGTATCACTTTACTCAAATTTCAAATATACATTTTGAATATATAACAATTGGTAATATGCTGATGATTTTATACATCCTTAGCACTGGTAAATGGGATAAGATCACTTTGAACATCTTGAAATTCTTTTAATTTATTAATAATTATGATTTGCAGCATTCCATATGAAAGCATTAGTTAAGTATTAATTAGATCTGCCTCAATACCACAAGCTGACTTTTCCAAAGCTTTAAATGTCATCAGATATCATCCATTCTTATGTGACTTTTTTTCTGTAAAAACTCCTAATAAAAATTAAAAAAAAAAAAGAAAGAAAATACACTTAATAAAACTTAGAGCTATTTTTTTTACTATTCATGTAAATACTTTCATGCAAACACGTATACTGCAGATATAACAAAGTATAAATCTAATTTAAAAATACTGTCAATCTTAAAAAACGGTCATCATGTGTATATATGTAAGTATATATTATTTCCATTTAAAAATCCTTTGAAATTGTTTATTGCAGAATCTTTATTCATCTTATTTTTTATAGTGATAGTATCTTGCAGACTGGTGATATCTGTAGAATGTATTTATGTCTAATTCTGAACCATTAAGTACTGTGTTCAAGAAACTCTATTGCTCCCTATAGAAAGTTTTCAAGCACAGTAAAAAAAATCTTTACTGCTAGGTTTACCTTACGAAAAGCAAAACAATCACAACATTTCCTTCTTTTAGTAATTAGCTTGAACAATGAAAAAAAACATGCAATAAATGATATGATTTGTTTTTTTCATAAACAGCTGAAGACTATTCTGATTACGACAACTTAACTCCAGGCGCCTACTCACCCCACATCACCACCCACATAAAGGCCTTCAGCAGAGTCTTCCTCCCTACAATCTACAGCATCGTCTTCATCGTGGGGTTAATTGGCAACGGCCTGGTGTTGTGTGTCCTGGTCAAGTACCATAAAAGGTCCAACATGTCAGATGTGTGCCTCTTCAACCTGGCCCTTTCAGACCTCCTTTTCCTTCTCTCATTGCCTTTCTGGGCTCATTACGCCGCCATCACTCAGTGGGTCTTTGGGAGATTCATGTGCCATGCAGTGATGGCACTCCACATGCTGGGATACTATGGAAGTATCTTCTTCATGATGCTCATGACCATAGACCACTATGCTGTCATTGTCCACACCCATACCTCTCTCCTCTCCAAGAACTGGTCTGTCAGAGCAATCATAGCCCTGATTTTGTTTATGTGGGCACTTAGCCTTGTAGCTTCTCTGCCAAATATCATTTTCTCAAAAGCAACAAAGTTAAACATCACAAATCAATGCATGTGTATTGTGGATACACATACCCGAAACCCGAAATGGAGGCTATTCTCTTACATCAAGCTGAACATCCTCGGCTTAATTATCAGTGATGGTGTTCTGCTACTCGAGCATCATCCCCATGTTAATGTCCATGAAGTCTCAGAAGAAACAGTTAAATAGCATGTTTCTGATATAACTTGAAAACATGAACATAGCAACACTTAACAGAAAATGGCTCAGAAGTCAAGGATCAGTTGGCAAAACAGTGAACATCCCAAAATGTGTGCTGTAGCAAGAAAAAAATAGTTCCTGTTGAAAGGTGACATAGAGACAGGTGACTGTGTTTAAGAAAGATTTTTGTCATTTAGACTGTACATGTAAAGAAGAGACAGAACTGACTGCATTTCTAAAAAATGGCTCTTAACATCACTTCTAAATACTTACTCTGTGCCTAGTGGAAACACAACAAACACCATAATCCTAGCTGGGGGAGTGGGGGAGTGGTTGAAAGAGAGAGAGAGAGAGAAAGAAAGAAAGAAAAACAGAAGTGTTACATCAGTTATATTAGTTTCAGGGTTTCAGAGACCATGTTTTCCAGGTGTTATTTATATTACTGAAAAGCATATCATGTGAAAATCTTACACCTGACAGTATCAGTCAATCTACAAAGATGAGTTTATAAAACATAATTGCATAATTTCTCCAAGAAATAAAACACAGCTGTAAACATTAGGGACACATTGTTTAGAGAAATGAATGCCATCTATATTACGTTTCAGTGTTTTAATATTTGGGATGCATTCAAGAAGATCTCTCGCTCCTTTATTGTTGTGTGTGGGTCACCTGCTCATGTAATTATCAGTTAGGTGGAAATGACTAATCTGAATTAACATCAGCATTTTCAAGGATGGCAAGAAACCTGCACTCCAGAAAGTGACTAAGCCCTTACTTGGACTGGGATGCTCACCACTCAATGTGATTGAAGTTTCGAACATGCTACTTCAGAAAGGCAACAAGCATACATTGGAGGAAGTGTTGTTAAAAGTCTGCATTCGACACTGCTAGGCAGACCTGCCATTACCGAACTTGGTCTTGTCACACGTGTAGATGACATAAGCATATACACTTTGCAGGAACGCTATCCTAAGTTGTGCAGTGGGCTGTGACTGATACAGAGACCATAGATTCAAAACTCCAACGGCACATCCCTCCTCCACTCATGCCTAAAGTAAAAAAGGAACTGCAACACATGAAGCATTTGAGGGTCATAAGCAGGGTAGAGGAGCCCATGGAGTGGTGTGCAGGCATTGTTGTGGTACCTAGAAAGTCTGGGGACCCACAGTTCAATGAATCAGTGTGAAGGGAGAAATACATTCTTCCCTCTGTTGAACAGACCCTTGGACTGTTAGCGGGAGCTTGTGTTTTTAGTAAGCTTGATGCGAACATGGGCTCGAACATGAGATCCCTCGAGCTGAGCAGTCCGCCAAGCTGACAACTTTTATCACACCGTTTGGACGGTACTACTTCAATCATCTGCCCTTCGGTATCGCATCGGCACCTGAACACTTTCAAAACCGCATGGTAACGGAAGTCACTGATGGCCTGGATGGAGTGGTCTATCACATGGATGATGTACTTGTGTCGGGGTGTTCTCAAGTGAAGCATAATGCATGCCTCCACGCTGTGCTCCAAAAGATGGAAAATTCTGGCATTACCCTCAACTTACACAAATGTGCCTTGTCGCAGCGTGTAGTCAAGTTTCTCTGACACATTATATCAGACTCAGGTGTGCAACCAGACCCAGATAAGACTGTCCCTCTTCTACGGAAGTGGCAAAGAATTTTTTTGTATCGGATCACCACCTGCTGTGGGTTTTGGGCTGTAATTCAGAGAAAATAGAATTAGTGTTAGTATTTGCTTTTATTATACCCACACCCACCTTTGACTTACATTGTTTCAATCTATAGTATGATACATTCCACAAATATCAGTTTAGAAAGAGAGCAGACCACCCCAGTTACACCCAGACAATATCAGAACATTCCAACATTAAATGCTTAAATTAAGCCCATGAATAAGGGTCCTATTATACAGAGTTGTGCTGATTTATTGGTTTATATAACCAAAAAATATTTCTCATCAGGGTAGTTTATATAGTTTTCTGTAACCTCTACTGTGAAGTACTTGGAAGGTTATAAAGCTATTATGTAATGCATAAAATTAGCATTCTAACCTCTTACATGTCTTTGCTTCAATATTCTTTGACTTCCTCCCATACTTTTTCCCTTTTCCCTTCCTTTTTGTCCTCTTCTTCTTTCTGTGCCCTTCTGATTGCTCTTTTAGTCTCTCTCTTTGGTCAGCTCATCAATCTTCTCCTTTTTCCACTCTACTTTGAGCTTACACATCTCAAACTGATGGGATTTTCTTTTTTCTGCCAGCTGTGCCGTGGGGGCCATGGACACACCTGGTTGAAAGTAATTGTAGAAATTATTCAATGGATTTAGAACGTTCTGTTAACTTTACTGTTGTCTAACAAACTCTCATCCCTCTGGGCCCCTGTATATTACACAAAGAGAGTGGGAAATGACATTACAAAAGTCTCCTGTTGACAGCTAGGCTTCTGCCAGCCTGAGGATGCATACACTGCAGTGTGTCACAGCGGTCCCACCCCCCCTGTGTGTCCCTGGCATCAAGACCTCTAGCAAGCCGCTAGCTTGCTAGCCATCATCCATAACGAGCGCCTGTAAACCAAGAAACATACTCACCACTAGTGCCACTGATGGACGTTTCATCTAATGTGCCCATCTCCACGCGGGTATTCCTTTTGGCCCTGGTCCGCACGCCCTTTCGATTTTGGTCAGAGGTCTCCATGTCCTGCACTGTTGTATCATTTCCTCCTTATATTGATGAAGTTTGTAAACGCGAGTTTTCCTGTGTCCCACATTGATTACGTAGGATAGCGGGAACGTGAAATCTCCCACCCATGACATCACAAACTAGCTGGAGGTCACCATAAAGTAACTACCATAAAGCAAATATTTTATTAAAATGAAAAAAAAGAAGACAAAATGAGCAGATTAACTCGGCTAAAGAAGCTTATTAATCAGTGCAGTTCTATGAAGAATACCCTGAAGTTGATTAAGTGACTTCAGAAAATAAAACTGCTAAAAAAATATATATTTAATGCACAATATGCCACTGAGATATGGAAATGAAGAAAAGAATAAACAGTGGAGATCAATATGCTTGGTAAGAAATACACTATATTGCCAAAAGTATTCGCTCACCCATCCAAATAATCAGAATCCGGTGTTCCAACCACTTCCATGGCCATAGGTGTATAAAATCAAGCACCTAGGCATGCAGACTGTTTTTACAAACATTTGTGAAAGAATGGGTCGCTCTC
Source organism: Hemibagrus wyckioides (assembly GCF_019097595.1). NCBI lineage: Eukaryota > Metazoa > Chordata > Actinopteri > Siluriformes > Bagridae > Hemibagrus > Hemibagrus wyckioides. Next base: position 5,634,266 of record NC_080710.1, on the reverse strand, counting down.
AGGAGCTCAGTGAATTCCAGCGTGGAACTGTGATAGGATGCCACCTGTGCAACAAATCCAGTCGTGAAATTTCCTCGCTCCTAAATATTCCACAGTCAACTGTCAGCTGTATTATAAGAAAGTGGAGGTGTTTGGGAACGACAGCAACTCAGCCACGAAGTGGTAGGCCACGTAAACTGACGGAGCGGGGTCAGCGGATGCTGGGGCGCATAGTGCAAAGAGGTCGCCAACTTTCTGCAGAGTCAGTCACTACAGACCTCCAAACTTCATGTGGCCTTCAGATTAGCTCAAGAACAGTGCGCAGAGAGCTTCATGGAATGGGTTTCCATGGCCGAGCAGCTGCATCCAAGCCATACATCACCAAGTGCAATGCAGAGCATCGGATGCAGTGGTGTAAAGCACGCCGCCACTGGACTCTAGAGCAGTGGAGACGCGTTCTCTGGAGTGACGAATCGCGCTTCTCCATCTGGCAATCTGATGGACGAGTCTCAGTTTGCCGGTTGCCAGGAGAACGGTACTTGTCCGACTGCATTGTGCCCAGTGTAAAGTTTGGTGGGGGGGGGATTATGGTGTGGGGTTGTTTTTCAGGAGCTGGGCTTGGCCCCTTAGTTCCAGTGAAAGGAACTCTGAATGCTTCAGCATACCAAGACATTTTGGACAATTCCATGCTCCCAACTTTGTGGGAACAGTTTGGAGCTGGCCCCTTCCTCTTCCAACATGACTGTGCACCAGTGCACAAAGCAAGGTCCATAAAGACATGGATGACAGAGTCTGGTGTGGATGAACTTGACTGGCCTGCACAGAGTCCTGACCTCAACCCGATAGAACACCTTTGGGATGAATTAGAGCGGAGACTGAGAGCCAGGCCTTCTCGTCCAACATCAGTGTGTGACCTCACAAATGCGCTTCTGGAAGAATGGTCAAAAATTCCCATAAACACACTCCTAAACCTTGTGGACAGCCTTCCCAGAAGAGTTGAAACTGTTATAGCTGCAAAGGGTGGACCGACGTCATATTGAACCCTATGGATTAGGAATGGGATGTCACTTAAGTTCATAGGCGAGTCAAGGCAGGTGAGCGAATACTTTTGGCAATATAGTGTATATAACAGATTAAGTAAAAGTACACTCATTTGCAATAAGTGATAATGTTGGTGGACATTACAGCATAATCGTACCATTGCATGAAGCCTCTTTATTTTAATAGGATTTGTCGACAAGCAGCACATGAGGGAAGGGCAAAACAAATTTCTGTCAGGTGCAAATCAATCATCAGTGCATCAAAGGTCTCCTTCAGTAAGTGGATCCAATTCATAAACAGGTAGGCACATAATGACAGAAGGAACATAGACATGTATATCATAAAGTCACTTTGTTGCTGTTCTCTTTGTAATTTGCATAAAATATGCATTTTAAATATTTTAAATAAATAAGGCATATAGTGTCAATTATTTTACATAAAGGTGTACATAAACATTACATGTTTTATTTGCTTTTAAAGGTTTTCACAGGGTCTACGGTTACAGCAGATCGACATGATGGATGACAGCATTGCAGGCAGTTCAGCAACTCTTAGTAAAAAGATGAAGAAAATAAGCAGTGGAAAAGATGAAGGCGTACAGGAAGAAGGGAGTTTGTTGTGATAAATGAAAGCCATTTTCGGCACAAAAGAAACGTATGTTAGAGCAATATCAACTTTAAATAAATGTCAAATTTAGTTTAACATGTTAAATTTATGTTAATTAACATGATAATTCTAGTACTCTGCCAATTCAAGGTGAGGAGATATAAACTTCACCCTAATCCTAACATAATTTTATTGTATATTAAGCCAGTAAAAATGTACCAGAAGTAACAAAAAGGGTCAAGGATTGTATAAAAGATAAGTTATGATAAAATAATGAAAACTACAAAAGTGCAAATGTTTGCATTGACAAATTAATTAAAAATCAACTTTAACTAATTTCTGATGAAGCAACTTAGGTGCTAACTGTGTATTAAATATCACGCTGAAAACAAAATCTCAGATCAAAAATGGGATGCAAGCTTTTGCACTAAACTGTACCAAAGTTACTGTTATTATGATCTATCTTGTTGTGGCTTTGTTTGTTGTGTTGGTTTTCGATGAGTATGGTAGAGGAAGAATGGCTGGTGGGTGGAAAAGAAAGAAGTGGGTCTTTGGGATGCTAGGTGTGATGCATCATCCACAGTGAGGATCTGGAAAACCTATTCTACGTCTTCTAGAGAGAAGATCTTGAAGGCATCTTGTCCCCTTGATTGCCCATCATGTGATACCCGGGTCATCAATTATCAGTGACGAGTGGCGTGCATATCGCATACTCCCTGCACTAGGGTACAACCATCACACTGTCAACCACAGCAGGTGGTATGTAGATCCCCACACTGGTGCCCATACCCAGCATGTTGAAAGGGCGAATGGAGAGCCTACAAGGAGCAGATCTGGAGGCTTAGGGGAAATCAGACTGAGAGGTTGCTTTCTGACCACCTTGCAGTTATTGAGTGGAATGAATGGCTAGCAAAGAAACACCATGGTGGTGCATTTGGCAGACTGATTCATGACATTTCAAAAAAGTACAAGTAGTCATTCAGTCACTATAACCACTGTAAGAGCACTGAGATGGCAGGAATTGAGGTCTTTCTATGGGAAAGATAAACTTAATTTATTTTGTCTTGATAGTGTCAAATGTAAATGTCATATATTGTATATTTGTTTTTCTATCTCTGCTAATTGTGAGACTTCAGTTTGAAATGTAGAATTTGCAAATTTGTTTCTATTGTGCTCATTTTTTTGGTTATTTTGTGCATCTTGAAATAAATATTTCTACACTGAACAAAATTATAAACGCAACACTTTTATTTTTGCCCCCATTTTTCATGAGCTGAACTCAAAGATCTAAGACTTTTTCTATGAACACAAAAGGCCTATTTCTCTCAAATATTGTTCACAAATCTGTCTAAATCTGTGTTAGTGAGCACTTCTCCTTTGCCGAGGAAATCCATCCACCTCACCGGTGTGGCATATCAAGATGCTGATTAGACAGCATGATTATTGCACAGGTGTGCCTTAGGCTGGACACAATAAAAGGCTACTCTAAAATGTGCAGTTTTACTGTATTGGGGGGGTCCAGGGGGCGTCCGAAAACTAGTCAGTATCTGGTGTGACCACCATTTGCCTCACGCAGTGCAACACATCTCCTTCGCATAGAGTTGATCATGTTGTTGATTGTGGCCTGTGGAATATTGCTCCACTCCTCTTCAATGGCTGTGCGAAGTTGCTTGATATTGGCAGGAACTGGAACACGCTGTTGTATACACCGATCCAGAGCATCCCAAACATGCTCAATGGGTGACATGTCCGGTGAGTATGCTGGCCATGCAAGAACTGGGATGTTTTCAGCTTCCAGGAATTGTGTACAGATCCTTGCAACATGGGGCCGTGCATTATCATGCTGCAACATGAGGTGATGGTCGTGGATGAATGGCACAAGAATGGGCCTCAGGATCTTGTCACGGTATCTCTGTGCATTTAAAATGCCATCAATAAAATGCACCTATGTTCGTTGTCCATAACATACGCCTGCCCATACCATAACCCCACCGCCACCATGGGCCACTCGATCCACCACGTTGACATCAGCAAACCGCTCACCCACATGACGCCATACACGCTGTCTGCCATCTGCCCTGTACAGTGAAAACCGGGATTCATCCATGAAGAGAACACCTCTCCAAAGTGCCAGACGCCATCCAGTGTGAGCATTTGCCCACTCAAGTCGGTTACGACAACAAACTGCAGTCAGGTCGAGACCCCGATGAGGACGAAGAGCATGCAGATGAGCTTCCCTGAGACGGTTTCTGACAGTTTGTGCAGAAATTCTTTGCTTATGCAAACCGATTGTTGCAGCAACAGTCCGGGTGGCTGGTCTCAGACGATCTTGGAGGTGAATATGCTGGATGTGGAGGTCCTGGGCTGGTGTGGTTACACGTGGTCTGTGGTTGTGAGGCCGGTTGGATGTACTGCCAAATTCTCTGAAACGCCTTTGGAGATGGCTTATGGTAGAGAAATGAACATTCAATTCACGGGCAACAGCTCTGGTGGACATTCCTGAAGTCATCATGCCAATTGCACACTCCCTCAAAACTTGCGACATCTGTGGCATTGTGCTGTGTGATAAAACTGCACATTTTAGAGTGGCCTTTTATTGTAGCCAGCCTAAAGGCTTGGTCACACTACAAGACTTTAACCATCGGCAGATCGCTTTGCTGTTCAGACTACATGACTTCACTGTATGTCTTTTTGTCCTTGTGGTGTTCACACTACGCGACGCTTCGTAAATGATCCACAAGAGGGGGTCGCACACCACACCATCTGACAACAACACTTGTCACTCAACACTGTCCCCAAACCACGTTTTGTCACGAAAACACACGAGACAGGTGGATCCGTAAATGACGCGAGACTTTCAGTAGAGGTTTGTTTTGAAAATGGACGTCGGCAGGAGTCTCACTCTAAATAAATGTTAAATTTTTTAAATAAATGTTGTGTCCACGCTATTTTTGAAGCCATGTTGCTGCTGCTGCTTTTCTTCCGATGACCTCAACTCTGTTGACTTGATCTCTCATTGGCTGGAGGTCGTAGCTACAGTTAACACCACGTGATGTCGAGTCGGCCGACCGTCCCAGATATTTAACATGCCAGATATCTGGATTTTGTCTGCGAGGTGTCAGTGACGCGTCAGCGAGCCTCTTTAATGCGTCGTTCATCGTTCACACATAAAGATTGCCGAGCGCTGATCACCCGCTGATTTTCCCACGATCACAGACCGATCTGTCGGCCAGCTCGTTAATTTGCAAATCGGGCTTGAAATCCTGTGGTGTGAACTAGACTTAACACAGATTTAGACAGATTTGTGAACAATATTTGAGAGAAATAGGCCTTTTGTGTACATAGAAAAAGTCTTAGATCTTTGAGTTCAGCTCATGAAAAATGGGGGCAAAAACGAAAGTGTTGCGTTTATAATTTTGTTCAGTGTAGTTTCACTACATAGATTATTCCACACTTTATGTTGCTGGGGTTGTGGGGTGAGAACTTGCCCGGAGATAGGTTGCTGTAATCAAAATAGTTTTCAGGTGTTTATGAAGAAAACAAATTATATCACTTACTGCATGATTTTTTTTTTAATGGTGAAGCTAATCACGAAAAGAAGAAAACTTTGTGGTTGTTTTGCTATTCATATGGTAAATATACTAGTAAAGAGTTTTTTTTACTGTGTTTGAAAACTTTCTGTAGGGAGCAGTAGATATTCTTTAACACAGTACTTAATGGTTCAGAAATAGACATATACATTCTAGAGATTTTGCCAGTCTGAAAGCTAGTATCAGTATCAAAAATAATACAGAATAAAATTAAGAATTAATTCAATCTTATTCTGTAACCAACAATTTCAAAGGATTTGTAAATGGAAATAATTAGATATACATATTTACATATATACACATGATGACCGTAATTTTTTTAAAGATTGATAATATTTTTAAATGAGATTTATACTTTGTTATATGTGCAGTATAAGTGAAAGTATTGTGAAAGAGATGAAAGTATTTACATGAATAATAAAAAAAGCTGTAAGTTTAATTAAGTGTATTTTATTTATTTTTTTCAATTTATATTAGGAGAGTTGACAGAAAAAAGTCACATAAGAATGGATGATAGGTCCATTTTTACTTTAGGCATGAGTGGAAGAGGGATGCGCCGTTGGAGTTTTGGGGGAAAATGGGACAGCACCTGGGCTTAATTTACTAATGTCAGGCCATTGCCAATTAACCCCACGATGAAGACGATGCTGTAGATTGTAGGGAGGAAGACTTGGAAAACCCTGAAACTAATATTACTGACGTAACACGTAACACTGTTTTTCTTTCTTTCTTTCTTTCTTTCTTTCTTTCTTTCTTTCTTTCTTTCTTTCTTTCTTTCTTTCTTTCTTTCTTTCTCTCTCTCTCTCTCTCTCTCTCTCTCTCTCTCTCTCTTCCATTTCTATCTCTTTCAACCACTCCCCCACTCCCCCAGCTAGGATTATGGTGTTTGTTGTGTTTCCACTAGGCACAGAGTAAGTATTTAGAAGTGATGTTAAGAGCCATTTTTTAGAAATGCAGTCAGTTCTGTCTCTTCTTTACATGTACAGTCTAAATGACAAAAATCTTTCTTAAACACAGTCACCTGTCTCTATGTCACCTTTCAACAGGAACTATTTTTTTCTTGCTACAGCATGCACTTTGGGATGTTCACTGTTTTGCCAACTGATCCTTGACTTCTGAGCCATTTTCTGTTAAGTGTTGCTATGTTCAGGTTTTCAAGTGATATCAGAAACATGCTATTTAATTTTCTTTCACACTGGCACCACAATATGAGGTAAACACTGCAAAAAGCTTCAGAGCAACTTCTAAATTTCAAGTGTGAAAGGTTTTCATTAATAGAAATAACACTATCAGTAGCCAAGTTTACATCAACAACTGGAAAACATGACTATTGACTGGGATACTTTTTTGCCCTGAAACTGCTATTACTGACATAATAGCACTTTATTTAATTATTGACCTGACTCTAATTTATGAGGTTACTGTGCAATTTAATGTAACTGACACCAAAGAATAATATTTTGTTAATAAAAGTAATAAATGGGTTTTTTGTACAAAACATGAATACACAATATAGAGAAGGTAAAATAAGAGAATTTACAGAGTCACAGACATTCGATGCTTGATGGTAAATGCAGCTCTTATATTGTATAATGTAGAACTTTTTATCCCTCTGGAGAATGTATGTTGTGTAATGTATATTAATTCTGTTCCTGGGACTGAGCAAAAGTCTCCTGTGTAGACCAGCTGGTCTCAGTATGTGTATGTGTTTGGGGAAGAATGAACAAAATCACTGCAAGGTATTAAACCATATATTTTAAATGCTATTTTCTAAAAACTTTATAATGGTAGCAAGTTGTTAACAAACACGGCCTGGTCAAAATTATTAAGCATAGTTTAGATGTTTTGACTTTGATCTGTCAGTGAGAAGCATGAGAATATAGTGGTCATCCTCTGTGAGCTCTCACTTTCAATTATTGGGCACTGACCAAAGCAAAGAGGAAACCACTCCTTCAGGATCTTTAGAAATAAATTCCTGAATCTCTGCCCCACAAAGGCATAGATGATGGGGTTGAGGCAGCAGTGAGTGAATGCTATGTTTTCCACCCACTGTATAGCCATGTTCAGGTCCTGATACCACTGACAGTTGTTCATATAACCCAGTTGATACAGGAACTTCAGGAAGATGACGATGTTGTAAGGCGTCCAGAAAATGAAGAAAACACTGACCAAAACCAGTATGAGTCTGACAGCTTTGTGTTTCTTCTGAGACTTCATGGACATTAAGATGGGGATGATGCGCGAGTAGCAGAACACCATCACTGAGAGAGGAATGATTAAGCCGAGGATGTTCAGCTCGATGTAAGAGAACAGCCTCCATTTCAGGTTTGGATATTCAAAACTACATGTGGATTCATTTGGTTTATTTGACATGCATTGTGAGAAAATGATATTTGGCAGAGAAGCTACCAGGCTAAGTGTCCACGTAAACAAAATCAGGGCTATGATTGCTCTGACAGACCAGTTCTTGGAGAGGAGAGAGGTATAGGTGTGGACAATGACAGCATAGCGGTCTATGGTCATGAGCATCATGAAGAAGATACTTCCATAGTATCCCAGCATGTACAGTGCTGTCACTGCATGGCACATGAATCTCCCAAAGACCCATTGAGTGATGGCGGCGTAATGAGCCCAGAAAGGCAATGAGAGAAGGAAAAGGAGGTCTGAAAGGGCCAGGTTGAAGAGGCACACATCTGACATGTTGGACCTTTTATGGTACTTGACCAGGACACACAGCACCAGGCCGTTGCCAATTAACCCCACGATGAAAACGATGCTGTAGATTGTAGGGAGGAAGACTCTGCTGAAGGCGTTTATGTGGGTGGTGTTGTGGGGTGAGTAGGCGCCTGGAGTTAAGTTGTAGTAATCAGAATAGTCTTCAGCTGTTTATGAAAAAACAAATCATATCATTTACTGCATGTTTTTTTCATTGTTCAAGCTAATTACTAAAAGAAGGAAATGTTGTGATTGTTTTGCTTTTCGTAAGGTAAACCTAGCAGTAAAGAATTTTTTTACTGTGCTTGAAAACTTTAGAGATTTTAATTTTTTAATTTTTGAACTTTAATAGATTTTCTCGAACACAGTACTTAATGGTTCCGAATTAGACATAAATACATTCTACAGATATCACCAGTCTGCCAGATACTATCACTATAAAAAATAAAATGAATTTTTAAATTAGATTTATACTTTGTTATATCTGCAGAATACGTGTTTGCATGAAAGTATTTACATGAATAATAAAAAATAAGTTTTATTAAGTGTATTTTCTTTCTTTTTAAAAAATTTTATTGGGAGTTTTTACAGAAAAAAAGTCACATAAGAATGGATGATATCTGATGACATTTAAAGCTTTGGAAAAGTCAGCTTGTGGTATTGAGGCAGATCTAATTAATACTTAACTAATGCTTTCATACTGAATGCTGTAGATCATAATTATTAATAAATAAAAAGAATTTCAAGATGTTCAAATTGATCTTATTCCATTTACCAGTGCTAAGGATGTATAAAATCATCAGCATATTACCAATTGTTATATATTAAATATTTATATTTGAAATTTGAGTAAAGTGGTACTGACGTTCCTTTTAATAACCTACATTACTCTAAGACTCTGTAAAAGCAGACAAGTATGGACACAGTCAGCTGTTCAGCTTTAAAACAAATAAAAAGCACTTACATGTTGTCTCGTTGGGAGAAATCATTGCCATTATTCATTAGTCCAAGTGTGAGTGTGAAAGAAGGTTGTATGTCTTGATATGAAAACAAGGGACTGAGCGATTTTGCTGTGATATTTCTGAGGTGGGGTTTCATCCTACTCCCAGAACAGCCAAGTCTCAAATTTTTGTGTCCTTTTATGGATGAATTGTGCTAATTTTAGCAGAAAAACAAGAACACTGCAATTCCAAGAACCTTTTAAAATAATCGACAAACAAGACATACCAAGTCATGAACTCATTAGTCACATCAGTGTCCTCATCTCTACTGCTTTCTTTTAAACAAAAACTTGTGCAGGATCTAAAGAAAAACGGTAACGCTTTATAATAACTGCACACTTTTAAGTATTAGTTAAGCATGAGTACATACTTTATTAATCATTTACAAAGCATTGCTTCTATATTAATACTCATTAGCAATGAGCACATTATAAATGTCATTATAAATGCTTTATTCATGATCAAAAAGCATATATATAATGTGCTTGATAATAGCATTTACATACTTTATTAATGATCAATTTATATTTTTAAAATAAGCATTCCACAGGCCACAATCAACAACATGATCAACTCTATGCGAAGGAAATGTGTTGCACTGCATGAGGCAAATGGTGGTCACACCAGATACTGACTAGTTTTCGGACGCCCCCTGGACCCCCCCAATACAGTAAAACTGCACATTTTAGAGTGGCCTTTTATTGTGTCCAGCCTAAGGCACACCTGTGCAATAATCATGCTGTCTAATCAGCATCTTGATATGCCACACCGGTGAGGTGGATGGATTTCCTCGGCAAAGGAGAAATGCTCACTAACACAGATTTAGACAGATTTGTGAACAATATTTGAGAGAAATAGGCCTTTTGTGTACATAGAAAAAGTCTTAGATCTTTGAGTTCAGCTCATGAAAAATGGGGGTATAGGTATATCAGTATAGAAATATTTATTTCAAGATGCACAAAATAACCAAAAAAATGAGCACAATAGAAACAAATTTGCAAATTCTACATTTCAAACTGAAGTCTCACAATTAGCAGAGATAGAAAAACAAATATACAATATATGACATTTACATTTGACACTATCAAGACAAAATAAATTAAGTTTATCTTTCCCATAGAAAGACCTCAATTCCTGCCATCTCAGTGCTCTTACAGTGGTTATAGTGACTGAATGACTACTTGTACTTTTTTGAAATGTCATGAATCAGTCTGCCAAATGCACCACCATGGTGTTTCTTTGCTAGCCATTCATTCCACTCAATAACTGCAAGGTGGTCAGAAAGCAACCTCTCAGTCTGATTTCCCCTAAGCCTCCAGATCTGCTCCTTGTAGGCTCTCCATTCGCCCTTTCAACATGCTGGGTATGGGCACCAGTGTGGGGATCTACATACCACCTGCTGTGGTTGACAGTGTGATGGTTGTACCCTAGTGCAGGGAGTATGCGATATGCACGCCACTCGTCACTGATAATTGATGACCCGGGTATCACATGATGGGCAATCAAGGGGACAAGATGCCTTCAAGATCTTCTCTCTAGAAGACGTAGAATAGGTTTTCCAGATCCTCACTGTGGATGATGCATCACACCTAGCATCCCAAAGACCCACTTCTTTCTTTTCCACCCACCAGCCATTCTTCCTCTACCATACTCATCGAAAACCAACACAACAAACAAAGCCACAACAAGATAGATCATAATAACAGTAACTTTGGTACAGTTTAGTGCAAAAGCTTGCATCCCATTTTTGATCTGAGATTTTGTTTTCAGCGTGATATTTAATACACAGTTAGCACCTAAGTTGCTTCATCAGAAATTAGTTAAAGTTGATTTTTAATTAATTTGTCAATGCAAACATTTGCACTTTTGTAGTTTTCATTATTTTATCATAACTTATCTTTTATACAATCCTTGACCCTTTTTGTTACTTCTGGTACATTTTTACTGGCTTAATATACAATAAAATTATGTTAGGATTAGGGTGAAGTTTATATCTCCTCACCTTGAATTGGCAGAGTACTAGAATTATCATGTTAATTAACATAAATTTAACATGTTAAACTAAATTTGACATTTATTTAAAGTTGATATTGCTCTAACATACGTTTCTTTTGTGCCGAAAATGGCTTTCATTTATCACAACAAACTCCCTTCTTCCTGTACGCCTTCATCTTTTCCACTGCTTATTTTCTTCATCTTTTTACTAAGAGTTGCTGAACTGCCTGCAATGCTGTCATCCATCATGTCGATCTGCTGTAACCGTAGACCCTGTGAAAACCTTTAAAAGCAAATAAAACATGTAATGTTTATGTACACCTTTATGTAAAATAATTGACACTATATGCCTTATTTATTTAAAATATTTAAAATGCATATTTTATGCAAATTACAAAGAGAACAGCAACAAAGTGACTTTATGATATACATGTCTATGTTCCTTCTGTCATTATGTGCCTACCTGTTTATGAATTGGATCCACTTACTGAAGGAGACCTTTGATGCACTGATGATTGATTTGCACCTGACAGAAATTTGTTTTGCCCTTCCCTCATGTGCTGCTTGTCGACAAATCCTATTAAAATAAAGAGGCTTCATGCAATGGTACGATTATGCTGTAATGTCCACCAACATTATCACTTATTGCAAATGAGTGTACTTTTACTTAATCTGTTATATACACTATATTGCCAAAAGTATTCGCTCACCTGCCTTGACTCGCCTATGAACTTAAGTGACATCCCATTCCTAATCCATAGGGTTCAATATGACGTCGGTCCACCCTTTGCAGCTATAACAGTTTCAACTCTTCTGGGAAGGCTGTCCACAAGGTTTAGGAGTGTGTTTATGGGAATTTTTGACCATTCTTCCAGAAGCGCATTTGTGAGGTCACACACTGATGTTGGACGAGAAGGCCTGGCTCTCAGTCTCCGCTCTAATTCATCCCAAAGGTGTTCTATCGGGTTGAGGTCAGGACTCTGTGCAGGCCAGTCAAGTTCATCCACACCAGACTCTGTCATCCATGTCTTTATGGACCTTGCTTTGTGCACTGGTGCACAGTCATGTTGGAAGAGGAAGGGGCCAGCTCCAAACTGTTCCCACAAAGTTGGGAGCATGGAATTGTCCAAAATGTCTTGGTATGCTGAAGCATTCAGAGTTCCTTTCACTGGAACTAAGGGGCCAAGCCCAGCTCCTGAAAAACAACCCCACACCATAATCCCCCCCCCACCAAACTTTACACTGGGCACAATGCAGTCGGACAAGTACCGTTCTCCTGGCAACCGGCAAACTGAGACTCGTCCATCAGATTGCCAGATGGAGAAGCGCGATTCGTCACTCCAGAGAACGCGTCTCCACTGCTCTAGAGTCCAGTGGCGGCGTGCTTTACACCACTGCATCCGATGCTCTGCATTGCACTTGGTGATGTATGGCTTGGATGCAGCTGCTCGGCCATGGAAACCCATTCCATGAAGCTCTCTGCGCACTGTTCTTGAGCTAATCTGAAGGCCACATGAAGTTTGGAGGTCTGTAGTGACTGACTCTGCAGAAAGTTGGCGACCTCTTTGCACTATGCGCCCCAGCATCCGCTGACCCCGCTCCGTCAGTTTACGTGGCCTACCACTTCGTGGCTGAGTTGCTGTCGTTCCCAAACACCTCCACTTTCTTATAATACAGCTGACAGTTGACTGTGGAATATTTAGGAGCGAGGAAATTTCACGACTGGATTTGTTGCACAGGTGGCATCCTATCACAGTTCCACGCTGGAATTCACTGAGCTCCTGAGAGCGACCCATTCTTTCACAAATGTTTGTAAAAACAGTCTGCATGCCTAGGTGCTTGATTTTATACACCTATGGCCATGGAAGTGGTTGGAACACCGGATTCTGATTATTTGGATGGGTGAGCGAATACTTTTGGCAATATAGTGTATTTCTTACCAAGCATATTGATCTCCACTGTTTATTCTTTTCTTCATTTCCATATCTCAGTGGCATATTGTGCATTAAATATATATTTTTTTAGCAGTTTTATTTTCTGAAGTCACTTAATCAACTTCAGGGTATTCTTCATAGAACTGCACTGATTAATAAGCTTCTTTAGCCGAGTTAATCTGCTCATTTTGTCTTCTTTTTTTTCATTTTAATAAAATATTTGCTTTATGGTAGTTACTTTATGGTGACCTCCAGCTAGTTTGTGATGTCATGGGTGGGAGATTTCACGTTCCCGCTATCCTACGTAATCAATGTGGGACACAGGAAAACTCGCGTTTACAAACTTCATCAATATAAGGAGGAAATGATACAACAGTGCAGGACATGGAGACCTCTGACCAAAATCGAAAGGGCGTGCGGACCAGGGCCAAAAGGAATACCCGCGTGGAGATGGGCACATTAGATGAAACGTCCATCAGTGGCACTAGTGGTGAGTATGTTTCTTGGTTTACAGGCGCTCGTTATGGATGATGGCTAGCAAGCTAGCGGCTTGCTAGAGGTCTTGATGCCAGGGACACACAGGGGGGGTGGGACCGCTGTGACACACTGCAGTGTATGCATCCTCAGGCTGGCAGAAGCCTAGCTGTCAACAGGAGACTTTTGTAATGTCATTTCCCACTCTCTTTGTGTAATATACAGGGGCCCAGAGGGATGAGAGTTTGTTAGACAACAGTAAAGTTAACAGAACGTTCTAAATCCATTGAATAATTTCTACAATTACTTTCAACCAGGTGTGTCCATGGCCCCCACGGCACAGCTGGCAGAAAAAAGAAAATCCCATCAGTTTGAGATGTGTAAGCTCAAAGTAGAGTGGAAAAAGGAGAAGATTGATGAGCTGACCAAAGAGAGAGACTAAAAGAGCAATCAGAAGGGCACAGAAAGAAGAAGAGGACAAAAAGGAAGGGAAAAGGGAAAAAGTATGGGAGGAAGTCAAAGAATATTGAAGCAATGACATGTAAGAGGTTAGAATGCTAATTTTATGCATTACATAATAGCTTTGTAACCTTCCAAGTACTTCACAGTAGAGGTTACAGAAAACTATATAAACTACCCTGATGAGAAATATTTTTTGGTTATATAAACCAATAAATCAGCACAACTCTGTATAATAGGACCCTTATTCATGGGCTTAATTTAAGCATTTAATGTTGGAATGTTCTGATATTGTCTGGGTGTAACTGGGGTGGTCTGCTCTCTTTCTAAACTGATATTTGTGGAATGTATCATACTATAGATTGAAACAATGTAAGTCAAAGGTGGGTGTGGGTATAATAAAAGCAAATACTAACACTAATTCTATTTTCTCTGAATTACAGCCCAAAACCCACAGCAGGTGGTGATCCGATACAAAAAAATTCTTTGCCACTTCCGTAGAAGAGGGACAGTCTTATCTGGGTCTGGTTGCACACCTGAGTCTGATATAATGTGTCAGGGAAACTTGACTACACGCTGCGACAAGGCACATTTGTGTAAGTTGAGGGTAATGCCAGAATTTTCCATCTTTTGGAGCACAGCGTGGAGGCATGCATTATGCTTCACTTGAGAACACCCCGACACAAGTACATCATCCATGTGACAGACCACTCCATCCAGGCCATCAGTGACTTCCGTTACCATGCGGTTTTGAAAGTGTTCAGGTGCCGATGCGATACCGAAGGGCAGATGATTGAAGTAGTACCGTCCAAACGGTGTGATAAAAGTTGTCAGCTCTGAAGTAGCATGTTCGAAACTTCAATCACATTGAGTGGTGAGCATCCCAGTCCAAGTAAGGGCTTAGTCACTTTCTGGAGTGCAGGTTTCTTGCCATCCTTGAAAATGCTGATGTTAATTCAGATTAGTCATTTCCACCTAACTGATAATTACATGAGCAGGTGACCCACACACAACAATAAAGGAGCGAGAGATCTTCTTGAATGCATCCCAAATATTAAAACACTGAAACGTAATATAGATGGCATTCATTTCTCTAAACAATGTGTCCCTAATGTTTACAGCTGTGTTTTATTTCTTGGAGAAATTATGCAATTATGTTTTATAAACTCATCTTTGTAGATTGACTGATACTGTCAGGTGTAAGATTTTCACATGATATGCTTTTCAGTAATATAAATAACACCTGGAAAACATGGTCTCTGAAACCCTGAAACTAATATAACTGATGTAACACTTCTGTTTTTCTTTCTTTCTTTCTCTCTCTCTCTCTCTTTCAACCACTCCCCCACTCCCCCAGCTAGGATTATGGTGTTTGTTGTGTTTCCACTAGGCACAGAGTAAGTATTTAGAAGTGATGTTAAGAGCCATTTTTTAGAAATGCAGTCAGTTCTGTCTCTTCTTTACATGTACAGTCTAAATGACAAAAATCTTTCTTAAACACAGTCACCTGTCTCTATGTCACCTTTCAACAGGAACTATTTTTTTCTTGCTACAGCACACATTTTGGGATGTTCACTGTTTTGCCAACTGATCCTTGACTTCTGAGCCATTTTCTGTTAAGTGTTGCTATGTTCATGTTTTCAAGTTATATCAGAAACATGCTATTTAACTGTTTCTTCTGAGACTTCATGGACATTAACATGGGGATGATGCTCGAGTAGCAGAACACCATCACTGATAATTAAGCCGAGGATGTTCAGCTTGATGTAAGAGAATAGCCTCCATTTCGGGTTTCGGGTATGTGTATCCACAATACACATGCATTGATTTGTGATGTTTAACTTTGTTGCTTTTGAGAAAATGATATTTGGCAGAGAAGCTACAAGGCTAAGTGCCCACATAAACAAAATCAGGGCTATGATTGCTCTGACAGACCAGTTCTTGGAGAGGAGAGAGGTATGGGTGTGGACAATGACAGCATAGTGGTCTATGGTCATGAGCATCATGAAGAAGATACTTCCATAGTATCCCAGCATGTACAGTGCTGTCACTGCATGGCACATGAATCTCCCAAAGACCCACTGAGTGATGGCGGCGTAATGAGCCCAGAAAGGCAATGAGAGAAGGAAAAGGAGGTCTGAAAGGGCCAGGTTGAAGAGGCACACATCTGACATGTTGGACCTTTTATGGTACTTGACCAGGACACACAACACCAGGCCGTTGCCAATTAACCCCACGATGAAGACGATGCTGTAGATTGTAGGGAGGAAGACTCTGCTGAAGGCCTTTATGTGGGTGGTGATGTGGGGTGAGTAGGCGCCTGGAGTTAAGTTGTCGTAATCAGAATAGTCTTCAGCTGTTTATGAAAAAAACAAATCATATCATTTATTGCATGTTTTTTTTTCATTGTTCAAGCTAATTACTAAAAGAAGGAAATGTTGTGATTGTTTTGCTTTTCGTAAGGTAAACCTAGCAGTAAAGATTTTTTTTACTGTGCTTGAAAACTTTCTATAGGGAGCAATAGAGTTTCTTGAACACAGTACTTAATGGTTCAGAATTAGACATAAATACATTCTACAGATATCACCAGTCTGCAAGATACTATCACTATAAAAAATAAGATGAATAAAGATTCTGCAATAAACAATTTCAAAGGATTTTTAAATGGAAATAATATATACTTACATATATACACATGATGACCGTTTTTTAAGATTGACAGTATTTTTAAATTAGATTTATACTTTGTTATATCTGCAGTATATGTGTTTGCATGAAAGTATTTACATGAATAGTAAAAAAAATAGCTCTAAGTTTTATTAAGTGTATTTTCTTTCTTTTTTTTTTTAATTTTTATTAGGAGTTTTTACAGAAAAAAAGTCACATAAGAATGGATGATATCTGATGACATTTAAAGCTTTGGAAAAGTCAGCTTGTGGTATTGAGGCAGATCTAATTAATACTTAACTAATGCTTTCATATGGAATGCTGCAAATCATAATTATTAATAAATTAAAAGAATTTCAAGATGTTCAAAGTGATCTTATCCCATTTACCAGTGCTAAGGATGTATAAAATCATCAGCATATTACCAATTGTTATATATTCAAAATGTATATTTGAAATTTGAGTAAAGTGATACTGACGTTCCTTTTCAGTAACCTACACAGCAATTTTAATAGTGTTAATTCAACTCTAATAGAGTTAAATTCAACACTTCTAAAGTGTCTATATTGGTCCACACTAAACGAGTTAAAACATTTTTAAAAGTGTCAAAATCCTAACACCATTACAGAGTTGCAGCAACACACATAGTTGAAATTTAACACTGGCAGTGTTGAATTTAAACAACTCTAGTGTTCAGTGTCAAAATTTATCTCCAACCGTGTTTTTTTAAACACTAAATAGAGTTAAATCTATATTAACACTATTGAAAGTGTAAAATATAACTCTTTTTTAATAGTTGATTTTTATTTGAATACATGGGAGTTAATTAACAATCCCTAATTTCACTCCCACAAACAACACATACTAATATATAGAACAAAATGTACAAATAAACAGAACAAATCAACTGAATCAATTTTTATTTCAAACAAGCACACCATATAAACAGCTCTGCTTTGTCGCAACAACAGAACCTCTCCACAAAAATACACTTCACGCAGTATGACAATGTGGCACAATGTATGTTTTTTCATCCATCATATTAGAAAACTGTCTGTCATAAGGTTTGTAAGAAATCAACTCCTTAAGTGAAAAAACAGCAAATGAATCTGCTCTGTCCTCTATACAGTATGCATTCAAATGATCATCAAAATAAAGAGTGTCCACTCTAGAAGTCAGAATGAAAGCTCGCTCATCACTTATAATGATGTTGGTGATCTTTCGGAAATCAGGAATTTCCATATTTGTTCTAACACAAACAAACATATCAATCTGATATTCTGTTCCATAGTTCTTCACCCAGTTAGTGGTTGACACTTCACAGTATGCATTAACATTAAAAAGAGCACTTAAAATGTCTTAAAATCATGCCAGGGTCATCTTCAGTGAAGACAGACTGTAACTCATCTTTACTGGTTAAACAAAATCTACAACAATATGTACCACTGAAGGACTCAACAAAACCAAACAGTCCATGTAAACCTAGGTTATCACCTGTTACTTGTATAACAGAACCAATCAAAGGTGAGTCAGAGAAAGGCACTTCAATTCCTTGGGTTTCAAGTGTTTTAAGATCATCATTGAGAGGCCTTAGTATATCATCAAATCCATATTTCTTCACATCTTGTGAGTAAAAGAGTGCCACAACATGAATATTCATTAACACAGAATTAAATTTTGGGGGCAGGTTTCTCAATACAAAGTAAATAGAACCAAGTTTGTGTATCCCTTTCTCTGAACCTAAGGGATTTGCAGTCTCAAACTCATCATAATAAAGTTGAATCTGTAGAGCATGTTTTTTAAGAGAAAACAAACTGTTGCTTTTGAAATACGAGCCATCACACGTCTCTATAAATGCCTTCTTCCTGTTGTTTGGCTTGCAAGAAATGTTCACATATTTCACTGTTCTTGAACATAGACATTAGGGTTCCCAAAATTGGCACGTACACAAATTTATCTGTTACAGGGATCTGTGTGTAAACTCCTGTTGTTCGATCTCTGCGTAGATCAAACCGCACCCCGAGAACATTTTCAACTGGTTCAACTATTTCAAACTTTTCCTCAAAAGAACTTCTGTCGTTTCACTCTTGTGTTCAAGACGGAGAAAGGATTTTCAAGTTGCTCAAAACATTTTTCCACCTTCTCATCCAAATCTGTACCCTGAATGTCTGAACAGCTGTGAACTGCTTCTTTAACTTGACAATGAATGCCCTTTACAAGTTCCTCCATGGACTCTACCATTGCTTGCACTGTGCTTTCAGCAACACCATGTGCTTGTAGCTGTGCTACAACAGAACCACACATATTTAACACTTGATGATTCACAACAGACCGTTGGGCGGCAAATGGGGTGTCTATACTGACTGCTTGAGAAGATGAGGGTTCATCAGCTTTATTATGAATGTTCACATTGTCAACACTATCAGTCAAAAGTGCACCCCAGCTGTCCACATTGCAAACGTAAAGTTTTTCCAGGATATAAACCATGATTGAGCCTTCAATGCTGACAAAGCAGTGCAGAACTTTTGTGGTGTGCCTTACACAAAAAAACATATTTGCCTCCAAGGATATTTATCACCTCAAGGGTTGTAAAGAAATCTTGCTCTGAGCTCCCTGACTCTGGGATTTTCTTTGGCACTTCCAACGTCAATGTTGAACACTGTGGTTTGGATGAATGTGTAAAAGTTGTAGAGGGATTTGTGGTAGTTGACACTGAAGATGAAGTGTGCTTTGAAGAGCTCATCGAAAGCTGCCAGGGATGTTTGTGCTTTGCAAGGGATGGGCTTGTGATCAAGGATGACATAGAACCTTTGGATGTTGTTCCTCTGCTCACCAACACGCAGGAGGAAGGGCTGTCCTGACTTCACACCTGCAAGGAAGGTTTCAACACTGGTTCCAATCTGTAACAAAACAAAGAAATATCTTGAGAAAAAGTGTTTAGCACCACTTAACAACTTTTGTTTTATGAAACAAGGGTGTCAAAATAATAATGTTAAAAAAATTACATACCCGCAGATATCTCACAACATGGTCGACAGCTTGATATGAGCTAATTTTGGCACTCTTCTTGTGGCCTTTGGAGGTAGGTGGAAGCAGGTGAACCAGCAGTAAAATACTTGGCAGGTCACTGTCCCAGCCTAGAAGCAAAGTAGGAGACAAATCAGATCTAATTACATCTGAATTAAAAACATTAAAGAGAATATTGAGCAATGCTTACCAGTCCCATCAGAGTTTTGCTGTGCACACAAGAGTTCTTCAACATGCTCATTAGAAATCAGGTACTTGCAGTCTGCCAGGATCCTGGGTTTAAAATAAGTAGGCCATTTTGCCAAAGGTCTGCCTGACACCTCCTCTCCAAACATCATGGTGAAGACTTGTTCAATCTGCAGGAGAACAGAATCCTTTCAATCTCGTACAAATTTAAGTGAATACCTTAAGCAACTGTTCACTTGAAAAACCATGTGTCTTACCAAGCCAGGGGTGTCGTGAAAACACATCCAAGACTGTTGATGACTGTTGCTGATCCTGAACCAGTGACTGGCGATATTGAAACGTGGCCCTCATCTTCTCTTTGATAACCGATGCATCAGTTGAATGCTTCATAAAGGATATTGCTTCATGACAATCCTCTCCAAGCAGTTGCATGTCAGTCAGAAGAAACTCCCTCTTTCTCTTTGGACTATCTTGATCGGTAGTGCCGGTGGAGAATTTCTGGCACAGAGGAAAAGTGTTGTGCTAGACGGTCTTTAGCCTCCAGGCCAAATAGCCAGGTCCACTCTGTGGGTCATAGAAGTGTTCCTGTAAAATTCAAAGAGAAAAATCATAAAATAAGTTCAATTGTACTACCTCCAAAAAATGTAATATGAACCAGCCACTAGTGCATTAACTTACATATCCATTGTCTGAATATGGATCTCTGAGGCTGGGAAATACAGAGATGATGCCAAGAGCATATTTCATACAAACAGAGGTTGGCGGGATCCTCCTTTAAAGTAGAAATTATTATTTGTATTATTTTTAAACCTCTGAAATGCACACAGATTTGTGTAATTGGCAGTGTCAGTTTAATTAATGATAGCATTTTTTACGAAAGCATTTTTATGCCCTTTAACATTCCTTTTTGTAATAAGATTCCTCAGTAGTAAGATTGTTTTTACTGCCATGTCTCATAATCAGTCTATGTTAGTTTATGCAAATAAAATATTTAATATGAACACTGAAGTCTTACCCATGAACTTCAGTCATGTCGGCCACAAGAAGGTTTACCATCTGTCTCCGTGTTCTATCTGTCAGTGTCTTTGTTTTGTCATATTCCTCCCAAATATTTAAATATATTTTGTAAATATAACCCTGGCTTAGAGTGGAGAGCATCTCCCACCATCTACAAGTATCAGAAAATTGTGACATTAGCCTTTCCAACAACAAAACCACAACTGATCTGAACAAGATCTTTATGTCTGAGATTTAATAACTATATAGTAATTTAATAACTATAATATATTATTAACAACAAAAGCAGTGATTGCACACCTCTTTCGCTGATTCCCGTTCGGCATGGGTTCTTTTTCCTCCATTTGTCTTAATAATTACTGTTGCATCTGATGAATCAGAGGATACTAGTCTGATAGAGTTCTCTGACACAGACGAGGATGAAATGTCTGACACGGGCGACGTAGTGTGTGATACATGCTCATGAAGCACAACTGTAACACAGTTTAATATATGCACGTACAATGACAAAATAATTTGTCCTTCACAGCATTTGTCACTGATGATCCACTGTTTTCCCATCAAAATCAAGTAATAATATATCTTACCTATTGATTGTTCAGTGGACACCGTAACAGTAAGGTTCCCTGCTTGCAAAAGCTCCTCAAACACATCTGCATCCACTTCTGTCCCTGATTCATCTGCCAAGCGCAGCTCAGACTGTAGTGGAAGACCTAGCTTTTCTATGACTGAGAAAATATTAAATTATGACCAGAGAAAACTCTCCCTGGTTTTATGTTTCCATTATTATTACTATTTTGTAGAGCAACACAATTTGTGTGGTACAACATAAATCGATTGAATGGTCAGTTTATTCAAACATTCAGAGTTGTTTGAAACGACACTAACCTTTTTGAAGAAATGTGTTGAAGTCTTCGTAGCCCTCCTCAGTTTTGGCCACTTTCACGTACTTCTGATTTTTCACCAACATTTTGCCCTAACAAAACAAAGAACCTTTATGAACTGTCAACAATTTTATCTGAAACACTACAGAAAATTTTCATCATCTCATTCTTAACTTTACAGTCTACAGCAGCCCAGTACACACACACACACACACACACACACACACACCTCATAATCAGCATGCATTAAATAACAGTGCACCGCTAAATCTTAACAATATAAAATTCATTTTAAACACTTTGACATTTTTAGAAAATGAGTGAAGGTGCAGTTTTCAGTCAGAATTGCATTTCAATAAAACACTCGCTGTACTGTTATCCTCTGGCCTGCATTTTTTCCCATTATAAAAGGCTAACACCGTTAGCAATGTTGCACTTGTGTGGCTAGCTTAAAACCCTTACACTGAAAATATATGGGCTCCTCGATGCATTTATCAAGCGAATTGTGTGCATTTATTGGCAGTTCTGTGCTAAAATGAAAACCTTATAAGTCCTTCAAAAACAAGTGGTGCTTGAAAACGCTACCGACCTTGTGCTAAAATTAGCTAGAATCTTGCTAACTAGTTAGTCGGACTAGTTTAAGTCGGATAAAATTGCAAAGGCTTTTCTTCATTGTAACGTTGTAAACCAACCAACAGATTGCTAACTACATGCACAAATAACTACTACACAGAAAATGTGATTGAACAGACATATTGTCATTACTTACACGAAAATGCTCATCACAGGAAGAAAATGGCTTCTGAAAATTTAACACTTTTGAATTGGCTGTGTACATTACTCTAAGACTCTGGAAAAGCAGACAAGTATGGACACAGTCAGCTGTTCAGCTTTAAAAATAAATAAATAAAAAGCACTTCCATGTTGTCTCGTTGGGAGAAATCATTGCCATGATTCATTAGTGTCACGGAGGCTCCCACCTCAGCCTCGCGACCACGCCCTCAATCACCTGAGTACTGACACCACACCTGACACTCATTTACACACACTACTTAACACCGTTTTCTTCACAGACGCAGCGGTTAGTATTAACGTTATGTGAGTTTTGTCTATGCTGCTTTCTATGTGGCTTACTAGCTGCTGCTCCTGCCTCGCCCCCTAAAGAGCCCATAGAGTACTCAAGACCCGTATTCATAACATTCACAACGAATTAGCTAGTCATGGGCATCACTAGGCTATTTTAAAGCCCCCCTAACACCTTCTACTCAGCCCCCCTAAAATTCTGCCGTTGTCCATAAACTGTACACGAATAAGTGATCGCCTCAGTCCCCTTTAAATTTCATATGAAAACTCCGGCAGACTTTCGGCTCTTCCCCGTCTTTCAGCGCGTTCTTCAATCCACAAACCGCGGCGTCACAGAGCGAGGATCAGAGGACGCGTGTGTGTGGGGATGGGGGGTGCGTGTGTGTGTGGGGGGGGGTGGGGATGGGGTGTGCGTGCGTGTGTGTGTGTGTGGGGATGGGGTGGGTGTGTGTGATCAGGAAGACTCGTATTTGGCTTGTTATACGCATCTATGCAATACAGTGGAATGCTGCAATAAGTTTACCATCCTACCCTGTTAGTCAAACCTTTATTTTATTTATTTAATTTTATTTATTTATTATTTTTACTATTATACCCTCATTGGGGGCTGAGCCCCCCTTAAATGAAAATCCTAAAATCGTCCCTGCTGCTAGCTACCTTTACTAGGCACACTTCTATTTATGAACCCTTTGACAGAAAATATGTAGCTCACGCTTTTCCTCCTTGAAAATGTGTTGGTAATGTCAGATCTAATATAACTTAGTTATTTTAGCACTGTAGCATACATTATGATTCTTTTCTGATTGTTTTTTTTAAGGCATTATTTGCCAGTGTGTCCTGTCATAGCTATGCAAAGATTTGATTCCTAAAACAGTATTAAACAATTTTTGTTCTGAAGTCTGGTTTTGTGGTGGCTGTGCTTAAAATTAAATCAATATAATCTTAATTCAAGTGATGAAAAGATTTAAAATTCTAACAGTAAACAGAGTTGAGTTCTACTGTAAGGTTAACCCTGCCTGGTATAAATGTTTGGAAATGATTTAGTTGACAATATCCATTAAACTTCTAACGGCACAAATGACACTTTCATTGTTTAATGTGATTTAGTAATTGCAAACATTCACAAATGGTTATGGTAAAGGACTTGAACACAATACTGTTAAACAAATAGCACTGCAGGCCAAATGTTTTTGGTTAACTGTACAAGAGCCAAGATAAAGACTCTAGAATTGCAAGAAAAACATAAATACAAAATAGTGTGAATAAATGGTTATATAATTAAATGACTCACTGTAATCAGAAACACACAACAGGTAATTCAAGCCCCAATATCAACCATAAGACAAACACAATAATCTCTAATAATGCATACCTTTTAGAATCTGTCAATGAATACAGAGATTTTTAAATAGAGCAATTATTAAAATTGTTCTTTAATTTTAATCTATTTTTGTCCTTTTAACTCTACTGTCCTATGTCTGAAGGACAGGTATAACTGCAGCAGAAGATGTTTGAACTTTAGTACTTAAATATCTGATTTTAAATAATTAATTAATGACCTGACTCCAATTTATAAGGTTACTGTGCAACATAATATAACTAATTCCAAAGAATAATATTTCAGTTAATGAAAGTAATAAAAGGGTTCATTGTACACAATTTATAGATGGTAAAATGAAGAGAATTTACACATGATTCACATGATATAAAGAGACATACAATGCTTCATGGTAAATGCAACTCATCTATTGTATAATATAATTCCTTGTAAAATGAACAGAGAACCAAAATGATGAGAGACTACAGAATGGACCCTCATTCAGGCAGCTCACATTAGAGTAATGCATGTTAATTCTGTTCCTGGGACTGAGGCAATAGTCTCCTGTGTAGAACAGCTGGTCTCAGTACGTGTTTGGGGGAGAATGAACAAAAACACTGATGTATAAAACTGTATATTAATGTTATTTCCTAAACACTTTGATGTCAGCAAGTTGTTAACATGCCCTGAGCATTATTTGTTTTTTCCTGATTGAAATACACTTTGAAAGTAACAGCTGCAGTTTTGATTTTTGTGACTTTGATTTGGAAGTCACTGAGGAGTGAGCTGTACAACAAAGTATATAGTGGTCATCCTCTATGAGCGCACACTTTCGATTGTTGTCACTGACCAAAGCAGAGAGGAAAGCACTCTTTCAGTATCTTTAGAAATGAATTCCTGAATCTCTGCCCCAAAAAGTTGTAGATGATGGGATTGATGTAGCAGCGAGTTAACATTATTGCTACCACCCAATGCTCTGCCATGTACAGGTTCTGGTTCCACTGAGGTGTGTTCATATAACCCAGGTAATGCAGGTACCTTACGAAGATGAAGATGTTGTAGGGTATCCAGCAGAGGACGAAAACACTGACCAAGACCTGACAAAGCCTGACAGCTTTGTGTTTCTTCTGAGACTTCATGGCCATTAAGATGGGGATGATGTGCAAGTAGCAGAACACCATCACTGAATAATTAAGCTGAGGAGGGTCAGCTTGATGCAAGAGAATGTCGGAACTCAGAGCCCCCTCCGAGTGGACATATCACAGGGTGGAATTTTTTTTGTATCTATTACTCTTAGCTTTCCCAATAACCTCCACAATCTATAAAACTTAGCCGAAATAAGAGATCTCGGTCAACAGATGAGAAGAAGCAGGTTTCTTTATTCAGTCATGCAGTCAACAACATGCATATCTGAAGAGAGCAGCTGGTCTCAAAAACCCCGAAAAAGTCCCCTCTACTTATACCCCAGGCGCCCCGGGGCGCCTCCTTTTCTCTAATTTAAATATTTCAAGCAATTTCCCATTATATTCAGTGTATGGCTACTTTAGTCCCTCCTTCCTTAGTTTACATACGTTTTTCCCAGTTCCCATTATTTTCGCATTTGTCCCGATACCGCCCCTAAATTGATACCATCCTCCCCTCGATGACGTCAATTTTCCTCCTCACCAGTTCCCCTTATTTTTAGGCTAAGTCAACCATTTTTATAAAAATTGGCGCTTACTTATAGGCGCCACTTCCTTATTGACTTCATTTGACCATCACCTCTTAAAGGTGCTTCCTCGGCTCATCCTGACCTCGCGCGTTGCCCCCCACAACAATGTGTAAGTACCTTGCTCTCTTCCTCTGTCATGATGACTTTTCTCTCTACCTACTTGATCTAAGTTTTGTTTTACTAATTTTAAACTAAGCTGTGCCATTAAGCTGCCTCATATCCTTTCCTCTTTTCATCACTGTTGGTTGCTAGTATTCCAATGCTATTGTCTCCTCTACCTGCCTATCACTGTCATGTCACAGTGACCTGGCCTACTTCCCACACTGTGTTCCTCCTGCCCTAGTACACGCTCTCTTTTGCTGACTACGTAGTCACGCAATATGCACTTTACTCATTTCCCATTATTTTTTTCTAGCTCAGTCAGCCCGCCGCGCTATCTTCCGGAGAAGTCCCAGGGGTGCTCTGCGACGCTATCGCCAGTATCAGCTATCCTGTTTGGCCATTGAACTTACTGGTTTCCTGGAGCACCTATCTGAATCCTCTATTCCTGAGTCTCCTTACCTCGCTCACCATATCGTGAGAGATACCGTCTGTCTTGATCAGAGCACCCAATTTCACCCCACAACCTGTGATCAGTCTACTCAGACCTTCTACTGGCATTGGACACGCACCACCTCTCAAGGCGTCCAGACTGAGGATTTCCCTGTTGAGATTTCCTCTAATGATTCTTCCTCTGACTCCTCTTCATTTCCTAATTCCCCTGACAGTCCCCAACTTTCTCCTGAATTTGTGCCTATGCCTTACAGTGTTCATGATATTCCTCAGTCTTCTCCTGACTATTCGCCCCCAACTTCTCCCACTGATTATTCTCCAACTTCTCCTCAGGATCCCGAGATTCCGTCTTCTACAACTGACCCTCCGGTCCCACTGATCCCATTGGATAGGCTGGCTGACTGAGTTGTAACTCCTAATGTTTCAATAAATCTCTCCTCTTTTCTGTTCCTTCAGTCCCAGTGTGGTTATTACGCTAGCATGCTGCCATTAATAATTCTGCATGTTTATTATGAAGACTATGAGGCTATATCTGATTATTATAGCTATTTTTAATCAGAGTTAACTACTTACTACGTAATAAATGGCTAAATTATTCTTGATAGATACACACTACTCTTTAGGCAGAATATTGCCAAGTCAGAGCTTAGAGCATTGAGTACATTAGCACTTAAGCTACTTTTAAGGCTAGGTATATAATTCAAAGCTGGGTATATTATATTTTCTCCGACAAGAATAACCTCCATTTCGGGTTTGGATATTCCACCATACATATCCATTGATTTGTGTTATTTAACTTCATTGCTTTTGAGAAAATTATGGTTGGCAGAGAAGCTACAAGGCTAAGTGCCCACGTAAACAAAATCAGGGCTATGATTGCTCTGACAGACCAGTTCTTGGAGAGGAGAGAGGTATGGGTGTGGACAATGACAGCATAGCGGTCTACAGTCATTAGGATCATGAAGATACTTCCATAGAATACCAGCATGTGGAGTGCCATCACTGCATGGCACATGAGGCTCCACTGAGTGAGGGCGAAGGAGAAAACCCAGAAAGGAAATGAAATAAGGAAGAGGAGGTCTGAAAGGGCCAGGTTAATGAGGCACACATCTGACATGTTGGACCTTTTGTGGTACTTGACTAGAACACAAACAACCAGGCCGTTGCTGATGATCCCCACAATGAGGGCAATAATGCAGAGTATAGAGGGGAGGACTTTGATGAAGGCCATTAAGTTAGTGGTGTAGTGGGGTGAGAAGTCATCCAGATTGTTGTCGTAATCAGAATAGTTCTGAGTGCCGGATCAGAGCCAGGAAGATTGTGAAGGACCTCAGCCATCCCAACAATGGACTCTCTTCTCTGTTGCATTCAGGGAAGCGTTTCCGCTCCATGAAGGCAAACAGAGAGAATGAGGAGGAGCTTCTTCCCGCAGGCCATTCGGAGTCTGAACCAGGAAACACCTAGAACCTGATACGGATACGGGGACTCTCTCTGCTTTTTTTTTTTTTTTCCTCCCCCCCATCACTTTTTCATCACTTTGCACAACCTTGCACATTTGCACAAACTGACACTTTGACACTGGACTGGCACACTTTGTACAATTATTCCAGCACATGGACACTTTAATGATAAACACTGGATCACCTCAATATACACTATATTGCCAAAAGTATTCGCTCACCCATCCAAATAATCAGAATCAGGTGTTCCAATCACTTCCATGGCCACAGGTGTATAAAATCAAGCACCTAGGCATGCAGACTGTTTTTACAAACATTTGTGAAAGAATGGGTCGCTCTCAGGAGCTCAGTGAATTCCAGCGTGGAACTGTGATAGGATGCCACCTGTGCAACAAATCCAGTCATGAAATTTCCTCGCTCCTAAATATTCCACAGTCAACTGTCAACTGTATTATAAGAACATGGAACCGTTTGGGAACGACAGCAACTCAGCCACGAAGTGGTAGGCCACGTAAACTGACGGAGCGGGGTCAGCGGATGCTGAGGCGCATAGTGCGAAGAGGTCGCCAACTTTCTGCAGAGTCAATCGCTACAGACCTCCAAACTTCATGTGGCCTTCAGATTAGCTCAAGAACAGTGCGCAGAGAGCTTCATGGAATGGGTTTCCATGGCCAAGCAGCTGCATCCAAGCCATACATCACCAAGTGCAATGCAAAGCGTCGGATGCAGTGGTGTAAAGCACGCCGCCACTGGACTCTAGAGACGCGTTCTCTGGAGTGACGAATCGCGCTTCTCCATCTGGCAATCTGATGGACGAGTCTGGGTTTGGCGGTTGCCAGGAGAACGGTACTTGTCTTACTGCATTGTGCCAAGTGTAAAGTTTGGTGGAGGGGGGATTATGGTGTGGGGTTGTTTTTCAGGAGCTGGGCCTGGCCCCTTAGTTCCAGTGAAAGGAACTCTGAATGCTTCAGCATACCAAGACATTTTGGACAATTCCATGCTCCCAACTTTGTGGGAACAGTTTGGAGCTGGCCCCTTCCTCTTCCAACATGACTGTGCACCAGTGCACAAAGCAAGGTATATAAAGACATGGATGACAGAGTCTGGTGTGGATGAACTTGACTGGCCTGCACAGAGTCCTGACCTCAACCCGATAGAACACCTTTGGGATGAATTAGAGCGGAGACTGAGAGCCAGGCCTTCTCGTCCAACATCAGTGTGTGACCTCACAAATGCGCTTCTGGAAGAATGGTCAAAAATTCCCACAAACACACTCCTAAACCTTGTGGACAGCCTTCCCAGAAGAGTTGAAGCTGTTATAGCTGCAAAGGGTGGACCGACATCATATTGAACCCTATGGATTAGGAATGGGATGTCACTTAAGTTCATATGTGAGTCAAGGCAGGTGAGCGAATACTTTTGGCAATATAGTGTATGTCATATACACATACATCCCTTCATGTTCATGTCTGCATTTATGTGTATATATGTGTATACACCACTTTGTTAGTGTGTATATATATATATATATATATATATATATTTATATATATATATATATATGTATGTATATAATATATATATATATATATATATATATATATATATATATATATACATATATAATGTATAATTTTATTTATCTACTTGAACCTATATTTTCATATTTTTACACCTTTCGTATTTTTATTAATATTATATTTTTATTTACACCTATATTTTCATATTTTATTTTTATTTATCTATATTATCTTATTTTACTTCATTTTCTATTTTCTATTTTTATACTTTTAAGATACTCGAGTTTTATTTCTATCTTTATTTTTTTGTGGATCTCTTTCTAACATACTGTTTATAAATGTTTACATGCCGAACAGTCGTGAAAAAACATTTCACTGCATGTCGTATTGTGTATGTATGTCAAATAAAATTTGAATTTGAGCTGTTTATGAAAAACACATCACTTACTCCTTGATTTTTTTTAATTGTATAAGCTAATCACTAAAAAGTTTTGCCTTTCGTATTGTAAACATATTAGTAAAGAGTTTTTATTGCTGTGCTTGAAAACTTTCCACTGGGAGCAATAGACATTTTTGAATAAAGTACTTAATGGTTCTTAAATGGGAATATATACATTCTAGAGATTCATATGAAAGTCAGTATAAAAAATAAAAGAATAAAATGGAGAAATTCAATCTGAATCTGTAACAATTTCAAAGGATTTTTAAATAGAAATAATTACATATACATATTTACATACACTACTCACAAAAAGTTAAGGATATTTGGCTTTTGGGTGAAATTTATGGAAAATGTAAAAAGTTCACGCTACAGTGATATTATATCATGAAAGTAGGGCATTTAAGTAGAAGCATGCAATGGTGATTTCCTCATCTCAAACAATTTATTGAAACAAAAGCCAACAACAGTGGTGGGTATACCACAACAAAAAATGTCAATGTCTGAATATTTTGTCATGTGCCCTTGACCATCAATTACAGCTTGACAACGACGTCTCATGCTGTTCACGAGTCGACTTATTGTCTGCTGAGGCAGGGCATTCCACTCTTCTTGAAGGGCGGCCCTCAGGTCATTGAGGTTCTGGGGTGCAGGGTTACGAGCCTCTATACGGCAACTCAGCTGATCCATAGGTTTTCTATGGGATTCAGGTCTGGAGAAAGTGCAGGCCACTCCATTTGAGGTACCCCAGCCTCCAGCAGCCGTTCCCTAATGATGCGACCTCGATGAGCTGGAGCATTGTCATCCATGAAGATGAAATTAGGCCTGTGTTGTTCATGCAGGGGCACAATGACTGGATTAATGATGTTATTCAGGTAGTATTGGCTTGTCACTGTACCATTCACAAGATGTAGGGCAGTTCTGTATTGAGTAGACACACCTGCCCAGATTGTAACCACCACAACAGTGGCTGATGCATAGTGCTCTCCTTGATGTCTCCAAAATCGCTGGCGGCCATCATTTCTGCTCATGAATCGACTTTCATCCAAGAACAGCACTGAGGCCCACTGGTCCCTTGTCCAGCGTAAATGCTCCCTGGCCTGACGCCTGTGCCTTGTGGTGTGGTCAGGTACCCTTGCAGGTCATCTAGCATGCAGACCACGCTGATGTAAACAATTTCGAATGGTCTGACGTGACACTTGGGTGTCTTTCACCTCCCTTAAATGTGCCTGGAGTTAAGTGGCATTCATCATCTGGTTCCGCAGGGCATTGTTCACAATGAAGTGGTCATCAACGTGGGATGTGGCCAAAGGACGTCCACTTATATGCCTTTCTGTGACTCTTCCAGTCTCTCTATATCTCTGTCACAACCTGCTGATGACACTCTGAGACACTAAGCTCAGTGGCCACTTCCCTCTGAGAACATTCTGTTTGAAGCCTCGCAATGGTGAGGTACTGTTGATCAATTGTTAGGTGTGGTCTTGGTCTCATGATGTCAAAATGTGAACAGCATGATGAAGAGGACTGTTTAAATACCAATTCTAATTGAACCAGAAAATTTATTGGTCGATTCATGGATCAAACACCAGTTGTGAATTTTGCCGTTAAGCACCTTGTTAGAGAACAGCAAGTTATGCAAAAAGTACTGAAACTCTGAACAGTTGGACATGTGCATTCAAAAGTGTAGAGAAGGTCAAATTAAGTTCACCTGTAAAGGTTATAGTGCATTTTAAGTTATATAATTAAATGACTCACTGAAATCAGATACAGTACAAGAAACCCACAAGTAATACAAACCCTGTCTAATATCAACCAAAAGACAAACCTAATAATCTCAAATAATAACGGATACCTGTTAGAATCTAATAGTCAATACATAGAGATGTGATTTTTTTTTTTAATAGAGCAATTATTAAAATTGTTCCTTATTTTGATAGGCATAGGATGCTTGATTGTAATGCAACTCTTATATTGTAAAATGTATATCTTTTTATTCCTCTGCAGAATGAACAGAGTACCAAATGAATTAGAGAGTGCAGAATGGACCTTCATTCACGTAGCTCACATTAAAGGACTGTATTTTAATTCTGTTCCTGTGACAGGCAAAAGTCTCCTGTGCAGACCAGCTGGTCTCAGTATGTTTAAGTGTTTGGGGAAGAATAAACAAAAACACTGCAAGGTATAAATCTGTATACTTTAACTGTTATTGCTATCGTTACACTTTCCAATGTCAGCAATGTAATCAAACATGCCCTGAGCAATATTTGGAAGCGTAGTTTAGATGTTTTGTTTTTTCCTGATTGAAATAGAGTTTGAAGATAATCGATAATGGTGACACTTTTGCTTTGATCAGGAAGCTTTGATCTGGTAATTTTTACTTTGATCTAGAATTCACTGAGGAACATGAATATATAGTGGTCATCCTCTGTGAGCCCTCACTTTCAGTTGTTTAGCAGTGACCAAAGCAAAGAGGAAACCACTCTTTCAGGATCTTTAGAAATAAATTACTGAATCTCTGCCCCAGAGACACAGACTTTTTTTTTTCAATTCAATCAAATTCATTTGTATAGTGCCTTTTACAATGGTCTCAAAGCAGCTTTACAAAAGAAGAGAAAAATAAATTCAATTATTAAACTATTTTATCCCTAATAAGCAAGCCTATGGCGATGGTGACAAGGAAAAACTCCCTGTGATATGAGGAAGAAACCATGGAAGAAATAATGTAACTGTAACTAATTAATGTCCTTTCTACAAGAGCAATCAAGGGCCCATGAGGAACTATTAGATCACTGTAGTTTCTGAGTACATTATAGACACTAATTTCTTGCTGTCACAAGCTGACAGATCTAATGGCAGTGATGGTGTGAAAGTCCCCAAGTGGCTCTGTCCATGGCTGTCTCCTGGGTCACAGGCTGTCCCCACAAACCCATCCACCGCATCAGTGAGCACCAGCAATTGACGAGACTCCGACTGAGGTAGAGGCAGAGGTCACACTGGAAGCTGACAACACTGAAAGCATGGATGTATAGCTCGACAGAGAGAGAGAGGGAGAAAGAGAGAGAGAGCGATATTAAGTATGCTAGTGATCATGTGATGTTTAAAGACAATGTAGATTATGTGTAAAGTGCAGGCAGGGACTCGGGCAAGACTAGCTATGACAGCAAAACTAAAAGGGAGAGCCAGAAGGTGACAGACATGAAAGCTTCCCGGGACATAAAGCATCCAACCACTTCACAGTCAGCAAACCTGAGCGACTTGTGAGGGTGGTAAGGCGACAGCATCCAAACATCCCAGTACACCAAACACTCTATGCCCATGAACCTTCCAGATCTGCTCCTTTACCTAAGAAAATATACAATAAAAAATATACAATGATAGCTTGACAACAAATGTGTCTTCAGCCTAGACTTAAACATTGAGACTGTGTCTGAATCCCGAACACTAATTGGAAGCCTGTTCCATAACTGTGGGGCTTTGTAAGAAAAAGCTCTGCCCCCTGCTGTAGCCTTTGCTACTTGAGATACTACCAAATAAACTGCACTCTTTGATCAGAGTAGGCATGGAGGATCATAAATAACCAAAAGATCACTCAGGTACTGTGGTGCGAGACCATTTAGCGCTTAATAGGTCAGAAATAGTATTTTATAATCAATGCAAAGTTTGACTGGAAGCCAATGCAGTGTGGCTAAGATAGGAGTGATGTGTTCATATCTTCTGGTTCTAGTTAGGACGTTCTGGACTAGCTGAAGCTTGTTTATGCTCCTACTGGAACATCCAGACAGTAAGGCATTACAATAATCCAACCTAGAGGTAACAAAAGCATGAATTAGTTTTTCTGCATCATGAAGTGACATCATATTTCTTATCTTAGCAATATTTCTGAGATGGAAGAAGGCTACCCTAGTGATATTATCTACATGAGCTTCAAACAAAAGACCAGAGTCAATAATCACACCAAGATCTTTTACAGCTGGACAAGATGAAACCAAAAGACCATCCACAGTTACTCTGTAATCAGAAAGCTTACTTCTAGCTGCATGTGGTCCTAGTACAAGCACCTCTGTCTTGTCAGAGTTAAGCAGGAGGATGTCAGTGACCATCCAATGTCTAATGTCCTTTTCACATTCTTCTATTTTAATAAGCTGGTGTCTCTCATCTGACTTAGCTGAAACATATAGCTGTGTCATCAGCATAACAGTGGAAACTAATACCATGTTTATGAATAATTGCACCAAGGGATAGCATATATAGGGAGAAAAGCAGTGGGCCTAGGACAGAACCTTGTGGAACACAGAAACTTAACCTTGGTATGCATAGAGAAGTCACCATCTAGATCTACAAACTCATAACAATCGGTCAAATAAGACCTGAACCAGGAGAAGGGCTGATCCTTTAACACCAGCAACATGTTCTAGCCTATCAAGTAGAATAGTGTGGTCAGTGGTGTCAAAAGCTGCACTAAGATCGAGTAAAAGCAGTAAGGAGACACCTTGAACTTTGATCAGAAGCCAGTAACAGGTCATTGACCACTTTAACTAGTGCTGTCTCTGTGCTGTGATGAGGTCTATATCCTGACTGATATATTTCATGAATGTTATTCCTATGCAAGTATGAACATAACTGCTATGCTACAGCCTTTTCTAGGATCTTGGAGATAAAGTGCAGGTTAGACATGGTTAGACTTTTAAATCAGACAATAGGGTTTCTGCAGCAGTAAGTAAACACTATGGTTTCTACCCACTGCATAGCCATTTGCAAGTCCTGATTCCACTGGTGGGTGTTCATATATTCCTGTTGATGCAGGAACCTCAGGAAGTGCTTTATCAAAGCACTTACATGTTGCCCTGTTGTGGGAAATCATTGCCATGATTCATTAGTCCAAGTGTGAGTGTGAAATAAGGTTTGTGTATATTGATATATAACAAGGGACTATTTTGCTGTGATATTTTGAGGTGGGGCTTCATCCTACTCACAGAACAGCAAAGTCTCAAACATTTTGTCCTTTTATGGAAAATTGTGCTAATTTTGGCAGAAAAACAAGAACACTGCAATTCCAAGAACATACTTTATGAAAAATTGACAAACAAGAAATGAAAAATAGGAAAATAAAAAAACACTGAAAATATAAGAAAGAAAGATAAGAGGAAATGAAGAAATTAAGAAAAAGGATAATGGAAGGAAAAAGAAAAATACAAACAAGTAAATGAATACAAAAACAGAACAAATACAGTAAGAAAACATGATAATCAAAAATATAAAGGAAAGCAGAATACAAAAAAAAACTTAAAAGGAAGAGAAAGAAAAACACATTTATTCTTCTCCGAAATAGAAAAAAAACTTGTTTTTGAGAGGTTTTTGTTGCTCCTCTATATTGGATGCTGTGACTGAAGCAACATAAAAATTTTCTCATATATTTCGTTTGCAGTGAATGCAGGGTCTGAAGGGGTTGATATTCTTTTTTGCATTAATATCCAGCGTCTGCTATTTTTTCAGTGTCTCGTGTTTCCCCCTTGCTACAGTGTGCACTTCTGTGATGTTTATTGTTTTGCTTCCAAGTTCTGAGCGGTTTTTAGTAAGCGTTGCTAAATCCTGGTTTTCTCATTATATCAGGCACATGCGTTTAACACTGGCACCACAATGTAGGGTAAACACTGCAAAAGCTTCAGAAGCTTATAAATTGTGAAATGTTCCTTTACTCAGGGTTAAAAGCAGAGTTTAGTGCAACCTGGGGTTAAGTGCAGTGTGAAAGGCTGTTTCTTCTGTTGTGATATTTTAATGTAGCAGGATGAATTTCCACTCCCTGCCCCTTTCAGGTGCATTGTCTTCATAGATGTCACACTGTAACTACAGGAATACTATATATCCAGTCTCCTAAAGTGTATATATACAACTGACCATGTTGTTCGAGTGATCGTCCAGGACATGGGCAGATTGAGCAGGATCAGCAGGAGGGCACAGGGTGGACTGGCTTCATTTGTGAGATATGGAAGGAAGGGAGTATTCTTATATGCACTTTTCACACAGCGTCTCTGCATGTTTTCATTCTGGCCAAATAGGAGCAGAACCTTAAGGTTGATTTTATAATTCTATTTTTTCAAAAATATTGATACTGATTGTTGTGTTCTAGCCAAAGCAACAAGGAAACCATTCTTTTAGAATCTTTAGAAATAAATTCCTGAATCTTTGCCCCACAAAGGCATAGATTATGGGGCAGCAGTGACTGAACACTATGGTTTCCACCCACTGCAAAGCCAAGTTCAGGTCCTGGTTCCACTGACAGGTGTTCATGTAACCCAGGTAATTCATGAACCTCAGAAAAATGACGATGTTGTGTGGTGTCAGAAGAGGAAAAAAACAATGACCAAGACCAGCATGAGCTTGACAGTTTTGTGTTTCTTCTAAGACTTCATGGTGATTAAGATGGGGATGAAACACAAGTAACAGAATACCATCACTGAGTGAGGAATGATCAGGCTAAGGATGTTTTGCTTGATGTAAATGAATGCCCTCCATGTAGTTCCTTTTGGATATTACTAGGCCATCGCTGATGAACCCCACAATGAAGATGATGCTTTAGAGTGTAGGGAGGAAGACTTGGTTGAAGGCCATTACATTGCTGTTGTTGTAGCTCTGGTGCATGTTGTCATCTGGGTCACAGAGGGAGAAATCTTCAGCTGTTTAAGGAAAACTCAGCCTTTATCATGCATCACTTTAAATAATTTCATTAATAGATAAATTTAATTGACTATTTTAATAATGTTTATTAAATTATTAATAAACATATTGTAGTACTCAGCTGTTTAGTGGAAACCAACATAATATGGATGGGACAGTTTTATAATTTAACTAATACACATAGTAATCCATACCTCAGAAAAGAATGAGTAATATCATGATTTTTGCAGTATGAAGTGTGTGTGTTAGGAAATCTACTGTAGGATAACAAAATATATTTATATATTTGCAGCAATTCAAAACTAAATCCAAACTTGATATCAATTAAAATCTAAATAAAATCTGTATGTTGTAACAGTTTTCACATCTGGTTTACAACCCAAGTTGATAACAGTGTAAAAAAAAAATCATGTCTATATACAACTCTGAGTTGAGGCCTTAAAAACTATTCTCATTAGTTTATGCTCAAGTCAGTGGATTGATTGTTGTCTATGATTGTAAATGGTGCCAAAATACTTCCATCAAACCCCAGGGCATTCACATTCATTATCCATCATCACAGACACACATGGACATGATGTGTCTCACGATTTTATATTTAAAAAAATCCATTAACATTATTTATGACTGTACACATATGACTCACAATCTGTATAATACACATGCTTTTATTACCTGATTCATTATGGAATCAAAAGTTAAACACTAAAACATTCCTTATTCTGTTCTGTATATTTATTTTCTATAGGACCGTGCACAGAATGTAGTGATCAGTAATAGAGATTTTTGACATACTCCTCAAAATGTTGAAATAGTAATGACCATAAATTGCTATCTAGCAGTCTCTATATCTGGCAATACTGCAAAATGGAACAAACTTTACCTACTTGTTATGTAGGGGGAAATTGTTGTCATGGTTTTTCAGTCCAAGAATGATTGAGAAAGAAGGTAGAAAGACTGAGCTATAGGCTAGGCTAGTTTGTCTGAGGTTGGGTTTTTTTTTCTACTGACAGAACAGTGCACAAATAGAGCACCTTTAACACCCCAAAAAAACTGCAATATGCTTGTTATTTTTTAAAGGTGGCCTTAAATCCCATTTTATGAGATCTATTGTGTGGCCACCAAATATTCAGTTTGTGACTGCTTTTTAGCCAAACCAACCATAGATGTTCTTAATAACATCAGTCATCTCATATGCAGAAAGACACACACTGTAAGATATTTAAACTTGGAAAAGAAGGTTCACCTGCTGCGTTAAAAAATCTGAGTAAACTAGTCAAGACAATTAATTACTTGACAGTTTCATTTTTGATGCAGTCAGCTCTTTTCATGACAATTGGAGTTAAAGAGAAGAATTTAGTTCACATAACTAGATGTGGTGAGTATATTTTAGTTTCATCTTATTCAGCAGAAAGAATCAGTGTTTACAGGGAAATCAAAGAATAAACCCCCTTGCCACAACATGCCCATAGAAGTGTGTCACAACCAGATACTTACAGAAAATAAAAGCTTTATTTCAAATACCTGCATTGGATCTACATGACTGAACTGAATCATTTTAATATGGTTAAATTTCATACATTCAAAATGGTTATGTATTTTTGAAGCCATTGATAAAATCAAATATTAAGCTCACAACTAAACTATTTTGCAACAGACATGTTATTTCTCCATTATTCCAGTTCTGCGAGGAGCACCAAAGCTCCAGAGATGATGGACCAGTCCTATGTGTCTCCTGAAGAGCACAGCGTCAGGCCCGCCTCCAACTGTGCTTCTACTGCAAAGGCTTGGGCCATCGGGTGTCGGCCTGCGTCAACGTCAGGGAGGGGGAAACGTCAACTTCCAGGGCGGGGGAAAATTGCTTGTGTTCATGTCTGATGTTAACAGTTACTCTGCACTATGCTCAAGACTCTTGGGTTGTCTGCCCTAGTAGACTCAGGAGTGGCCATCAATCTCATCAACCACCATCTTGTGGAGGAGCTGCATCTTCCCACTCTGCCATGTGATATGCCTCCGTGAGTGATGGCTGAGGACAATCAACCCATTGAGAAGGGCTACATCACTCGTCAGACCATCCCCTTCACCCTCCAAGCTGGACTGCTACACTTCGAGGAACTCTCCTTCCTTATTATTTATTCCCCTACTAACCCCATCATCCTGGGCTTCTACTGGCTACAGCTTCACAACCCGCACATATCTTGAAAGAAGGGTGAACTAACATGATGGTCACCATACTGCCAGAAGAACTGCCTCAAACACATTCTTTCTCGCCCCGGCCTCGCCACGTCCATCGAGTAATGCAGAAAACTCC
This sequence comes from Hemibagrus wyckioides, assembly GCF_019097595.1. Lineage (NCBI taxonomy): Eukaryota > Metazoa > Chordata > Actinopteri > Siluriformes > Bagridae > Hemibagrus > Hemibagrus wyckioides. The sequence goes on along the minus strand of NC_080710.1, from coordinate 5,595,622 downwards.
ATTCTTCCACGGGAATACCATGACCTCCAGGAAGTATTCAGCAAGGAAAGGGCCACCTAACCCTATTTATCCATACAACTATTATAAAGTAAAATGGACATATTGTATAAATATGAGTGTTTGGCCATAGGATATTCGATTGTTTTACTGTGAGTAATATCAGGCACTACTTATTTAATATAAACTTTCTTTATATTTTGTATAAATAAAGGTTGAATATGACATGAATGTGTCTTACTGTACAATTAATACTCTGTAATCTAAAATGCTATTTTATTCTACATAAATTCCCTAAAAATTCCAAATGAATACCATGGAATGTAACAATGTCTAACATAACAATTTCATTTTTAATGCAAATTTATTTAAAAGTTTTGCCATCAAACAAATTTTGGCCAATCTCTTAGAACTAGTTTATTTAAAACCTCAAATACTTTGGTTAAATTACTAAAAATGGAAAAAAAACAAGGTGAAAGTTGGATTTAATATTTTATTGATCAAAACCAATCCTTCTCAAGCTTCTCTAACAAGTAAAATAAAAATAAATCAGAGCTCAGTATGATACTTCAGCATGACTGTTACAAGTAATGAAATTTATTTGCCTCATCTGCATATGAAGGTGGTAGTTTGGGGTAAACATGCTTGAATAGAATTATCAGAGATGCCCTCCTTTCTCTCACAGTCCATAGGCAAAAGTCCAAAGTTTTGAATAGTCAATAGGCATAATATTGGCCTTAAATAGATCAGCAAGCTGTCAAGATGTTGCCATGGTGATGCCTTGCCATAGCTGTTGAGAAAAAGAAGTGGTATTTCGACATTAATGGCCCTATCAGCATAAGTTGAATGAGTTACTGTAATGGAGCTGGATCCTAGGACCTCACTCCAGCATCAGTGAGACAGAAGTGAAAACAATAACACAATCATATGCAATTTATTTACACCAAAGCAGTGATAGAAGATCTAGCATAAAGGTAAGAATTTCTGGACTGTAATGATGCACTATATGCCAAAATACTGATTTTTCTGGTAATTCGGTTTTGGTATTTGTTAATTTCGGTAATTGTTTATAAGTAAAGGACAAGCACCTAGTTACATTTTTTACTGTAATAAATAAGGTTATCATTAGTTCTCTTGATGTCAGCACTGTATCCGGTAAAAAATTAAGGTGAACAGAGGCAATAATGTAACCCAGACTCAAATTAGTTAATTTGCACTCTAAAAAAAAATTAAATAAATAAATTATTTTACTATATTCACCTACATGGGGAATCTATATATAAAGAAAGAGACAGAAAAATTGGGAGAAAATATAATTCTTTATTAATTGTCTTAATAATATACAAATTATTGCCGTAAAATTTATCCAATCATAGTTTGAATTACCGCTGCAGGTGTAAATTGGCCAATTGAGTGAGCTTAGCAGCGATGCTAACTCCGCCCACCGGAAGTGCAGACAGAAAAAAAAAGTCAATAGAGAGAGAAAAAAAGAAACAGAGACTGTATGTGAATAAAGCTTGAGAATTTCGAGGAAAGAAACAATTTATTTTAGAAAAATAATGGGAGTTTTTTTCCCCATAAGGATTAAAAAGTAGATGGTTTGTCTAAAGCTAAAATACTAACAAAACTTTGAAGTGTGTAAGGGAGCTTACCCTTTTATGGCCTTGTTCGTCGGGAGCGTCGAGCTGAGGTTAACGGAGTCATCACTGTAATTGTGGTGAAAGATTTGCAAGACAGTTAATTCAGAGGAATCGGTGAGTTGCAGATTTATTTTTGTGCATGTGATGAATTGAAACTAGGTATTGTATTCCTATGCGTTAAAATTGAAGTAATATGTTTATTGTATGTGAAGTATGGCCTATGCTGTGAGTAACGAACATTTTGGTGAATACTGTTGACACAGTATGTGAGATATCTAAGAATGCTATCCTGTGTGTACAGGTGAGTTTTGTTGTATGCATTGAAATTGGAATTTTCTGCTGTGGGTTATGTACCTGGTGTGGAGGCATCAAGCCGCGTTGAGAAAAAAAGATGGCGAGCCACCCATAAACTGAGTCTGAGTCTTCAACTTTTGTTTTTCCCCCAATGATTCACCATCTGTTCTGCTGACGGATTTTCCGCTTCCGACTTCTGAGGGACAGAGGGATTTTCTTTCCCTGATTCTGATTTAATGGACTGAAGTAGTTTCTGCACTTGATTTGAATCATGGAATGGACGGAGGCAATTGATCTTTATTGTATGCTATTGTGTGACTTAGTTCACATCTTGTTTGTTTACAAATGTTTTCCCCTGACAAAAAGATCTGTTTTCTATGATTTTATACACTGTCAAGGTATCTTGTGGCTGGTTAATTTTGCTATTGATTTTGGGTCGAAATCATAATCTGAATTAGTTTATTCAAACCAAATAGTCATTTAGTTACAGTAGAGCAGAACATGTTTTAAAATCAAAACCAAATGCTATTGCTATATCCTTGACAATAAATAGACATATTTAATTTAGCAGACTAAAAGGTACAATACACAACCTAAATTTCATGAGAATCAAAAGGGGAATTATCGGCAAAGTGTTTTGTTTTATTTCATAAAAGGGTACATTTCATTTATTTGGGTTTGTCATTTGCCAAATTCCAAGCAGAAGGTTGGTTGTTTTCTCTGTTGACATTTCATGTAATTCATTTTCAGATACCTATTTTGTTTTTCTGTTTAATTCATTTTAATTATCATTCATAACAATTCTAAAAGTAAACATACAAAATCTAAAAACTTCAGATCTGTGTGTTCTCTGTATTCTTTGCTTCCCACAGACTTTGTTTCTTCTGATTGGCCCATTACTCTGGCTCAGTGTGTTGAACAAAATTTCATTAACTGTGTACAACATTGGGTCAAGCATCTGGTTGGCGACGAATGTAAGACCATTCTCGCCGGGCTGGGTGTTACAATAAGCTATAAAAACAGCCAAAGATAACTAAAAGTGCTAAATTACCTTTTACAAATGTAAATTGACATGCAAATGACAGGTGCACAGCCAGGGTTCAATACACAGAAGAACAATCACAGATCCTGCAAATGGCCTGGACCTGCCACTGTTTGAATTGTATGTGTATGTGTACCTATTATATATGCAGTAAATATACAGTACTGTGCAAAAGTTTTAGGCAGGTGTGAAAAATGTGGTAAAGTAAGAATACTTTCAAAAGATATATTTTAATCTTTTTATTTTTTATCAAATTTAAAAAATGTGAAGGGAGCAAACAGAAGACAAATCTAAATCAAATGAATATTTCATGTGACAGACCTGTGGCTTGAAACCAGCATTTGTACACTTGCACAATGTCAGGGATTTTGTAGTTTTGTAGGATTCAGATGTGTGATTAGCCAATTACACCAAGCAGGTGCTAATGTCATCAACAGTGGTGGACTAGGACAATAATTCAGACCGGGAATTTGACTCCATCCCAGGCCACCTTTGCTGCTGCCGTCACCACCACACTATTCATGTAATCCACCAGACTGCTAATCTTGTAGGCTAACCCTATTAGGTGATGTAATCGGTAGACTACCAGATGAACTATAAATGAATAAATAGGCCTAAATGAACCCTCAAAAACTTACTAGGAATACATCATCTATACTACCACACTACAGAAAAATATAAAATTGGCTTACACTTTTAAAAGAGGGATAATAAGGGATACACATGCAAATGTTGAAATATATATATATTTTATGTATTTCCAGTGATCAAGTACAGTATATCAAAAGTATCAGAAACACAAACTTTACCTGAAGGTTCTTGCTCTCACTCAAACGCTGAACTGTCCACCACTTCTAGTTCAGCAGCAGGAACATTTGCAGCAGTAGTCCTGCTGCTGCTTCCTTCCTCACCTTAAAAAAAAAAAAAATTAAAGAAAAAGAAATTTCTGGTCAAATTTGGCACTGGAAAATACTGTATCCCCATGTCTAAAACAGTTTGCTAGTTTGTCATTTTCTAAGATGTTGCAACATGCTCTTTTAAAACTTCTATCACTATATATTTAAAAAATATATATTTGTGAACACCATTAGCTTGCACAAAGTGGACTTATTAGTTAGCCATGCTGTAGATACGCATGTGCAGGTAATTAATTTTTATTTATTCAAAAAAAATCTTGACCCTCTAACACTTACAATCTCTGTTGTACTTCTATGATTTCTTTTATTTATTATCTAAAAACTTTGACCCACTAACACTAGCACTCTCTCTTCTATCTACTTTATTCTTTTTATTTATTATACAAAACATGCTACATGTGCTGCGTTAGACTAAACGAGACTTGTCACAGCACAGCACTTTACATGTTGTTGCTCGTTTGTTAGTTTGATTTTATCTATTTTAAGTTGCTTTGCATGAAAGCGTCCATCTGCCAAATGAAGACACCAAAGTATCGCGAGAGTGATTCTAGCACATATTCACACACTTAAGTCACTCTCACGGTACTTTGACCTCATATACCGATCGGTCTGCGCAGCACCGCCTCAAGTTGAACACACCTATTACCTGCCCCTGGAAATAGGCAATTAGGCAGTGCGTCGCTGCTGTTGGGTCATGTGGTGATTTCACTCTGTGATTTTCTGATTCGTAGATTGAGAGGTCTGTCAATTCATTCATAGCTGCATACCAGCCTATCACACAACAAGGTGATCGACTGCATGGCGGCAGGCCAGAACAACTGTCAGGCCACCGGGAAACGTCCTGGTGCTCCCGATGGCCAGTCCGCCCTGGTCATCAATTTGATATGTAGGTTGAAACAAAGTAATTCACTGATACAGAAACAGCTATGTAGGAGCTTAAAATTGGGTGAGGATGTAGAACATCATGGCCAGACTGAGCACAGCAACAAGACACAAGGTAGTTAAACAAAGTAGTTATAGTTATAAACTTTAAATAAGCACAAAGTAATGGGCAACGTTGAGGACAGTTGATGCAGAGGACAGCCAAGAAAACTTACGAATGACACATCGGAAGATGTCCAGCAGAGCCATCAGCAACTGGTGGAAACCAGTGGGCCCCAGGTACACCCATCTACTGTCTGGAGATGTCTGGTCAGGAGTGGTCTTCATGGAAGAATTGTGATGAAAAAGCCATACCTCCAACATGGAAAGAAGGCTAAGCGACTCAACTATGCAAGAAAACATAGGAACTGCTGCAGAAAGACGGCAGCAGGTCTCTGGCCTGATGAGTCAATAGTTGAAATATCTGGCTGTAGAAGGAGGCAGGTTGTTTGCCGAAGACACTGGAGAGTGGTACAATAATGAGTGTCTGCAGGCAATAGTGAAGCACGGTGGAGGTTCCTTACTATTTTGAAGTTGGAGTTTTGGTCAGGATTAATGCTTTCCTCGATGCTGAGAAATGCAGGCAGATACTTATCCATCATGCACTACCATCAGGCAGAGGTGGGACGTAAAGAAGTACAAATACTTTGTTACTGTACTTAAGTAGATTTTTCAGGTATCTGTACTTTACTTGAGTGTTTATTTTTCTGACTACTTTTTACTTTTACTCCCTACATTTAAATACAAATATCTCTACTTTCTACTCGTTACTTTTTCAACCTCCACAGATGACGACACGACGTAAAAGACGTAACTAACTAGAAGGGAATTGAGTGAGTGTACAAGTTATGATAGAGAGAAAACTTGGACACGGAGGAAGATTCAGAAAAGCAAGACATTCCCCATCCATGGCCGTATTTAAAAGAACTGTTCAATGTCGTAGGCTCCAAGAATGATTCATGGCGAATGCATTGTGTTTTGTGCCAACCTAGAACCCAGAAGCTTCTGGCATACAAGAATCTAATCTAATCTGAAAAAACACATAATGGTAAAGTGTATTTACAGTTCAATTCAATTCAGTTTATTTTGTAGAGCGCCTTTTACAATGAACATTGTCTCAAAGCAGCTTTACAAAAGAAGAAAACAGAGAAAGAGGAGGGGAAAATGAAAAATAATAATAAAAAATAAAAATAACTAATTAACTAGAAATAAGATTAAATTAAATTCTATAATTAGACTATTTTATCCCTAATGAGCAAGCCTGTGGCAAGGAAAAACTCCCTGGGATGGAAAGGAAGAAACCTTGAGAGGAACCAGGCTCAGAAGGGAACCCATCCTCATCTGGGTGACACTAAACAGAAAATAATGTAACTGTAGCTGATTAATGTCCTTTCTACAACAGCAGTCAATGACCCATGAGGAACTTATTAGGTCATTGTAGTTTCTAAGGTCATTATAAACACTAGTTCTTTGCTGTCACGGGCTGACAGATGAAATGGCATATCTGTGATGGTGTGAAAGTCCCCAAGTGGCTCTGTCCATGGCTGTCTCCTGGTCCACACAGATCCATCCACAGCATCAGTGGGCACCATCAAGCGGCGAGACTCCGACCAGGGGTAGGGCAGCGGTCGCACTGGAAACTGGCAAACACTGGGAGCTCAGGAGTGGGGTGTATAGCTCGACAGAGGAGGTAGAGAGAGAGAGAAAGATATTAAGTTTCTGATTATGTGATGCTTAAAGACAGTGTAGAATTTTGTGTAAAGTGCAGGCAGGGACTCCGGCAAGACTAGCTATGACAGCATAACTAAAAGGGAGAGCCAGAAGGTCACAGACATGAAGGCTTCCCGGGACATAAAGCATCCAACCACTTCAGTCAGCAAACCTGAGCGACTTGTGAGGGTGGTAAGATGACAGCATCCAAACATCCCAGTACACCAAACACTCTATACCCATGAACCTTCCAGATCTGCTCCTTTACCTAAGAAAACTATACATTAAAAGCTTGACTAAACAAATGTGTCTTCAGCCTAGACTTAAACATTGAGACTGTGTCTGAATCCCAAACACTAATTGGAAGGCTGTTCCATAACTTTGGGGCTTTGAAAGAGAAAGCTCTGCCCCTTGCTGTAGCCTTTGCTACTTGAGGTACTACCAAGTAACCAGCACCCTTTGATCGGAGTAGGTGTGGCGGATCATAAAAGACTAAAAGATCGCTCAGGTACTGTGGCGTGAGACCATTTAGTGCTTTATAGGTTAGTAACAGTATTTTATAATCAATTCGAAATTTGACTGGGAGCCAATGTAGTGTGGCTAAAATAGGAGTGATGTGCTCATTACTCTTCCAAGATGGCGGCACGGCAGTAGCACGCAGCGGCCACTCCGGAACCAAAATGGTGCTTTCTTTTTGTTTTAGCGCTAAATTTAAAGTCCATGGACGCCAAAGACAGTGGTGTTCATGTATACGACCGCCAGACGATATTACGGTACAGAAATCATGCAGTTACTAACTTGCATGATGAACTACTCTGCAAACTTCGCGAACTCGGCTTGCTGCGAAGTCCAGGCCTTCAGTCCTCGGCGTCGCCTGATGCCGGTGGCCGGGAGAGAGGACGTTGCAAGCGTTGTTCGAGGAAGCGGAAGCGCGGTAAATGGGCGGGTGTCTGTGATAGGCTAACAACCAACCCTAGCCGGCCGGCACTCCCTTCCATCATCTTGTCCAACGTCTGCTCACTGGATAATAAACTGGACTACATCCGACTCCAGCAAACTACACGGCGTGAGTTCAGAGACTGCTGCGTCTTTGTTTTCACGGAGACGTGGCTCAGCGACAGAGTTCCGGACGCCGCCATTCAGCTAGCCGGGCTAACCGTGTTTCGTGCCGACAGGAATGCAGCTCTGTGCGGTAAGACTCGCGGTGGCGGTGTGTGTGTTTACATCAACACGGAATGGTGTAAGGACTGTGCTTGTGTCTAACTACTGCTCATCGGTAGTGGAGTTTGTTAGATGTTAGATGCAGACCTTTTTATTTTGGTGTGTACAGATACACACACTCTCTCTTGACTGTGTGGACATGCGCGCGCACACACACGCACACACACACAATTTATACTGTTCATTACTTACTGCACTACCTCTACCTGTCATCCGCTGCTATAGTTATATTTATGTTTATTGTATTTGCACTACCTCAACCGCTGTTGTGTATTTTTGCACAATATTTTTGCACAATACTTTTTTTTTTTTTTTTTTTTTTTACATCATTTCACTTTATCTTATTTTATTTCACTTACATTCCAGTACATGTTCTTTTATTTCTTTTCTGTGCTAAGTGTCCTGTGTTCTTTTGTGTTGTCTTTATTGTATTTATTGTCTTTTTGCACTGTCTTGTTTATGCTCTTTTTGCACCTAGCTGCACACTGTGCACTTTACGTGGCTAAGACAAACTTCTGTCCTAGCTCTGTGGTGGTGTTTTTATGTTGAACTTTGTTGTTGTATGTTTATGTAGCACCAGGTCCTGGAGAAACGTTGTTTCATTTCACTATGTACTGCGTCAGCTATATGTGGTTGAAATGACAATAAAAGCTTCTTGAATCTTGAATCATATTTTCTGGTTCTAGTTAGGACCCTAGCTGCTGCATTCTGGACTAACTGGAGCTTGTGTATGCTCCTACTGGAACATCCAGACAGTACGGCATTACAATAATCCAACCTAGAGGTAACAAAAGCATGAACTAATTTTTCTGCATCATGAAGCGACAACATATTTCTTATCTTAGCAATATTCCTAAGATGGAAGAAGGCTACCCTAGTGATATTATCTACATGAGCTTCAAACGAAAGACCAGAGTCAATAATCACACCAAGATCTTTTACTGCTGGACAAGATGAAACAGAAGGACCATCCACCATTACTCTGTAATCAGAAAGCTCACTTCTAACTGCCTGTGGTCCTAGTACAAGCACCTCCGTCTTGTCCGAATTAAGCAGGAGGAAGTTAGTGGCCATCCAACGTCTAATGTCCTTTACACATTCTTCTATCTTAATAAGCTGGTGTCTCTCATCTGACTTAGCTGAAACATAGCTGTGCATCATCTGCATAACAGTGGAAGCTAATACCATGTTTACGAATAATTACACCAAGGGGTAACATGTATAGGGAGAAAAGCAGTGGGCCTAAAACAGAACTTTGTGGAACACCGAACATAACCTTGGTATGCATAGAGAAGTCACCATCTAGATCTACAAACTGATAAGTCAGTCAAATAAGACCTGAGTCAGGAGAGGGCTGTTCCTTTAACACCAACAACATGTTCTAGTCTATCAAGTAGAACAGTGTGGTCAATGGTGTCAAAAGCTGCACTAAGATCGAGTAACACCAGTAGGGAGACACAACCCTGATCAGAAGCCAGTAACAGGTCATTGACCACTTTAACTAGTGCTGTCTCTGTGCTATGATGAGGTCTAAATCCTGACTGATACATTTCATAAATGTTATTTCTATGCAGGTATGAACATAACTGCTGTGCTACAGCCTTTTCTAGGATCTTGGAGAAAAAGGGCAGGTTTGATATCGGTCTATAGTTAGACAGCTGACAGGGGTCGAGGTCTGTTTTTTTAATCAAGGGTTTGATAACTGCTAGCTTAAAAGATTTAGGCACATAGCCAGTGCTTAGAGAAGAATTAATTACTTTTAGAAGGGGTTCAGTAGCTACTGGTAATATCTGTTTAAGGAAAGATGTGGGTAAAGGATCTAGGATGCAGGTAGAAGATTTTGAAGAAAAAATTAGTGAAATTAGATCAGGCTCTTGAAGTGGAGTGAAGCACTCTAAGCTCTGATCAGAAATAGCTATATTATCTAAAGGATTATCTATCAAATAATTTGGTTTTAAATTAATAGTCTGAATTTTTTGCCTGATATTGTCAATTTTTTCATTGAAAAAATTCATGAAGTCATTGCTGCTAAATATAGATGGTGTGCGCTTTTCTACAGTGGTTTTACTCCTAGTTAGTTTTGCTACAATACTAAATAAAAATTTTGGATTGTTTTTGTTATCTTCGATTAGGGCAGAGAGATACGCTGATCTAGCAGCACTAAGAGAATTTTTGTATCTCAGAAGGCTTTCCTTCCACGCAATCTGGAATACTGCTAATTTAGTTTGACGCCATTTACGCTCTAGTTTCCTAGCTGATTGTTTTAAAGCTCATATGTGGTCGTTGTACCAGGGTGCTAGTTTCTTGTCTTTAATTTTTTTTCCTTTTAAGTGGAGCTACAGTGTCTAGGGTGTTCCGAAATAATGACTCCAAGTAATCAGTCGCCTGGTCAAGTTCTGTGGGGTCAGAAGGTGAACCAATCATGTGTGATAATTCTGGGAGACTATCGGTAAATCTCTCTGCGGTAGCAGACGTAAATATACGCTTCATACGGTAATGCGGCAAGTTGCGCATCTCGTGACTAAGACGCATTCTAAATGAAACTAGATAATGATCCGAGATAGCTTCCGACTGTGGAAGAGTGACTGTTTTCTATATTTAATCCGAATATAAAAATGAGATCCAGAGTGTGACCTCCATTATGAGTTTGTCCTATTACATTTTGATTAACACCTAATGAATCTAAGATGGACACAACTGCTGTTCTCAGAGGGTCTTCTGGCTTATCAAAATGAATGTTGAAGTCTTCTACTATTAATGCTTTGTCTAAAGAAGCAACAAGGTTTGAAGTAAAATCTCCAAATTCACTAAGGAATTCAGAGTATGGCCTTGGGGTTCTGTAAATAACAATTAGTGGAATTGACTCTGTGAACTTATTATTAGTACTTGCATGCGTTAGGTTAGTATAAAGAACTTCAAATGTGTTGAACTGATGTCTGGGGTTTTTGTGTGGCGCTTAGCTTATTATCATGAATAACTGCGACACCTCCTCCCCTGCCTGTTAGACGCGGTTGATGTATATAGCTATAGCCAGGCGGACAAGCTTCATTTAATGCTACGTACTCGTTTTGTTTAATCCATGTTTCTGTTAAACAAAGAACACTGAACTCCTGATCAGTAATCAGTTCATTAATTATAAGTGCTTTAGTTGACAGAGATCTTATATTTAACAGTCCTAGCTTCAGATCAAGGGTGCTGGCTGTGCATTCACTATCATCTAGTTTTATGTTAATCAGGTTACTAAAACAAATTTTCTGATTGTTAAAACATTTTCGTTTGGTTCGGGGAACAGACACAATCTCAATGTTATGAACCCTGAGTGATGACTCTTTGCAGCCAGCAAGACGGTTGGATTAACCTGCTTGTCTGCTCCCTGGCCCTGGATTGTCACCGATTAACTAGATCTGCTCTAAGACTATGTGCTATGCTGCAAGAAATGAGAGCAGCACCCTCCCGAGTGAGATGGACACCGTCCCGTCCTAACAGGCCAGCCTTGCCCTCAAAAGAGCTCCAGTTGTCTATGAAGCCCACATTGTTTTCGGAGCACCACCTGGACATCCAGCAGTTCAGCCATAACCTGCTGTAAGCTACATCGCCACGCCGCATTGGGATGGGGCCAGAGCATACTACGGCATCGGACATCGCCTTCGCTAATTTACACACCTCTACAACATTACTCTTAGTAACCTCAGACTGACGAAGGCGTATATCATTAGCTCCTACATGGAAAACTATCTCGGAGAACCTGTGCTTGCCTAGGACCCTAAGATTACCTGCAATGTCCGGCGCCATGGCTCCCGGAATACACCTAACCTGTGCTGCTGGAGCCCCTAAAGGCCTAGCTAATTTCTCACAGTTGTTCTTATTAGCTTATTTTATCTGCTAGAAAACCCCTCTTGGGTAGGTTTACGGGTTGAATATTGGTTTGGGTTAAAATTAAAAAAGAAAAGGCTTTTTATGACATACTTTGTGTATGTCTGTGTCTTATATATGTGTATATGTATATTATTGTCACTCCCAAAGAAAGCATGTGAATTACTTGGAGAGATACAAAAACCTTATTGCATCTACTTTGAACAGGAAGTCAACTTCAGATGAAGGTCCACCTAAGAAGCTTAAACTGTGGGAAACCAAGAGAGTGTCACGGAAAAGTGTGGATGAAGCCATCATGGACTTTGTCATTCAAGGTCTGCTCCCCCTCAGTATTGTCCAACAGCAGGGTTTTACAACTCTTGTGCATCACCTGCAACCAGATGTGGTTGTAATGTCCTGAGGCACCATAAAAAACAAAGTTGACCAAGCAACGCTGGAAATGAAGAACAATCTGAAGGCTCCTATGAGTGAGATCAAGTTCATTGCTACCACTACCGATTGTTCTGTTTCAAAAATTATTTTTCAAAACGTGTGAGCATAAAAATATTGGAAGCACTTAATGATAAAGGGTACAAATCATACACTTAAGCAATGGTTAACTAATTCATTATTCATGATGATATAATGCCTGAATTAATGTAGGATGCATCATGAAGTTAATGACATTTAATTTAATGATCAAGTCATTATGACTTCCCCTGATTAGTTCACACTTAGCAGATCATCAATTGAGGAATGTAAACTAAGTTACTTCATACATCAATTGATATGCAACAAGTTAGTTGGATTCCAGTTACATACGTTTATTTATGTAACTATATTTGTCATCTTATTCTATGTAAATGTTTGCATTCTTTTATTATGATTGTTTGACCAGTTTGAAGATGGATTCATATTTCTATGAGAAGAGGCATTGAGGCTGAGCAAATAAATGTCTGAAATAAACATTTATGCAACTGTAATGTGTAAACTGTAATATAGCTGTCCAGCTATAATAGCATATAATATACAAAGTAACTAAAATTATTTAGCTGATGATCACATTAAATGTAACCTGATCACATAAAAATATAGTGATGTGAACATTTGTTAATGACGAGCACCAGGAATTTATTAAACATCCTTATTACTTGAGTGTATAATTTGAACCCTTATTGTAAAAGTATTGTCAAATATTGGAGTCTAATTCCATGATCTGTTTTCATCAAGGTATTACAAAGGGAAATTTTAAGAAAAAAAATCCTTCTATGGTTTTGTATTCACTAGGCCTTGACTTTATCAAAAGCCATCTGAAGGAGCAACCCATGGTGCATTCAAGAGACCATTCCCATTCTTCAGAGGAGAAGGACTTCTGTTCCCAAACAGAACATCAAACAGGGAAACGTTTAAGAAATCTTCAAGCAGCTAGAATCCTACCTAGTCTGTCCAGATGATTCCATGGATGTCCTGAAATTTTTCCCAGCAATCTGCACCTTGTCACTTAAGCTCAACACACCCCTACCTGCCTCAGCTGCCTGAGAGAGGCTTTTTAACACTGCAGGACTGATTTTCACACCTAAAAGGGCACGCCTTGATTCAAAGAACTTTGAGTTCTTGAATAAAATTACATTACACATAGCAAAAAAACAAATTAACACAATTCAGTCTCACAAGTCTCCTTTTACTGCAGCAAAACAAACAAACAAAAAAAAAAACACAGTCTACCGCAGTGATCTGGAATGAAGGCTGATTATTTTGTGCAAAAGAAAACCCAAAAGCATAAATGGTTCTTGAAAAAGCTTACCAAATATTTTGAAGGATTTTCTTGAAAAGTCTGTTTTGAAAATGCATTTGTAAGGATGTCCGCGACCAAATCAATTTCTTCTCCTCTGTCAGCCATTGTGAGTTAAAATATATATATTTTATTTAGTTTGTGCGGTTCGCTGCCTCTGACTACTCCAATTATCCAATCAAAGGACAAGAAATTGCTGACGTAATCGTATGCCTGCTAGATGGCCCCAGTGACGCCAACTTGAAATCTGATTGGTTAATGGAACAGTTTCATTGCCACTTATTTTAAGCTACGGGCGCCTGCACTATTAATTCTGAAGGCCTTAAGGCAGATTTCTTTCACTCTGGCAACACATGACGTCAGCCACTGGCTGAAATATGATTGGATAAATACTCTTATCATAAATATACACTACTGGAAGCAGCGCAACCAAGAGAAAAGCTATGAAATTTAGAGAATAGACTATTGGGAATAATTTAATACACATTCATGGAAAAAATATATTTAATATATTAACATGCAAGTCAGTGATTCAGATCACTGCTGTTTAGGCCAGCAGAGAAGGCCTTGCTGGCCCTGATGGTCTGCCACTGGTGTCCAGTGATTTTGTTCCCTGTACCAGCACTGTGCAGGTTGTTAATAAAAGAAGAAGAATTTCCTGCTTTTTGTGTCGGACTTTTTTAGTTTTGCTCAGTTATCAAAAATGATCAAAAAATAATTTTTACTATTTACTTTTTTACTGAAGTATATTTCAGACCCTGTACTTTCTTTCTTTTACTTGAGTAAACAAGTTGAATCAATACTTCTATTTTTACAGTCACACAAGTGTCTGTACTTCTACTTAAGTATAGAATGTTAGTACTTTTGCCACCTCTGCCATTAGGGAGGCCTCTGATTGGCCCCAAATTTATTCTGCAGCAGGACAATGACCCCATGCATACAGCCAATGTCATTAAGAAAGTGATAATTTGACCCCCACAGAGCCCTGATCTCAACATCATTGAATCTGTCTGGGATTACATGAAGAGACAAAAGGATTTGAGATCTCCTCAAGATGTTTTTTAAGATCTTGAGGAGATCTCAAATCTCCAAGATGTTTTTTTAGATCTCCAAGATGTTTTTTTTTTCACTTCTGTCTCTGGCAAAGAATTTCCTTAGAAATGAATAAAGTTCTTATGCTTATTTTATCTTATCTTCCTGACGAGTTCCTTTAAAAACTGTGTGCATGTGAACCTAGAAGAATTGATGAAGTTTTGCAGGCAAAGGGTGATCACACCAAATATTGATTTGTCTTGGATTTGTCTTCTGTTCATTTACTTTCCGTTTTGTTAACTGATAATAAACTATTATCACTATTATTGAAAGCATTCTCGCTTTACAGCATTTTTTCATACCTGCCAAAAACTTTTTCACAGTATAGTACTGAAGTAGAACTATGAATATATATGAGTTCAGCTTCTTTTTAAACACTATGCTGTGGTACAAAGGGTATTTCTAAATGTCTAATGGTAGACAAATTTCTAAAAGTGCACATTATATGCCACTATACTAAACTGAAATGTGTTTAAGTGAAAAACATGGAATCACTTAAAATAAATGTCCTGACTGACAGGTCCATGTTGAAAGATCAGGGAGAGAATATTCAGTATTCAAGAGCTTTTCCTCCAAATTTGATATTTACTTTTAACAGAAATATACTTTAATTATACTTGTACTTTTTTTTATAGAATTATACTTTCTATTGAAAAAAATACCTGGAAAGGCATCAATGTCAAGAAGCATTCAGTTGAAGGTAACTTCATTTTGGGACCACTGGACATGTTTGGAAGGGAAACAATATTTGAATTTTTCGATAGAAATATAAGTTATAGATTGTAAAATATAAGTAGCCAACTTAATTCTGATGGTGCTACCAGAGGAAACACAGAACTTCTACCAGACTGCAACATTTGCATAATCATTTGCTCTATATTTACAGCATTTTGCCTGAAGCCCTTATGCATAGTGACTTAATTTTTTCTCCATTAAACTGCATCTGTGCAGTTGAGGGTTAAGGGTCTTGCGCAGTGACCCAACAGTGGCAGCTTGGCAGAGGTAGGGTTTGATCTTAAGGTCTTCTCCCCAGTAATCCAACATCTTCATCACTGAGCTACTACTACCACAGAAAGTCTTATGTATAACAGACATACACATACACCTAATCTGAGAGCTATTACTAGTTTTCTATTTACCATTGACTAAAAATATCATAAACCATAAAAAAAAAATTACGTCCCATAGTGTATTAACAGTCGAGTTTATTAAAGCCATGGTGCTACACTGAGTATGTCAATAGCAGAATTAGATATTAGTACAAAAGTAGATTTAGCTAGGGTTTGGTTATACTTTTAGTGTTTCTGTTTACTTACCACATACAATAATGCAACTTCTCCACCTGAACCTCTTGGGCCGTGTCCTCTACAAAAAGGAACAGGTTCTCCTCCTTCTCACCAAAATATGCTAGTAAAAGAAGTATCATCTGTATGATCTCCTCTAAGCCACCATCCAACTGGCCTCTCTCAGTCTGAAACTTGATAAGAGCATCAAGGCTTGTTTTTGGGTGCATCAACACTTTTGAGTAAGTTTAAGAGGTGTCTTCCTTTTTTGTCCACATTTTCAAGGAAGTGCTCCATTAAACTCACACTAGTAAGTTCTTGGAATGTGTAGCCATACCAACTTCCTTGAACAAAAATCACCACTCTTGGGTGAGTGTCTGGATGCTTGACCTATTGTTGATGGCTTGACGCTGTGTGTAATAGGTGGACTGTACTCAGTTTTTCACATTGTCTGTTTTGTAATTCATCTATTTAAACATCAGTCCTGTTTTTTTCCTGCTGACTCTCCACAGTCTCTTTTTCCTGCTGTATCTCCACAGAAAGTGGCAAATATTTGGCTGCCAGTTCACACAACCATATGTGTCTTGAACTCTTGCTTTTATTTTAGCTGGAATGGGCTCTGTATCATCACCTGATGTTGCCTTGCGTTTTATTACCTTTAGCATGCTGGGACGTTTAACATTTTAAACTCATGCTTGGAGTTGAATGACGAGTGAATGTCTAACCAAGTCCAACATCACCCTCGAGGACATCTTGTAGAGATACTGGATACTTGGCCACAATTCTTGCTGATCTTAGTAATGTGGCACTTGATTGGATTATTGCACATCTTCAGAATTTCAGAAACCAAAATCCTTATCATCTCTTGTCGTGGTCCAGGACTAGGTCTTCTCCAAAATGATGCTTTTTTTCCAAAATGGTGCTTTTTGTTTATTTAGCCTGAATCTCAAGGTGCATGGACACCATAGACAGTGGTGTTTATGTATATAACTGTGAGACGATACTACAGTACAGAAATCATGCAATTACTAACCTGCACGATGAAAAATTCGCAACCTCGGCTGGCTGCGAAGACCAGGCCTTCAGCGTCTAATGTTGGTGGTCAGGAGAGAGGACATCGCAAGCAGGGCTCGAGAAAGGGGAAGCGCGAAAAACTGGCGGGTGTCCACGCTAGGCTAAAAACAAACCCTATCCTGTCCATTATTCTGTCCAGTGTCTACTCACTGGACAATAAACTGGACTACATCCGACTCCACCATTTAGCTAGCCAGACTTTCTGTGCTGACAGAAATGCAGCTCTGTGTGGTAAGACTGCGGTGGCGGCTTGTGTTTACATCAATATGGAATGGTGCAAGAACTTACAAGAACTCGCTTGTTTCTAGTTACTGTTCATCGCTAGTGGAGTTTGTGACCCTATGCAGACCATTTTATTTACAACGTAAATTCACCACCGCTTTTATTTTTGGAGTGTACATTCCCCCGAGCACTAATACTAAGGAAGCTCTATGTGAACTCTATGGGGCTATTAGTGATCTGCAGAATGATCACCATGACTGACTGTTTATTATCGCCAGAGGTTTCAATCATGAAAATCTCAAAACAGTGCTCCCTAAATTTCACCAGCACCTTGGCTACTCAGACCACATCTCTGTTATGCTAATTCCAGCATACAGACCACTTGTAAGACGCTCTAAACCACTTCTGAAACAGGTTAAATCCTGCCCAGCAGGAGCCACCTCTGCTACTCAGGACTGTTTTTAGTGCACTGACTGGAATATGTTCAGGGAGGCTGCAACCAACAGCGACTCTATCAACTTGGAGGAGTTCACAGCATTGGTGCATCGATCATGTGAGCGTCTCCAAGACCATCACCACATGCTCCAACCAGAAGCCATGGATGACTGCAAAAGTGCATGCTCTCCTGAAGTTGAGAGACTCCACCTTCAGAGCAAGGGACAAGACAGCCTAGCCATCAGAGAGGTGAAGCAGGCACATGTACAGAGAATCCATGGCCACTTTCAGGACAGCAGAGACTCCTGGCGTATGTGGAAGGGCATACAGGCGATCACAAACTACAAGACCACATCACCTGCCTGTGACAGTGATGCCTCCCTCCCAGATGCGCTAAACGACTTTTACGCTCTATTTGTGGCACAGTCTTTCCAAGGCTGAAAAGAAGAGAACTCTATGCAGAGTTAACCCATGGAAGTCTGCTGGACCACACAACATTTCTGGCAGTGTTCTCAGTGAATGTGCAGAACAGCTAGTGGATGTCTTCACTGACATTTTCAACAATTCCCTGAGCAGTGTCGTTGCTTCTAAGTGCCTCAAGACAACGACCATCTTCCCCATGCCGAAGAAGTCTACAGTTTCCTGCCTCAGTGACTATTGTCCCATTGCACTCACACCAATCATGATAAAATGCTTTGAAAGGCTCGTCATGAGGCACATGAAGACCCAGCTACCTCCCTCACTGGACCCCTTGCAGTTCGCATATCGTCCTAACCGCTCCATGGACGATGCCATCACCACAACCCTCCATCTAAAAAATCCTCTAGATTTTTTTTTTTTCTTAAAGAATTGCACCTTGTAGTATAGTTTAGCTCAGTGTTTGTCTGGGTTACCTGTACTTTGTTTTTGTTCTGTGTAGCACCTCTGTTCTAAGAGGAATGTTGTTTCATTTCATTGTGTACTACATCAGCTATATATGGTTGAAGTCACAATAAAGCTTCTTTGACTTGACTTTGATCTCCTTCTTCGGCGCTATGTGTCCTGTCTTGTGTTGTTTTTTGTACTTCCTATTTTTGCACTGTCTTGTCTTTGCACTGTTTGCACCTGGTTGCACTTTATGTAGCTAGGACAAACTTCTGTCCTAGGTTTGTGTTGTTATCTGTTGTATTGTATGTTTTTTGTTATGTAGCACCAGGGTCCTGGAGAAACGTTGTTTCATTTCAAAGATGTCATGCCTAAGACATGGGGGCAAACTAGGCAGACAAACATCAAAATGTTTCAGTGAATGAAACGCTGATCTAAACTTCACTCCTTTAACATCTGGAACACCTTCAGCCTCTAACTGATTAACTGCAGAACCGTAAGACTCTGACGTATGCTCTGGCCCACATGAAGTTAAAGTGTAGTAGTAAAATGTTCCCTTAACAATATTTTATCTGCCATTGTTATCCCATACTCCTCCAAGACTTGCAAGTCAGGTAGCAGGCCTGAGAAAACCTTTTCATGGCCAATTTATTTTTAATGATTTAAATCCTTCTCTCTGCACAGCAAAACCAGCTGCATGTGATCAACATTTCATTGAACATGTGGAGGAAAATTTAGTTAGAAGTACACAGCCAAAATGTTGTGCTTCTTTTTTGCAGAACATAAAGGGTTCACTACCTCAAATGCATCCTTGTATAACACCAGCTTAAGACAAGTTGGGTCTTCATGAAACAAGGTATTTGATGTCAACACCTTACCATCAGACAGACAGACAGAGAGACAGACAGAGAGACAGACAGACAGATAGATAGATAGATAGATAGATAGATAGATAGATAGATAGATAGATAGATAGATAGATAGATAGATAGATAGATACTTTTTTCATCCCAAAGTGAAATTGAAAAATCATGTGTGTCACAGAGAACATCAGGTAGGGAAACATCATTAGGATCTATTAACATGAGCCCCTGCCAAAAATCTAACCATAGCATATTTTTCAAAGTGCAAATCTTTCTGCTCTGTTCTCATCTCTCCCTAAAAATACAGTATTGGGCTCAACATATTTGAACATTTCTTTAAACCGCTTGGCTCTACAATACTGTATGCTGTTCTCATAGGCCCTGTGTGACAAGCTGACAACAAATCAGATTTCTTCACAGTAACACAGATTTTTACAATGTCTTCATCCAATACTGACAAATCTTTCAGATGCAAGGGTAATTGATTTAGAGTATAGGTCTGTCCCAAATCATGCATATTCTGCATCTCTTCAATGATGTACTGAATTGTAGATGCTGGAATAAGATGTTGTTATAACATACACAGATTTCTGTTTAAATATTTTATTAGGAATCCAGTTGGAAATCAATTGCCATTACATTTTTAGATATAGACAAATAAAACATTTGCAAGCAATTGGAACTTACATTCAAACAGATATGCATGAAAAAACAACAGAAATAACAGGAGTAACCAAACAAAGACCTTATCAAACCCAAAAACCCCACCCACAAGTGCTGTCCGGTCACAAAAGCAGATACTGTGGGCACCAGACGCATTTAAACACAGGTTTGCAGAAAGAAAATAAATGGGGACCAAATTTTTTCAAACATCAAAATCTTGTCCTTTAAGGTGTACCTTATTCTTTCTAAATGTAGTGTGCCCATCAGTTCTGTCAGCCATGTTTTCAACGTTGGAGCTTCCTTTTTTTTCCCAGAACAAAAGAATCAGTTTCATGGCAGAGATTAGTCCATATGAGATGAAGTGTTGCTGGGCCTGTGTCAATCTCAAAAATTCCTCTGAATCTCCAAATATAATTAAAATAGGGTCAGGTTCAATCCATTTGTCCAATGTGTCTGAAAAAACCTGGAAAATTTTGTCCCAGAAATTTTGTAATTTTGGGCACATAGCATAGGAGTGGGACAGTTTGGAATCTGACACTTGACATTTGTCACATACTTGCGATACTTCTGGAAATATTTTATGCAATTTACATTTAGAGTAATGAAGACTGAAGTATTTTGAACTGAATAAGACAGTGTTTTGCATTAATGGAGCATTTATGGACAAGTTCATGACTTTGTTCCCAGATTTCAATAGGGAATTCCATCGCAAGTTCTTCTTCCCATATAGATTTAATTTTGTCCATAGATGGAGTTTTCATCTGTTCTAATGCTTTGTACAGGAAAGAAATGGTACTACTCTCCCTATGGCTCTTACCCAGAAATGCACCCAGATACATGGGTTTAACTGTCACATAACTAGGAATGTTGGACTTCAGATAATCTCTAATTTGAAGGTACCTGAAGAAATGATAAGAAGGAATATTATATATCTCACACAGCTGTTAAAAAGAAGCAAATTTTTCATTTATATATACATCTTCTATGTTTCGTAGCCCCAAATTCTTCCAGATCTTGAATGTATTGTCTAATGCTGATGGGCAAAAGGAGGGGTTAGCTGAGATGGAAAGCAAACATGACATTTGGGTGAATTTAAAATGTTTCTTTAACTGTTTCCTATATGAATAGAATTATGAATAATAGGATTGTGATTATAAATAAAACTAGCTATACTTGTTGTTGATAAAAGTATTGCGTTTATGGAATATGGGAGACAATCCTCCTTTTCCAGCACCAACCAACTCTTCCCCCATCTGAGATAAATCTATCCATGACGTCAAAGTTCTCAAGTTCACAGCCCAATAGTAATGAAGAAAATTAGGTAAGGCAAGCCCTCCATGTATTTTAGCTTTACACAAGTGCTGTTAGGAAGCGTTCTCCAGAAACTCCTTTTTTGTTACTTGGAATCCTAAATATAGGAACTGTTCTGACGCAATTTTAAAGGGCAAATGAAGTCAAGAAGAATCTTTGGACCTGACTGACATCAAAACACTCTTATCCCAGTTAATTTTATAACCTGCAAATGTACCATATAAATTAATCAATTTAAGAATATTTGGAATGCTGCCATTGGGCTCAGAAATGAATAAAATTACATCATCTGCATATAATGCTAATTTGTTATCAGTACCCTTGGTTTGGTAGCCTTTGATACCCGTAAGGGCCCGAATGGCCTAAGCCAGAGGCTCAATCGCTAGTGCAAACAAAAGTGGTGAGAGCGAGCAACCCTGTCTCGTACCTCTATGTAATTCAAAACTAGGGGATATTGTTTGATTAGTGAGAATTCTTGCACATGGACCAGAATACAATAATTTAATCCATGAAATGAAATTACATCCAAGATTAAACTTCTTCAATACAGCAAATAGGTAATGCCACTCTACTAAGTCGAATGCCTTCTCTGCATCCAATGACAGTATGGCTAAATCATTCAGGTCTGTGGTGGAATACATGATATGAAAAGGAAGTCTAAAATTAGACAAAGAGTAGCGGTTTGGAATAAAGCCAGTTTGATCTGGATGCACCAATCATCATGTTAAGTCTACGTGCCAAAGTTTTTGCCAGAATTTTTTGGTCCGTATTTAGGAGTGAGATAGGCCTATAAGAACCCAGTTCCTCTGGGTTGCTTCCCTTTTTCAGGACTACAATAATAATAGCCTCGTCTAGGGAAGGTGGCAAGGATTGATTCATAAATGTCTGCTGTGACTTTTGCACTGCAGTCAAAGCAACTCCAAAACTGCAGCTCGTGGGATTGTGGGATGTTCCCAATCTGTATTAGTCAGAACTTACTAAAAGGTTTCCAAGGAAGGAAAACCAGGTCTTGGGGGAGCAAATGCTGGCCTGTGTAGTCTGATCCTATAGTTCAAATTGCTGAAAAGATTAATGCTGGTTCTGAGAGAATGGTGGCAGAACATTCAATGCATAGCAGGTTTATTGGATTGGATTGAGATTTGGTGATCCATTGTCACATTCAAGAAACCAGTTTGAAATTGTTTTAGAGTTGCAACATCAATGCTCAATTGGTACTAAGGGCCCAAAGTGTGCTAAGAAAATATCCCCCCACACCAGTACACCACCACCAGCCAGAACTGTTGACTGCTCTTAGCTGACAGGAGTGGTACCCGTTGTGGTCTCCTGCTGCTGTAGCCCATCTGGTTCAAGGTTTGACATATTGTGCTGAGAAGCTCGTTGGAATACCTAGGTTGTAACAAGATGTTATTTGAGTTACTGTTGTCTTTCTATCAGCTCAAACCAGTCTGGCCATTCTTCTCTGACCTCTGGCATCAACAAGGCATTTTAAACCCTAGAGATGTTTGTTCATGAAAGTCTCAGTAGATCAGCAGTTTAGCCATGTTGGCTCAGATTAGCCATTCTGGCACCAAGAACCCAAACTATGGTCAAAGTCACTTAAATCATTTTTCTTTCCCGTTCTGATGTTCAGTTTAAGTTTCAGCAGATCGTCTTGACCATGTCTACATGCCTAAATGCATTGAGTTGCTGGGTTAGGGTTGTGATTAACTGCTTAGATATTTGAATTTTTGGGTTAATGAACAGGTGTAACTGGCGATGTGTGTGTATGTATCTATGTGTGTGTGTGTGTGTGTGTGTGTGTGTTTCCCTGTAAAAGCACATTATTATGTTTAATACTCATATAGCACAACCAAACTACCACTGTTTGGTCCCTGTTTGGTTCATCCCTCAACTGATGTGTAATGAGATATTAAATAGAAATGTAAACATCATTTAACAAACATATTCTGTACTACATTTTTAAGATTTGTTTTTGTAAAAATCAAGTAATGTATTTGCTTAACAGTGAAAAGTTTTTCATTGTAAATTTAAATACACAACTCTAATTTGGAAGGAATAATAATGTAAATTTTAATGTTAATTACTTGCTTATGACATTGTTGTATTATCGTTAATTTTACCAACATTTTATAATTTACAGTAAAATCCTGTTTTGTGCACACTATAGAAATATTAAAGATATGTTCTGTTGTTTTCTTATACCTTTTGGACTTATACAGTACATTACTATTGCTATGTGACAGCTTTTCACCATAATTTTTGCAGACATTTTTTACAGTGTGGACTGACTAAATTTAAATGCAGTAATTTTAGTTCCCCTTCAGTGCCAAAATCTTTGTGAGATTTCACAGTAGATCTTCATCTCAGAGACACTAGGACAAAACAGTACCATGGCCCATTAGGCATTGCTGTCTACAAAAGATTGCTATTTTGACTGGTGTTTATCTAAATCACATACTATACACATGTTGTGATTTACTGTAGCATTGAACAGACATTGCCTTTCATGATGGAACAAACAAATTGACAAATGCTCACCAAATATATACTTAACTTTAACACTTTCTCTTTTTTTTCTTTTTTATATCTTTTTTTATTAAAAATGATGCAAACCATTTTCTACCAAAAACCAGAATACACTCCCCAGTGATTTAAGCAAAACATAGACTTTTTTTGTTTTATTTAAATCACATGTTGGTTGTTAGCTGGATTTCATTATATAATAATCTGACTTGCAGAACATCTTATCACACAATATATTATAGGATTCAGATTGAATTATATTGGGAAGATTTCACACAGTGTGAAATGAAACAAAACCCACACTGATATAGCATAGTCTGATCCCTGCTTTCCTGTGTAACATTATTCCAAAATTAGCCCATTATATTTAATATACTCTAACAGCCCTCAGTTACAGAAGTGTTCAACATCCAACATTTTGCTTATTTGAGAAATCAAGCCAGTACATGTCTGCATTTGCTGTTTGATAGTATGACTATAATTCATACGTTAAGTGCACTGGCTGTTAAATCTTAGATAGTTCTTTAGATTAGTAACTTCGTTTTAGTCAAAATCTATGTGCTGGTCTAGGTACCATGCAGACTGGAATAAAAAGAATTTTTTTGTTTTCATAAAATTTAATGTTAAGTTACTATTTATCCTTAAAATATATCCCTAAAAACCAAGCCTGAGGTGACAATGGCAAAGAAAATCTCCCTTAGCTGATATGAGGAAGAAAACTTTAGAGGAACCAGGCAGAGAAGGGAACTCATTGTCAGAGCACACTTCCAGGACAGCGGCTATCGTGACGTGCACTTCTGGGTTAGCGGCCATTTCTTCTGCCCTTGCACCTCGATTACTTTTGATGTACCATTTGCCCATTTGCTGTGACTTTTTTTGCTCTGTTTTTGATTGTGATTTAAGATTTCCTCCTTGGACTTTTCTGCTTTGGACGTTTACCCTGCTCCCCCCAGGCCGGATATTGTGCTCACATCGCTTGTAAAGTATCTGTGGATTAACACTATTTTATCCTCCCGGTGGATTACTGATTTACTGCTGACTGCTTGCTTTCAACTTTTTACGGTTGACTGATTTCTGCTTTGTGCCAAAGGACCTTAGTGACTGTACTGTGCTTGTGGATTTACACATCTGTGTTGCACCTGAGAATATCTATGCTGATTTGTGTTATTGCTGCTTTGCTGTATCTTTTGATTATTGAGTCTGCATTGGATTTCACTACTGAATGATGCATTTGAATTTCTGTTTCTGAATTCTGCCTGTGGTACACTCATCCTCATTTGGGTGACACTGGACAGTAAATAATGTTTATATTCACATGCTATGCAGTTGGGCAACCAAGAGTTCCCAAGGAACTAATGTAATCAGTGTAATTTCTGAGTTCATTATTGATTTATCACAAATTCCTTCCTGCCAAAGCTGACTTATGCAATGGCAGTTCAAAGACGCGATAGTCTCCAAGTGATTCTATCTACAGTAGTCCCCTGGGTCATGGGATGTCCACACAGATCTATCCCCAGCAGCAGCAGTCACATTGGAAACTCAGAACACTGGGAGCTTGGGAGTGGAACATATAGCTCAACAGAGAGCGAGAGAGAATGAGTGAAGGGAAAAAAGAGAGAGAATTTAAGAAATCAGTTAAAAATAATAAATATTAATTGAAACAGTGTTACATTTTAATATTTTTCTAGATTTTCTTTATTATAATATATTTTGTTATACAAGTCATAACTTTATTACAAAAACGAATGACACTTTTATTGTTTAATGTGATCTAGTAATTGCAAATATTCACAAATGGTTATGGTTAAAGACCTGTAAATATTTTTTACATTATTTCTGTAGTGCTTTTAAAACACCAATAATGTCCAGGTTAGTTTTTCCCTGGAGAGTACTAAAGTTCCAAATAGTGAGCATAACATAAGTGTTAAACTATTTTATTAAACAAGTAGCACTGCAGGTAAAATGTTTTTGGTTAACTGTACAAGAGCTAAGATAAATACTCAAGAATTGAAAGAAAAATGTAAATGTGAAATAGTTTTTTATAATGATAGTTAAATAATTGACTGATTCACTGTAATCAGGTAGAAACACACAACAGGTAATACAAACCCTGTCTAATATCAACCATAAGACAAACCTAATAATCTCTAATAATGCATACCTGTTAGAATCTTATGAATAAATACAAAGAGTTTTTTGTTTTGTTTTTTTTTAAACAGAACACTTTAAACAGAAATTGTTCTTTAATTTTTAATATATTTTTTCCTTTTAACTCTTCTTTCTTATGTCTGAAGTACAGGTAGAGCTGCAACTATTGGACTTAAATATCTGATTCCAGTCCACTGAATTAATGACCTAACTCCAATTTATGAGGTTACTGTTAACTTAATGAAACTGATTCCAAAGAATAATATTTTAATTAATGAAAGTAAAGAATGTGTTAATCGTATAAAACACAAATACACAACATACAGAAGGAGTCAGTGGACAGAGTCACAGATATAGGATATTTGATGGTAAATGTGAATCTGTAGAATGAACAGAGTACCAAAATAATGAGAGAGTACCGAACAGACCCTCATTCAGGCAGCTCACATTAGAGTACTGTATGTTAATTCTGTTCCTGGGACTGAGGCAAAAACAAACAAAAACAAAAAACCTTGCAAAGTATAAATCTGTATACGTTATGTTCTAAACACTTCATGATGTCAACATATTGTTAGCACATATGCCCAGGGGAACATTATGTAATAATAATAATAATCTAATAATAACGGTTAGAGTTTTGATTTTTGTGACTTTGTTTTTGAAGTCTCTGAGGAGCATGATTACATAATGGTCATCTTCTTTTAGAGCTCACTTTCAGCTGTTGGGCACTGACCAAAGCAAAGAGGAAACCACTCTTTCAGGATCTTTAGAAATAAATTCCTGAATCTCTGCCCCACAAAGGCGTAGATGATGGGGTTGAGGCAGCAGTGAGTGAATGCTATGCTTTCCACCCACTGTATAGCCATGTTCAGGTCCTGATGCCACTGATTTGTGCTCATATAACCCAGGTAATGCAGGTAATTTAGGAAGATGACGATGTTGTAGGGTGTCCAGAAGAGGAAGAAAACACTGACCAAAACCAGTATGAGCTTTACAGCTTTGTGTTTCTTCTGAGACTTCATGGACATTAAGATGGGGATGATGCGCGAGTAGCAGAACACCATCACTGAGAGAGGAATGATTAAGCCGAGGATGTTCAGCTCGATGTAAGAGAATAGCCTCCATTTCAGGTTTGGATGTTCAAAACTACATGTCCATACATTTGGTTTATTTGACATGCTTGTTTGTGAGAAAATGATGTTTGGCAGAGAAGCTACCAGGCTAAGTGTCCATGTAAACAAAATCAGGGCTATGATTGCTCTGACAGACCGGTATTTGGAGAAGAGGGAGTTATAGGTGTGGACAATGACCGCATAGCGGTCTACAGTCATGAGGATCATGAAGAAGATACTTCCATAGAATCCCAGCATATATAGCGCTGTCACTGCATGGCACATGAAGCTCCCAAAGACCCACTGAGTGATGGCGGCGTAATGAGCCCAGAAAGGCAATGAGAGAAGGAAAAGGAGGTCTGAAAGGGCCAGGTTGAAGAGGCACACATCTGACATGTTGGACTTTTTGTGGTACTTGACCAAAACACAAACAACCAGGCCATTGCCAATGAACCCCACGATGAAAACGATGCTGTAGAGTATAGGGAGGAAGACTTGGCGGAAAGCCTTTATGTCCGTAGTGATGTGGGGTGAGTACTCGTCCAGATTTTTGTCGTAATCAGAATAGTTCTCAGCTGTTTATGAAAAAAACAAATATCACTTACTCCAAGATTGTATTTTTATTGTACAAGTTAATCACTTAAAAAAGAAAACTTTGTGGTTGTTTTGCTTTTTGTATGGTAAACATACTAGTAAAGAGTCTTTATTACTGTGCTTGAAAACTTTCTATAGGGAGCAATAGATATTCTTGAACCACTGAATTTCTTGAAAGTACTTAATGGTTCTTAAAGAGACATATATACATTATAAAGATTCATGTGAAAGTCAATATAAAAAATAAAACAGAATTTTTTTTTATCCTGGCGTTAGTCCCATGCAGAGGCAGGGTCCGCTGTTTGTAGCGGATCATTCGATCCGCGTGATTTGGCACAGGTTTCGCAACCCTCCCATTTTTATCCGGGCTTGGGACCGGCACTAAGAGTTAACTCTTCAGTGGCTGGGTTGGCACCCTGCCCGGGAATCGAACCCGGGCCACAGCAATGAGAGTGTGGGATCCTGCCACTGGACCACCAGGAGGCCAAAAAATAAAACAGAATAAAATTATGAAATTCAATCTGATTCCATAACAAATAATTTAATGGATTTTTAAATGGAAATAATTTTTAAATGGAAATAATTACATATTTTTCAATTTTTAAATGGGAATAATTACATATACATATTTACATATATACACATGACGACTGTAATATTTTTTATTTTTAGGATTGATAGTAATTTTAAATTAGATTTATATGTTATTATATCTGCAGTATAAGTTAAAGTATTGTGAAAGTGATGAAAGTATTTACATGAATAATAAAAAAAACCTGTAAGTTTTATTGAGTGTATTTTTTTTCTAGTTTTACATTTTTATTAGGAGTTTTTACAGAAAAAAAAATCTGTAAATCATATTATTGATAAACAAAAAGAATTTCAATATGTTCAAATTGATCTTATAACATTTCCCAGTGCTGAGGATGTATACAAGCATCAACGTATTACTAATTATTTTACATTAGCAATTTATGTCTGGACTTTTTAGTAAAGTGGTACTAATGTCTGTGTTCAGTAATCTGCAGTACTCTAAGATTTTGTAAAAGCAGGCAAGTATGGACACAGTCAGCTGTTCAGCTTTAAAAAAATAATACTTACATGTCTCGTTGTGAGAAATCATTGCCATGATTCATTAGTCCAAGTGTGAGTGTGAAAGATGGTTTTGTATATTGATATAAAACATGGGACTAAGCTATTGTGCTGTGATATGTTTGAGGTGGGGCTTCATCGTACTCCAGAACAGCAGTCTCAAACTTTGTCCTTTTATGGACAAATTGTGCTAATTTTAGCAGAAAAACAAGAATCCCCACAGATTTTGAATCCCCACTGTAATCTTGGCCTTGTCCAGTGAAACAAGGTCAGTGTGTCCCCTTGCAGTACTGGAAAGAACCAGACAGTTTAAAGCTTATTATTTTCTTTTATTTTGAAAACTGAATAAAGCCTCTGTATAGTAGTTACTGTGTGAGTAGTCTGACACAAACAAGACATAAGGTTTTAATGAGATTTAAGAATACTTAGTATCTTTATAATGTAATATATTCTATGCAAAAATATGAACAAAACAAATGACAAATACTCAAAAACTTAACCAAAGTGTGAAATTGTTAACTTTTTTATGGCAGAACCATCCTTATGTTGGAAATTACTGAGGAGCATGAGTACAAAGAGCCTGTCAACTCACTTTCGGTTGCTGTGTACCAGCCAAAGCAACAAGGAAACCACTCTTTCAGGATCTTTAGAAATAAATTCCTGAATCTCTGCTCTACAAAGACATAGATTATGGGGTTGAGGCAGCAGTGACAGAACTCTAGGGTTTCCACCCACTGCATAGCCATGTTCAGGTCCTGATACCACTGACAAATGTTCATGTTTTGATGCAGTCAGGTTTTTTCATGGCATTTGGAGTTAAAAAGATGAATTTATTTAACATAACTAGATGTGGTGAGTAGGGATTCAACAATACAGTTAACCCACGGTTCAATATGTACCGTGGTTTTTAACCACGGTTTTCGGTTCGGTTTGGATGGTTTTTTTTCCATTATTCTTTGTTTAGGTGACAGGAACAGTAAGATGTTAAGAAGGAAAAAACTGGTTTTAGTTGCAATTCTCTTTATTTTACTTAAATGCAAACTTCAACTTGTACACATTCATAGTATACAGAAAATAGTGAGATATAAAAATTAGCGCTTGTATGACTTTATTACTGGGGACGGATTTGGAGTACGGCGCTCTTTTTTCCCCAATCCGGTATGTAATGAACAGTCACAGTGAGTTAACTTAACTTGGATAAATTTTTAATATATAACAATTAGTAATATGCTGATGCTTTTATACATCCTTAGCACTGGTAAATGGGATAAGATCAATTTGAACATCTTGAAATTCTTTTAATTTATTAATAATTGTGATTTGCAGAATTCAATATGAAAGCATTAGTTACGTATTAATTAGATCTGCCTCAATACCACAAGCTGACTTTTCCAAAGCTTTAAATGCTTGTGACTTTTTTCTGTAAAAAAAAACTCCTAATAAAAATAAAAAAAAGAATGAAAATACACTTAAAATTTACAGCTATTTTTTTTTTTATTATTCATGTAAATACTTTCATGCAAACACGTATACTGCAGATATAACAAAGTATAAATCTATTTTAAAAATACTGTCAATTCTAAAAAACAGTCATCATGTGTATATATGTAAGTATATATTATTTCCATTTAAAAATCTGATTGAATTTCTTTATTTTCTTTATTTTATTTTTTATAGTGATAGTATCTTGCAGACTGGTGATATCTGTAGAATGTATTTATGTCTAATTCTGAACCATTAAGTACTGTGTTCAAGAAAATCTATTGCTCCCTATAGAAAGTTTTCAAGCACAGTAAAGAAAATTCTTTACTGCTAGGTTTACCTTACGAAAAGCAAAACAATCACATTTCCTTGTAGTAATTAGCTTGAACAATGAAAAAAAAAATGCAGTAAATGATATGATTTGTTTTTTCATAAACAGCTGAAGACTATTCTGATTACTACAACTTAACTGAGGACGATTTCTCACCCCACAACACCAACAACATAAAGGTCTTCAGCAGAGTCTTCCTCCCTACAATCTACAGCATCGTCTTCATTGTGGGGTTAATTGGCAGCGGCCTGGTGCTGTGTGTCCTGGTCAAGTACCAGAAAAGGTCCAACATGTCAGATGTGTGCCTCTTCAACCTGGCCCTTTCAGACCTCCTTTTCCTTCTCTCATTGCCTTTCTGGGCTCATTACGCCGCCATCACTCAGTGGGTCTTTGGGAGATTCATGTGCCATGCAGTGACAGCACTGTACATGCTGGGATACTATGGAAGTATCTTCTTCATGATGCTCATGACCATAGACCGCTATGCTGTCATTGTCCACACCCATACCTCTCTCCTCTCCAAGAACTGGTCTGTCAGAGCAATCATAGCCCTGATTTTGTTTACGTGGACACTTAGCCTGGTAGCTTCTCTGCCAACCATCATTTTCTCAAAAGCAACGAAGTTAAACATCACAAATCAATGCATGTGTATTGTGGAATATCCAAACCTGAAATGGAGGCTGTTCTTTTACATCGAGCTGAACATCCTCAGCTTAATCATTCCTCTCTCAGTGATGGTGTTCTGATACTCACGTATCATCCCCATCTTAATGTCCATGAAGTCTCAGAAGAAACACAAAGCTGTCAGACTCATACTGGTCTTGGTCAGTGTTTTCTTCATTTTCTGGATGCCTTACAACATCGTCATCTTCCTGAAGTTCCTGAATCAACTGGGTTATATAAACACCAGTCAGTGGTATCAGGACCTGAACATGGCTATACAGTGGGTGGAAAACATAGCATTCACTCACTGCTGCCTCAACCCCATCATCTATGCCTTTGTGGGGCAGAGATTCAGGAATTTATTTCCAAAGATCCTGAAAGAGTGGTTTCCTCTCTGCTTTGGTCAGTGCCCAATAATTGAAAGTGAGCACTCACAGAGGATGACCACTATGTACTCATGCTCCTCAGTGACAGATCAAAGTCAAAACATCTAAACTATGCTTAATAATTTTGACCAGGCCGTGTTTGTTAACAACTTGCTACCATCATAAAGTTTTTAGAAAATAGCATTTAAAATATATGGTTTAATACTTTGCAGTGATTTTGTTCATTCTTCCCCAAACACATACACATACTGAGACCAGCTGGTCTACACAGGAGACTTTTGCTCAGTCCCAGGAACAGAATTAACATACATTACACAACATACATTCTCCAGAGGGATAAAAAGTTCTACATTATACAATATAAGAGCTGCATTTACCATCAAGCATCGAATGTCTGTGACTCTGTAAATTCTCTTATTTTACCTTCTCTATATTGTGTATTCATGTTTTGTACAAAAAACCCATTTATTACTTTTATTAACAAAATATTATTCTTTGGTGTCAGTTACATTAAATTGCACAGTAACCTCATAAATTAGAGTCAGGTCAATAATTAAATAAAGTGCTATTATGTCAGTAATAGCAGTTTCAGGGCAAAAAAAATATCCCAGTCAATAGTCATGTTTTCCAGTTGTTGATGTAAACTTGGCTACTGATAGTGTTATTTCTATTAATGAAAACCTTTCACACTTGAAATTTAGAAGCTGCTCTGAAGCTTTTTGCAGTGTTTACCTCATATTGTGGTGCCAGTGTGAAAGAAAATTAAATAGCATGTTTCTGATATCACTTGAAAACCTGAACATAGCAACACTTAACAAAAAATGGCTCAGAAGTCAAGGATCAGTTGGGAAAACAGTGAACATCCCAAAATGTGTGCTGTAGCAAGAAAAAAATAGTTCCTGTTGAAAGGTGACATAGAGACAGGTGACTGTGTTTAAGAAAGATTTTTGTCATTTAGACTGTACATGTAAAGAAGAGACAGAACTGACTGCATTTCTAAAAAATGGCTCTTAACATCACTTCTAAATACTTACTCTGTGCCTAGTGGAAACAACAAACACCATAATCCTAGCTGGGGGAGTGGGAGAGAGAGAGAGAGAGAGAGAGAGGTTACGTCAGTTATATTAGTTTCAGAGGCCATGTTTTCCAGGTGTTATTTATATTAATGAAAAGCATATCATGTGAAAATCTTACACCTGACAGTATCAGTCAATCTACAAAGATGAGTTTATAAAACATAATTGCATAATTTCTCCAAGAAATAAAACACAGCTGTAAACATTAGGGACACATTGTTTAGAGAAATGAATGCCATCTATATTACGTTTCAGTGTTTTAATATTTGGGATGCATTCAAGAAGATCTCTCGCTCCTTTATTGTTGTGTGTGGGTCACCTGCTCATGTTATTATCAGTTAGGTGGAAATGACTAATCTGAATTAACATCAGCAGCTGATTTGATTGATCAGTCATAAGTGGAAAAAGTGGAACATGTTCGAATGAAACATGACCTTGACCAGGGGCGTATCTAGGATTTGAAAACATCAGGGGCTGAGCCCGAAACATCAAGGGCTACTTGGGGAGAGGGGGTAAGCAAGAATAACATGTTTTGTAAGAGCATTTTTATGTAATATTGTTTAATAATAAACACAAATTAACACAAATTTATCACAAAAGTATGCAACTTTCATTCAATCTTTTTTCAGACTCCTTCCATCATTTTAGAGTCTTGCTACTAAAAAATGATTTCATTAAATTGATTACATTTTCTTTCATGCAATATTATCTCTTTTACAGCTTGTGTGTGAAGCAGTGCCGTGCAGATCCTTTATTACTACTATTATTTTACAATAATCTATATTATACGTGCACCTATTATTTCATTCCTGATTTATGCTTATTTTTTTATCTTTTACAGCTTCTCTTCTCTTATTGTTCTCTCATCTCTCATTCGTCTTGCTGATGTATCTTGTCTACTTCATGCTCTTGGTGACTTTTCTATACTATTTCTTTGAGGGTGGAATCATCAGAGAGTATCTCAGAGACTTGAGCAAAACGGTCAATTACCATACTAGTATTTATGGAGCTGAGAATTCCTTTTCTATTGACAGAACAACCAAATGATGGAGTTTGTTCTGGTCCATTGTTAGCCTAAGCCATGTCTGTATTTTAACTTAAATACTGCATTAGTTGAACAATAGAAAGTCATAATATTCAGACTGTAATGTCTTAGCGCTTTAACAGTTTATATTTTATTTAGATCTATGTTTAGGCTCATTTAATTTAAGGATTTTGTACGTCTTGGGTATGGAATAATATTCAAAAGGGTCCTATATGTCAGGGGTTTTCAGAATCAAAGACAGTGGGCCTCCTTTTTGACACAACATACATTTGTTAGCCGACTTTTATGAACTGTGTTAACATTAAATATTAGAAGTTAGACTTTTATCTGAATAATAAGATTGAGAAAGAATAAGCTGAGAAAAGAAAGTGGGGATTGCTCATTTCAAAAAAGGTTTAATATTGTGAAGTTGCAAAAATCGTTAGTCCTAGAGTAACAACAATTGCTCCTGGCATATATTCGGAGCTATAGTTGTTAAAATAAACAGAAACAGCTTTAAAGAACTGCGGTCGCATGTAAACGTTAAGACCACGCCACAATGCAGGACTTCATAGAATTGGGGTTTGAGCATGCTGCAATGGAGAAAAGGCAAATACAGGAAGCTCACTCTTATGCTTGCAGAGTAAAAGATGGATGGGATTATATGTCTGTATGTATGTCTGTTTCAATTTTTTCGGTTAATGCCAGAGGTTTGCATAATCTTTTGCAAAGGAAATCTTTATTTTTATATTGTAAAGGGAAAGGTACTTTGTGCAGGAAACTCATTCAGTTAATGAAGATGAAAAGTTTTGGAGAAGTCAGTGGGGGAATGATATTTGGTTTGCCCATGGCACCAATAGAGCAGCAGGGGTCGCAATACTCAAGGGAAAATTTAAGGGCCGTGTTCTTAGCCATGAGAGTGATCATTCTGGAAGATTGGTAATACTGGAAGTAAGCATTGAGCAGTCACATTACATTTTGGTGAATTCATATGCTACCAACAACATGCAACAAAATAATATATTTTTTGGAAATATTGAATTAAAATTGATACAAACCAAGAACAAATTCCCTGAGGCTAAAATAATATGGGGAGGGGACTTTAACTGTGTATATAATGACTTACTAGATAGATGGCCACCAACAGATGATGAAATGTGTGAAATAAAAAATGTATGCTTTCGTTTAGGGTTAATGGATATTTGGCGTCACAAAAACCCAAACCAAATTATGTATACATGGAGTAACAAAGATCAGTCTAAACAGTCACGTATTGATTATTTTTTAATCTCAGACACACTGGAGGATTATGTTCAGTCTGTTTCCATAGAGCCTTCCATTTTAACGGACCATAAAGGAACAACAATTAACATAAATAGGTTTGGTTCAAGGAAATATAAGGTAAATAGAGGGTACTGGAAAGTTAAGACATTATTAGAAAATGAAACATTTAAAATGAAAGTAATAGAAATTATTGACAAATATTGGACTCAGGCTAAAATAATGAATTCCTTTGGAAAATTTTGGGAGCTCACTAAATATGAAGTAAGGAATTTAGCCATTTCAATGGGGAAAATGCTTGCTTTTGCTAAACGACAGAAAGAATGTAGCGTTACAAAGAAAATTATGGAGCTGTCTAGTAAAAAAAGTTAACTTCCCAAGAATTATTAAATTTGTCATCATTACAAATAGAATTGAACATTATTTACAAAGAGAAAGCAAGAGGCTCCTTTACAAGAACAAGGCAAATTTGGTTGGAACGGGGGGGAAAGAATACCAAATATTTTTTTAACTTGGAAATGATAAATGGAGAAATGTCTTCAATAAATAAATTATTAATAAATAATATAGTGTCGGAAGATCGGAAGGAGATATCTCAATACGTCACTCAATTCTATAAACACCTCTACCACTCTAACTCAGTTAATTCTGATCTGGATAAATTTCTGAATGTTTTGGGGAAGGCTAAAATTATTAGTAAGGATTTCAAGTTATTTTGTGATGGAAAGATAAAACTGGAGGAAATTAAAGAATGTATTGGGTATTTAAAAGATAATCGATCTCCGGGTAATGATGGACTCCTGTGAATTTTATAAAGTCTTCAAGGATAAAGTAGCACCGTTTCTACCTTCTACTTTCTACTTGCAGTTTATAAAGAATCTATAGATAAAGGAGAGTTGCCAGACTCATTAAAACAAGGGGTTATTACTCTAATTCCAAAACCACAAAAAGATATTCTTCACTTAGGCAATTGGAGGCCTATTAGTCATTTAAATAATGATGCCAAAGTTTTTGCACATATATTTGCTAAAAGATTGAAACATGGATTAGATGACATTATTGATGAAGAACAGACTGGATTTATTCAAGGACAACATATTAGTAATAATATTAGATTGATTTTAGACATGGTATGTATATATGAGTATATATTAGATAATAGTCTTATATTATTTGTTGATTTCCATAAGGCTTTCGACACTATGGAACATGATTTTTTGTTTAAAACGAATGGATTTTTCGGTTTTGGCAAGTATTTTTTAAAAGCTGTTAAAACTTTATACAAAGGATGTAATAGTTCTGTAAAATTGGCCCAAGGAACATCTAATAGATTTGAAATTGGCAGAGGAATAAGACAAGGATGTCCATTTTCTCCCTTTTTCTTTCTGTTAGCAACCCAATTATTGGCTCTGCGTCTTAAGAAAGGATATTTTCAAGGTATTACAACTATGGGAAAAGTTTTTAAGTTATGTCAATTTGCAGAAGATACAACACTTTTTCTAAAAGATATACATGAAGTTAATAAAGCTATTGACTGTATTAATGATTTTTCGCTGGCATCAGGATTGCATATGAATCGGAGTAAATCGGAGTTATTTTTCCTTAAAAAACTGCAATTTATCAAATATATCTGGCATTTCAATCCAAACTACTGTGACTTATCTTGGAGTAATCATATGTAAAGATGAAAAAATGCGCAGTGATTTAAACTTTGATCCGATAGTTAGGAAAACTAACAATAGATTTAATATATGGTTACAAAGGGATTTATCTTTGCAGGGGAGGATCCTTTTGTCTAAGGCAGAAGGAATTTCCAGGTCAGTTTATGTTTGTTTATCACTTGATATACGTTCTAAAGTAGTTAAAACATTGGATAAATTACTCTTTGATTTTATTTGGAAAAGGAAACCACATTATTTGAGAAAAGAGATATTATGTAGCTCAAAGGATAATGGGAGCCTGGAGGTATTAAATTATGATACCCTAAACAATGTATTTAAAATTAATTGGATTACACAGTTCTTAAAAAAGAAAGATAATATGTGGAACGCATTCCCAAACTTTTTGTTTAAGTCAGTTGGGGGTCTTGAATTTTTGTTAAAATGCAATTATTGTATTGATAAAATTCCAGTAAAATTTGCAAGATTTCATCAACAAGCTCTCATGGCATGGACATTGGCCTATAAACATAACTTTTCTCCTAGAAGATATTATATTTGGAATAACAAAGACATTTTATATAAAAATAAATCCCTCTTTTTAAAGTTATGGTTTGAAAATAATATAGTTTTGGTTAGTCAGTTGATGAATAATGATGGAGGCTTATTATCATACACGGAGTTTCTTGACAAATTTAAAATACCAGTTAGACCTAGAGAATATGCCATTGTAATGGATGCTATACCTAGAAAGGTATTATATCTTCTTAAAAATGAATGCAATGAAAACCCTAATTTGGTCAATATAACTAATACAGTTTTTATTGTTAATATTAATGTTTTAAAAAACAACATACCAAATATATACATTAGAAAATTAATAAATGATGTTATATATCCTCCAGCTAGATTTTTCTGGTCATCAATATTTGGAGATTTAAATTGGCATAAGGCCTGGAAAATGGTTGATAAATTCTTTGTTAATAATAAAATAAAGGAAGTTTTGTATAAAATATTACATAGAATTTATCCAGTGAAACATGTATTGGAACGTTTTAAATTGAATCTTGACTACTCCTGTGTATTTTGTGGTAATGAAAAAGAAACAATTTTTCATTTATTATTTCATTGCATTTATACAAAAATATTTTGGGTTGATGTTGAGAATTTCATTACAAAAAAACGTAATACACTTGTTAAATTGGGTGGGTTTGATATAATGATATATGTTAATGACTATGGGATAGAAAGGGACAGAGCATATATTATTCAATTGTTAGTTGTAATGGGGAAGTTTCATATACACAAAATGAAGTGGTCAGGGGGTAAGCCAAATTTCTTTCATTTTGTCAGTGAATTTAAACAATACTGCAATTTGGAATATAAATGGAAAACAAAAAAAGCTATCAGGGCTTCTGATATTCTGCAAATTTGAAATAGACAAGTAAACTGTACCGGCCCCCCTTTTCCCCCTCTTTTCTGTTATCTGATTTTTTTTTTGTGTTCTCTTTATTCCGCTGGCTAAACTTTATTTAATTGTAATCTTATATATCAATGGCATATATAAAAGTGATCTTGTTATTCTCTTGTTGTTTTATATGTAGATATGCAATTAAAAAAAAAAGACATTAAAGTATCGCGAGAGCGGTTCTAGAGCATATTCCACACTCTCGCGGTATTTTTGTGTGCGTGTGTGTCAAAATCGTGTACAGTAAACGGCAACAGTGCTCAACTAAAACGATCAACATTTCATTAATTCCTCTACACTCCGGTGGCAAAATTCGGGATAAAACATTCGGGCCTGATTAAAATCATCCGGGGCTCGAGCCCCGAATAAATAGCCCTAGCGACGCCCCTGACCTTGACCAAGATAAACCTGTTATTGAAGGAGAATGAGTTAAGAACATTGTGTCTTTCGGTAAATCCTTCCTTTAATTCGATCATTTATCTCCTTTCTCTTGTTATTTGTTCGTTTTTCTTTAGATCCTGTACAAGTTTTTGTTTAAAAGAAAGCAGTAGAGATGAGGACACTGATGTGACTGATGAGTTCATGACTTGGTATTTCTTGTTTGTCAATTTTTTTTTAAAGGTTCTTGGAATTGCAGTGTTCTTGTTTTTGTGCTAAAATTAGCACAATTCATCCATAAAAGGACAAAAAGTTTGAGACTTGGCTGTTCTGTGAGTAGGACGAACCGCGGTGAAGTTAGCTTGATATTCAGACATTAGACAGACATCGGAAGCGGTAGTTTAGGGACCGTCGACAAATTTCTGTACGACTGAAAAAAAAAACTATTCCTTCAATAGCTTCTAGGTCATGTGACCCTGTGACTAGTACTAAAATAATCTAATTGGACACCCCCACAAGGTACACCTCTTTGTATCCCATAAAATCTCTTCTTTTATTTTTATTTTAATTTTTATTTAAAAAAAACTACTATTTCTTCAATAGCTTCTAGGTCATGTGATCCTATGACCCAAAACTAGTACTAAAATAATCTACTTGGACACCCCCACAAGGTACACCTCTTTGTTATCCCCAAAATCTCTTCTTTTATTTTTATATTAAAATAACACTATTTCTTCAATAGCTTCAATGTCATGTGACCCTGTGACCCAAATCTAGTAGTAAAATAATCTACTTGGACACCCCCACAAGGTACACCTCTTTGTATCCCAAAAAATGTCTTCACTGATTTTTATTAATTTGTTTATTTTTCTTCATTTGTTTAACTCCTCTCTTCTTTAAATAAACAAGTCATTTTTTATCACGATTACACACCGTTTTTATTGTTATTACACAATAGTCTTCTTAAACACACAAGCAGCATTTCCATTTTTTTTTTCTGGCTGTTTGAAGCTGCAACGTGTCCATTCCCACACACTGTGCATGCATCCATCTATCACATGCATCACAATGGACCTGTTGAGATAATTTGATATATATCTATCTATATACATATAAATATCTATATACATATAAATATCTATATATATATATATATATATATATATATATATATATATATATATATATATATATATATATATATATATATATATATATATATATATACACATATATAATATATACACTATATTGCCAAAAGTATTCGCTCACCTGCCTTGACTCGCATATGAACTTAAGTGACATCCCTTTCTAA
This sequence comes from Hemibagrus wyckioides, assembly GCF_019097595.1. Classification (NCBI taxonomy): domain Eukaryota; kingdom Metazoa; phylum Chordata; class Actinopteri; order Siluriformes; family Bagridae; genus Hemibagrus; species Hemibagrus wyckioides. The sequence goes on along the minus strand of NC_080710.1, from coordinate 5,555,898 downwards.
TCCATAGGGTTCAATATGACGTCGGTCCGCCCTTTGCAGCTATAACAGCTTCAACTCTTCTGGGAAGGCTGTCCACAAGGTTTAGGAGTGGGTTTATGGGAATTTTTGACCATTCTTCCAGAAGCGCATTTGTGAGGTCACACACTGATGTTGGACGAGAAGGCCTGGCTCTCAGTCTCTGCTCTAATTCATCCCAAAGGTGTTCTATCGGGTTGAGGTCAGGACTCTGTGCAGGCCAGTCAAGTTCATCCACACCAGACTCTGTCATCCATGTCTTTATGGACCTTGCTTTGTGCACTGGTGCACAGTCATGTTGGAAGAGGAAGGGGCCAGCTCCAAACTGTTCCCACAAAGTTGGGAGCATGGAATTGTCCAAAATGTCTTGGTATGCTGAAGCATTCAGAGTTCCTTTCACTGGAACTAAGGGGCCAAGCCCAGCTCCTGAAAAACAACCCCACACCATAATCCCCCCTCCACCAAACTTTACACTTGGCACAATGCAGTCAGACAAGTACCGTTCTCCTGGCAACCGCCAAACCCAGACTCGTCCATCAGATTGCCAGATGGAGAAGCGCGATTCGTCACTCCAGAGAACGCGTCTCCACTGCTCTAGAGTCCAGTGGCGGCGTGCTTTACACCACTGCATCCGACGCTTTGCATTGCACTTGGTGATGTATGGCTTGGATGCAGCTGCTCGGCCATGGAAACCCATTCCATGAAGCTCTCTGCGCACTGTTCTTGAGCTAATCTGAAGGCCACATGAAGTTTGGAGGTCTGTAGCGATTGACTCTGCAGAAAGTTGGCGACCTCTTCGCACTATGCGCCTCAGCATCCGCTGACCCCGCTCCGTCAGTTTACGTGGCCTACCACTTCGTGGCTGAGTTACTTTCATTCCCAAACACTTCCACGTTCTTATAATACAGCTGACAGTTGACTGTGGAATATTTAGGAGCGAGGAAATTTCACGACTGGATTTGTTGCACAGGTGGCATCCTATCACAGTTCCACGCTGGAATTCACTGAGCTCCTGAGAGCGACCCATTCTTTCACAAATGTTTGTAAAAACAGTCTGCATGCCTAGGTGCTTGATTTTATACACCTGTGGCCATGGAAGTGATTGGAACACCTGATTCTGATTATTTGGATGGGTGAGCGAATACTTTTGGCAATATAGTGTATATATATATATATATATATATATATATATATATATATATATATATATATATATATACACACATACATGTACACACATACAGTATCTCACAAAAACCCCAAAACCCTCACATTTTTGTGAATATTTTATTATCTTTTCATGTGACAACAACACTGAAGAAATGACACTCTGTTACAATGTAAAGTAGTGAGTGTACAGCCTGTATAACAGTGTAAATTTGCTATCCTCTCAAAAGAACTCAACACACAGCCATTAATGTCTAAACCAGGGGTGTCCAATCTTATCCACAAAGGGCCGTTGTGGGTGCAGGTTTTCATTCCAACCGAGCAGAAGCCACACCTGGGTCTACTGAAAGCCAAGATCAGTTGATAAACCAGTTGGAATCAGGTGTAGCTTGTGCTCAGTTGGAATGAAAACCTACACCCACACCGGCCCTTTCTGGATAAGATTGGACACCGGTCTAAACCGTTGGCAACAAAAGTGAGTACACCACTATGTGCAAATGTCCAAATTGGGCCCAATTAGCCATTTTCCCTCCCCGGTGTCATGTGACTTGTTAGTGTTACAAGGTCTCAGGTGTGAATGAGGAGCAGGTGTGTTAAATTTGGTGTTATCGCTCTCACACTCTCTCATACTGGTCACTGGAAGTTCAACATGGCACCTCATGGTAAAGAACTCTCTGAGGATCTGAAAAAAAGAATTGTTGCTCTACATAAAGATGGCCTAGGCTATAAGAAGCCAAGACCCTGAAACTGAGCTGCAGCACGGTGGGCCAGACCATACAACGATTTTACAGGACAGGTTCTACTCAGAACAGGCCTCGCCATGGTCCACCAAAGAAGTTGAGTGCACATGCTCAGCGTCATATGTGTCCTTGTCTTTGGGAAATAGACGTATGAGTGCTGCCAGCATTGCTGCAGAGGTTGAAGGGGTGGAGGTCTCAGCCTGTCAGTGCTCAGACCATACGCCACACACTGCATCAAATTGGTCTGCATGGCTGTCGTCCCAGAAGGAAGCCTCTACTAAAGATGATGCACAAGAAAACCCGCATACAGTTTACTGAAGACAAGCAGACTAAGGACATAACGACCCCAAACACACCTCCAAGACGACCACTGCCTTGCTAAAGAAGCTGGGGTAAAGGTGATGGACTGTCCAAGCATGTCTCCAGACCTAAACCCTATTGAGCTTCTGTGGGGCATCCTCAAATGGAAGGTGGGGGAGCACAAGGTCTCTAACATCCACCAGCTCTGTGATGTCATCATGGAGGAGTGGAAGAGGACTCCAGTGGCAACCTGTGGAGCTCTGGTGAACTCCATGCCCAAGAGGGTTAAGGCAGTGCTGGAAAATAATGGTGGCCACACAAAATATTGACACTTTGGGCCCAATTTGGACATTTCCACTCAGAGGTATACTCACTTTTGTTTAGACATTAATGGCTATATGTTGAGTTCTTTTGAGAGGATAGCAATTTTACACTGTTATACAGGCTGAACACTCACTACTTTACATTGTAGCAGAGGCTCATTTCTTCAGTGTTGTCACATGAAAAGATATAATAAAATATTTACAAAAATGTGAGGGGTGTACTCACTTTTGTGAGATACTGTATATGTGTGTGTTAATAGAAGCTATTGAAGAAATAGTAGGTTTTTTTTTATTAAAATTAAAATTAAAATAAAAGAAGTGATTTTTTGGGATACAAAGAGGTGTACCTTGTGGAGGTGTCCAATAAGATAATTTTGGTACTAGTTTGGGGTCACAGGGTCACATGACCTAGAAGCTATTGAAGGAATAGTTATTTTTTTCGGTTGTACAGAAATTTGTTGACGGTCCCTAAACTACCGCTTCCGAATGTCTGTCTAATGTCTGAATATCAAGCTAACTTCACCGCGGTGTAGGACGAAACCCCACCTCAGAAATATCACAGCAAAATAGCTCAGTCCCTTGTTTTTATATCAAGACATACAACCTTCTTTCACACTTGGACTAATGAATAATGGCAATGATTTCTCCCAACGAGACAACATGTAAGTGCTTTTTATTTTTTTTTAAAGCTGAACAGCTGACTGTGTCCATACTCGTCTGCTTTTACAGAGTCTTAGAGTAATGTAGGTCATTAAAATGAACGTCAGTACCACTTTACTCAAATTTCAAATATAAATGGGATAAGATCGATTTGAACATCTTGAAGTTCCTTTTATTTATTAATAATTGTGATTTGCAGAATTCCATATGAAAGCATTAGTTAAGTATTAATTAGATCTGCCTCAATACCACAAGCTGACTTTTCCAAAGCTTTAAATGTCATCAGATATCATCCATTCTTATGTGACTTTTTTTCTGTAAAAACTAAACTAAAAACTAAAATAAAACTTGAAAAAAAGAAAGAAAATACACTTAATAAAACTTACAGCTATTTTTTTTATTATTCATGTAAATACTTTCATGCAAACACATATACTGCAGATATAACAAAGTATAAATCTATTTTAAAAATACTGTCAATTCTAAAAAACGGTCATCATGTGTATATATGTAAGTATATATTATTTCCATTTAAAAATCCTTTGAAATTGTTTATTACAGAATCTTTATTCATCTTATTTTTTTTATAGTGATAGTATCTTGCAGACTGGTGATATCTGTAGAATGTATTTATGTCTAATTCGGAACTATTAAGTACTGTGTTCAAGAAACTCTATTGCCCCCTATAGAAAGTTTTCAAGCACAGTAAAAAACATCTTTACTGCTAGGTTTACCTTACGAAAAGCAAAACAATCGCATTTCCTTCTTTTAGTAGTTAGCTTGAACAATGAAAATATTTGATGAGATTTAATGAAAATGAAAGTATTTGAAAAAAATACATGCAGTAAATGATATGATTTGTTTTTTCATAAACAGCTGAAGACTATTCTGATTACTACAACTTAACTCCAGGCGCCTACTCACCCCACAACACCAACAACATAAAGGCCTTCAGCAGAGTCTTCCTCCCTACAATCTACAGTATCGTCTTCATTGTGGGGTTAATTGGCAGCGGCCTGGTGCTGTGTGTCCTGGTCAAGTACCAGAAAAGGTCCAACATGTCAGATGTGTGCCTCTTCAACCTGGCCCTTTCAGACCTCCTTTTCCTTCTCTCATTGCCTTTCTGGGCTCATTACGCCGCCATCACTCAGTGGGTCTTTGGGAACTTCATGTGCCATGCAGTGACAGCACTGTACATGCTGGGATACTATGGAAGCATCTTCTTCATGATGCTCATGACCATAGACCGCTATGCTGTCATTGTCCACACCTATACCTCCCTCTTTTCCAAGTACCGGTCTGTCAGAGCTATCATAGCCCTGATTTTGTTTACGTGGACACTTAGCCTGGTAGCTTCTCTGCCAAATATCATTTTCTCACAAACAAGCATGTCAAATAAACCAAATGAATCCACATGTAGTTTTGAACATCCAAACCCGAAGTGGAGGCTGTTCTCTTACATCGAGCTGAACATCCTCAGCTTAATCATTCCTCTCTCAGTGATGGTGTTCTGCTACTCGTGCATCATCCCCATCTTAATGTCCATGAAGTCTCAGAAGAAACACAAAGCTGTCAGACTCATGCTGGTCTTGGTCAGTGTTTTCTTCATTTTCTGGACGCCTTACAACATCGTCATCTTCCTGAAGTTCCTTCATCAACTGGGTTATATAAACACCGGTCAGTGGTAATAGGACCTGAACATGGCTATACAGTGGGTGGAAAGCATAGCATTCACTCACTGCTGCCTCAACCCCATCATCTATGCCTTTGTGGGGCAGAGATTCAGGAATTTATTTCTAAAGATCCTGAAAGAGTGGTTTCCTCTCTGCTTTGGTCAGTGCCCAATAATTGAAAGTGAGCACTCACAGAGGATGACCACTATGTACTCATGCTCCTCAGTGACAGATCAAAGTCAAAACATCTAAACTATGCTTAATAATTTTGACCAGGCCGTGTTTGTTAACAACTTGCTACCATCATAAAGTTTTTAGAAAATAACATTTAAAATATATGGTTTAATACCTTGCAGTGATTTTGTTCATTCTTCCCCAAACACATACACATACTGAGACCAGCTGGTCTACACAGGAGACTTTTGCTCAGTCCCAGGAACAGAATTAATATACATTACACAACATACATTCTCCAGAGGGATAAAAAGTTCTACATTATACAATATAAGAGCTGCATTTACCATCAAGCATCGAATGTCTGTGACTCTGTAAATTCTCTTATTTTACCTTCTCTATATTGTGTATTCATGTTTTGTACAAAAAAACCCATTTATTACTTTTATTAACAAAATATTATTTTTTGGTGTCAGTTACATTAAATTGCACAGTAACCTCATAAATTAGAGTCAGGTCAATAATTAAATAAAGTGCTATTATGTCAGTAATAGCCGTTTCAGGGCAAAAAAATTATCCCAGTCAATAGTCATGTTTTCCAGTTGTTGATGTAAACTTGGCTACTGATAGTGTTATTTCTATTAATGAAAACCTTTCACACTTGAAATTTAGAAGCTGCTCTGAAGCTTTTTGCAGTGTTTACCTCATATTGTGGTGCCAGTGTGAAAGAAAATTAAATAGCATGTTTCTGATATCACTTGAAAACCTGAACATAGCAACACTTAACAAAAAATGGCTCAGAAGTCAAGGATCAGTTGGGAAAACAGTGAACATCCCAAAATGCATTCTGTAGCAAGAAAAAAATAGTTCCTGTTGAAAGGTGACAGAGACAGGTGACTGTGTTTAAGAAAGATTTTTGTCATTTAGACTGTACATGTAAAGAAGAGACAGAACTGACTGCATTTCTAAAAAATGGCTCTTAACATCACTTCTAAATACTTACTCTGTGCCTAGTGGAAACACAACAAACACCATAATCCTAGCTGGGGGAGTGGGGGAGTGGTTGAAAGAGATAGAAATGGAAGAGAGAGAGAGAGAGAGAGAGAGAAAGAAAGAAAGAAAGAAAGAAAGAAAGAAAGAAAGAAAGAAAGAAAGAAAGAAACAGAAGTGTTACGTCAGTTATATTAGTTTCAGGGTTTCAGAGACCATGTTTTCCAGGTGTTATTTATATTAATGAAAAGCATATCATGAAAATCTTACACCTGACAGTATCAGTCAATCTACAAAGATGAGTTTATAAAACATAATTGCATAATTTCTCCAAGAAATAAAACAGCTGTAAACATTAGGGACACATTGTTTAGAGAAATGAATGTCATCTATATTACGTTTCAGTGTTTTAATATTTGGGATGCATTCAAGAAGATCTCTCGCTCCTTTATTGTTGTGTGTGGGTCACCTGCTCATGTAATTATCAGTTAGGTGGAAATGACTAATCTGAATTAACATCAGCATTTTCAAGGATGGCAAGAAACCTGCACTCCAGAAAGTGACTAAGCCCTTACTTGGACTGGGATGCTCACCACTCAATGTGATTGAAGTTTCGAACATGCTACTTCAGAAAGGCAACAAGCATACATTGGAGGAAGTGTTGTTAAAAGTCTGCATTCGACACTGCTAGGCAGACCTGCCATTACCGAACTTGGTCTTGTCACACGTGTAGATGACATAAGCATATACACTTTGCAGGAACGCTATCCTAAGTTGGGCAGTGGGCTGTGACTGATACAGAGACCATAGATTCAAAACTCCAACGGCGCATCCCTCCTCCACTCATGCCTAAATTAAAAAAGGAACTGCAACGCATGAAGCATTTGAGGGTCATAAGCAGGGTAGAGGAGCCCATGGAGTGGTGTGCAGGCATTGCTGTGGTACCTAGAAAGTCTGGGGACCCACAGTTCAATGAATCAGTGTGAAGGGAGAAATACATTCTTCCCTCTGTTGAACAGACCCTTGGACTGTTAGCGGGAGCTTGTGTTTTTAGTAAGCTCGATGCGAACATGGGCTCGAACATGAGATCCCTCGAGCTGAGCAGTCCGCCAAGCTGACAACTTTTATCACACCGTTTGGACGGTACTACTTCAATCATCTGCCCTTCGGTATCGCATCGGCACCTGAACACTTTCAAAACCGCATGGTAACGGAAGTCACTGATGGCCTGGATGGAGTGGTCTGTCACATGGATGATGTACTTGTGTCGGGGTGTTCTCAAGTGAAGCATAATGCATGCCTCCACGCTGTGCTCCAAAAGATGGAAAATTCTGGCATTACTCTTAACTTACACAAATGTGCCTTGTCGCAGCGTGTAGTCAAGTTTCTCTGACACATTATATCAGACTCAGGTGTGCAACCAGACCCAGATAAGACTGTCCCTCTTCTACGGAAGTGGCAAAGAATTTTTTTGTATCGGATCACCACCTGCTGTGGGTTTTGGGCTGTAATTCAGAGAAAATAGAATTAGTGTTAGTATTTGCTTTTATTATACCCACACCCACCTTTGACTTACATTGTTTCAATCTATAGTATGATACATTCCACAAATATCAGTTTAGAAAGAGAGCAGACCACCCCAGTTACACCCAGACAATATCAGAACATTCCAACATTAAATGCTTAAATTAAGCCCATGAATAAGCCCTATTATACAGAGTTGTGCTGATTTATTGGTTTATATAACCAAAAAATATTTCTCATCAGGGTAGTTTATATAGTTTTCTGTAACCTCTACTGTGAAGTACTTGGAAGGTTATAAAGCTATTATGTAATGCATAAAATTAGCATTCTAACCTCTTACATGTCTTTGCTTCAATATTCTTTGACTTCCTCCCATACTTTTTCCCTTTTCCCTTCCTTTTTGTCCTCTTCTTCTTTCTGTGCCCTTCTGATTGCTCTTTTAGTCTCTCTCTTTGGTCAGCTCATCAATCTTCTCCTTTTTCCACTCTACTTTGAGCTTACACATCTCAAACTGATGGGATTTTCTTTTTTCTGCCAGCTGTGCCGTGGGGGCCATGGACACACCTGGTTGAAAGTAATTGTAGAAATTATTCAATGGATTTAGAACGTTCTGTTAACTTTACTGTTGTCTAACAAACTCTCATCCCTCTGGGCCCCTGTATATTACACAAAGAGAGTGGGAAATGACATTACAAAAGTCTCCTGTTGACAGCTAGGCTTCTGCCAGCCTGAGGATGCATACACTGCAGTGTGTCACAGCGGTCCCACCCCCCCTGTGTGTCCCTGGCATCAAGACCTCTAGCAAGCCGCTAGCTTGCTAGCCATCATCCATAACGAGCGCCTGTAAACCAAGAAACATACTCACCACTAGTGCCACTGATGGACGTTTCATCTAATGTGCCCATCTCCACGCGGGTATTCCTTTTGGCCCTGGTCCGCACGCCCTTTCGATTTTGGTCAGAGGTCTCCATGTCCTGCACTGTTGTATCATTTCCTCCTTATATTGATGAAGTTTGTAAACGTGAGTTTTCCTGTGTCCCACATTGATTACGTAGGATAGCGGGAACGTGAAATCTCCCACCCATGACATCACAAACTAGCTGGAGGTCACCATAAAGTAACTACCATAAAGCAAATATTTTATTAAAATGAAAAAAAAGAAGACAAAATGAGCAGATTAACTCGGCTAAAGAAGCTTATTAATCAGTGCAGTTCTATGAAGAATACCCTGAAGTTGATTAAGTGACTTCAGAAAATAAAACTGCTAAAAAAAAATATATTTAATGCACAATATGCCACTGAGATATGGAAATGAAGAAAAGAATAAACAGTGGAGATCAATATGCTTGGTAAGAAATATATAACAGATTAAGTAAAAGTACACTCATTTGCAATAAGTGATAATGTTGGTGGACATTACAGCATAATCGTACCATTGCATGAAGCCTCTTTATTTTAATAGGATTTGTCGACAAGCAGCACATGAGGGAAGGGCAAAACAAATTTCTGTCAGGTGCAAATCAATCATCAGTGCATCAAAGGTCTCCTTCAGTAAGTGGATCCAATTCATAAACAGGTAGGCACATAATGACAGAAGGAACATAGACATGTATATCATAAAGTCACTTTGTTGCTGTTCTCTTTGTAATTTGCATAAAATATGCATTTTAAATATTTTAAATAAATAAGGCATATAGTGTCAATTATTTTACATAAAGGTGTACATAAACATTACATGTTTTATTTGCTTTTAAAGGTTTTCACAGGGTCTACGGTTACAGCAGATCGACATGATGGATGACAGCATTGCAGGCAGTTCAGCAACTCTTAGTAAAAAGATGAAGAAAATAAGCAGTGGAAAAGATGAAGGCGTACAGGAAGAAGGGAGTTTGTTGTGATAAATGAAAGCCATTTTCGGCACAAAAGAAACGTATGTTAGAGCAATATCAACTTTAAATAAATGTCAAATTTAGTTTAACATGTTAAATTTATGTTAATTAACATGATAATTCTAGTACTCTGCCAATTCAAGGTGAGGAGATATAAACTTCACCCTAATCCTAACATAATTTTATTGTATATTAAGCCAGTAAAAATGTACCAGAAGTAACAAAAAGGGTCAAGGATTGTATAAAAGATAAGTTATGATAAAATAATGAAAACTACAAAAGTGCAAATGTTTGCATTGACAAATTAATTAAAAATCAACTTTAACTAATTTCTGATGAAGCAACTTAGGTGCTAACTGTGTATTAAATATCACGCTGAAAACAAAATCTCAGATCAAAAATGGGATGCAAGCTTTTGCACTAAACTGTACCAAAGTTACTGTTATTATGATCTATCTTGTTGTGGCTTTGTTTGTTGTGTTGGTTTTCGATGAGTATGGTAGAGGAAGAATGGCTGGTGGGTGGAAAAGAAAGAAGTGGGTCTTTGGGATGCTAGGTGTGATGCATCATCCACAGTGAGGATCTGGAAAACCTATTCTACGTCTTCTAGAGAGAAGATCTTGAAGGCATCTTGTCCCCTTGATTGCCCATCATGTGATACCCGGGTCATCAATTATCAGTGACGAGTGGCGTGCATATCGCATACTCCCTGCACTAGGGTACAACCATCACACTGTCAACCACAGCAGGTGGTATGTAGATCCCCACACTGGTGCCCATACCCAGCATGTTGAAAGGGCGAATGGAGAGCCTACAAGGAGCAGATCTGGAGGCTTAGGGGAAATCAGACTGAGAGGTTGCTTTCTGACCACCTTGCAGTTATTGAGTGGAATGAATGGCTAGCAAAGAAACACCATGGTGGTGCATTTGGCAGACTGATTCATGACATTTCAAAAAAGTACAAGTAGTCATTCAGTCACTATAACCACTGTAAGAGCACTGAGATGGCAGGAATTGAGGTCTTTCTATGGGAAAGATAAACTTAATTTATTTTGTCTTGATAGTGTCAAATGTAAATGTCATATATTGTATATTTGTTTTTCTATCTCTGCTAATTGTGAGACTTCAGTTTGAAATGTAGAATTTGCAAATTTGTTTCTATTGTGCTCATTTTTTTGGTTATTTTGTGCATCTTGAAATAAATATTTCTACACTGATATACCTATACCCCCATTTTTCATGAGCTGAACTCAAAGATCTAAGACTTTTTCTATGTACACAAAAGGCCTATTTCTCTCAAATATTGTTCACAAATCTGTCTAAATCTGTGTTAGTGAGCACTTCTCCTTTGCCGAGGAAATCCATCCACCTCACCGGTGTGGCATATCAAGATGCTGATTAGACAGCATGATTATTGCACAGGTGTGCCTTAGGCTGGACACAATAAAAGGCTACTCTAAAATGTGCAGTTTTACTGTATTGGGGGGGTCCAGGGGGCGTCCGAAAACTAGTCAGTATCTGGTGTGACCACCATTTGCCTCATGCAGTGCAACACATTTCCTTCGCATAGAGTTGATCATGTTGTTGATTGTGACCTGTGATATGCTTATTTTAAACATATAAATTGATCATTAATAAAGTATGTAAATGCTATTATCAAGCACATTATATATATGCTTTTTGATCATGAATAAAGCATTTATAATGACATTTATAATGTGCTCATTGCTAATGAGTATTAATATAGAAGCAATGCTTTGTAAATGATTAATAAAGTATGTACTCATGCTTAACTAATACTTAAAAGTGTGCAGTTATTATAAAGCGTTACCGTTTTTCTTTAGATCCTGCACAAGTTTTTGTTTAAAAGAAAGCAGTAGAGATGAGGACACTGATGTGACTAATGAGTTCATGACTTGGTATGTCTTGTTTGTCGATTATTTTAAAAGGTTCTTGGAATTGCAGTGTTCTTGTTTTTCTGCTAAAATTAGCACAATTCATCCATAAAAGGACAAAAAGTTTGAGACTTGGCTGTTCTGTGAGTAGGACGAAACCCCACCTCAGAAATATCACAGCAAAATCGCTCAGTCCCTTGTTTTCATATCAAGACATACAACCTTCTTTCACACTCACACTTGGACTAATGAATAATGGCAATGATTTCTCCCAACGAGACAACATGTAAGTGCTTTTTATTTGTTTTAAAGCTGAACAGCTGACTGTGTCCATACTTGTCTGCTTTTACAGAGTCTTAGAGTAATGTAGGTTATTAAAAGGAACGTCAGTACCACTTTACTAAAATTTCAAATATAAATATTTAATATATAACAATTGGTAATATGCTGATGATTTTATACATCCTTAGCACTGGTAAATGGAATAAGATCAATTTGAACATCTTGAAATTCTTTTTATTTATTAATAATTATGATCTGCAGCATTCAGTATGAAAGCATTAGTTAAGTATTAATTAGATCTGCCTCAATACCACAAGCTGACTTTTCCAAAGCTTTAAATGTCATCAGATATCATCCATTCTTATGTGACTTTTTTTTGTAAAAACTCCTAATAAAAATTTTTAAAAAGAAAGAAAATACACTTAATAAAACTTACAGCTATTTTTCATTATTCATGTAAATACTTTCATGCAAACACATATACTGCAGATATAACAAAGTATAAATCTAATTTAAAAATACTGTCAATCCTAAAAAAACGGTCATCATGTGTATATATGTAAGTATATATTATTTCCATTTAAAAATCCTTTGAAATTGTTTATTACAGAATCTTTATTTATCTTATTTTTTATAGTGATAGTATCTTACAGACTGGTGATATCTGTAGAATGTATTTGTTTTAATCGGAACCATTAAGTACTGTGTTCAAGAAAATCTAAAGTTCAAAAATTTAAAAATTAAAATCTCTAAAGTTTTCAAGCACAGTTAAAAAATTCTTTACTGCTAGGTTTACCTTACGAAAAGCAAAACAATCACAACATTTTCTTCTTTTAGTAATTAGCTTGAACAATGAAAAAAACATGCAATAAATGATATGATTTGTTTTTTCATAAACAGCTGAAGACTATTCTGATTACGACAACTTAACTGAGGATGACTTCTCACCCCACAACACCAACCACATGAAGGCCTTCAGCAGAGTCTTCCTCCCTACAATCTACAGCATCGTTTTCATCATGGGGTTAATTGGCAACGGTCTGGTGTTGTGTGTCCTGGTCAAGTACCATAAAAGGTCCAACATATCAGATGTGTGCCTCTTCAACCTGGCCCTTTCAGACCTCCTTTTCCTTCTCTCATTGCCTTTCTGGGCTCATTACGCCGCCATCACTCAGTGGGTCTTTGGGAACTTCATGTGCCATGCAGTGACAGCACTGTACATGCTGGGATACTATGGAAGTATCTTCTTCATGATGCTCATGACCATAGACCGCTATGCTGTCATTGTCCACACCTATACCTCCCTCTTTTCCAAGTACCGGTCTGTCAGAGCTATCATAGCCCTGATTTTGTTTACGTGGACACTTAGCCTGGTAGCTTCTCTGCCAAATATAATTTTCTCACAAATATGCATGTCAAATAAACCAAATGAATCCACATGTAGTTTTGAACATCCAAACCTGAAATGGAGGCTGTTCTCTTACATCGAGCTGAACATCCTCGGCTTAATCATTCCTCTCTCAGTGATGGTGTTCTGCTACTCGCGCATCATCCCCATCTTAATGTCCATGAAGTCTCAGAAGAAACACAAAGCTGTCAGACTCATACTGGTCTTGGTCAGTGTTTTCTTCATTTTCTGGACGCCTTACAACATCGTCATCTTCCTGAAGTTCCTGCATCAACTGGGTTATATAAACACCAGTCAGTGGAATCAGGACCTGAACATGGCTATACAGTGGGTGGAAAGCATAGCATTCAGTCACTGCTGCCTCAACCCCATCATCTATGCCTTTGTGGGGCAGAGATTCAGGAATTTATTTCTAAAGATCCTGAAAGAGTGGTTTCCACTCTGCTTTGGTCAGTGCCCAATAATTGAAAGTGAGAGCTCACAGAGGATGACCACTATGTACTCATGCTCCTCAGTGACAGATCAAAGTCAAAACATCTAAACTATGCTTAATAATTTTGACCAGGCCGTGTTTAACAACTTGCTACCATCATAAAGTTTTTAGAAAATAACATTTAAAATATATGGTTTAATACCTTGCAGTGATTTTGTTCATTCTTCCCCAAACACATACACATACTGAGACCAGCTGGTCTACACAGGAGACTTTTGCTCAGTCCCAGGAACAGAATTAACATACATTACACAACATACATTCTCCAGAGGGATAAAAAGTTCTACATTATACAATATAAGAGCTGCATTTACCATCAAGCATCGAATGTCTGTGACTCTGTAAATTCTCTTATTTTACCTTCTCTATATTGTGTATTCATGTTTTGTACAAAAAACCCATTTATTACTTTTATTAACAAAATATTATTCTTTGGTGTCAGTTACATTAAGTTGCACAGTAACCTCATAAATTAGAGTCAGGTCAATAATTAAATAAAGTGCTATTATGTCAGTAATAGCAGTTTCAGGGCAAAAAAAATATCCCAGTCAATAGTCATGTTTTCCAGTTGTTGATGTAAACTTGGCTACTGATAGTGTTATTTCTATTAATGAAAACCTTTCACACTTGAAATTTAGAAGCTGCTCTGAAGCTTTTTGCAGTGTTTACCTCATATTGTGGTGCCAGTGTGAAAGAAAATTAAATATGTTTCTGATATCACTTGAAAACCTGAACATAGCAACAATTAACAAAAAATGGCTCAGAAGTCAAGGATCAGTTGGGAAAACAGTGAACATCCCAAAGTGCATTCTGTAGCAAGAAAAAAATAGTTCCTGTTGAAAGGTGACATAGAGACAGGTGACTGTGTTTAAGAAAGATTTTTGTCATTTAGACTGTACATGTAAAGAAGAGACAGAACTGACTGCATTTCTAAAAAATGGCTCTTAACATCACTTCTAAATACTTACTCTGTGCCTAGTGGAAACACAACAAACACCATAATCCTAGCTGGGGGAGTGGGGGAGTGGTTGAAAGAGATAGAAATGAGAGAGAGAGAGAAAGAGAGAGAGAGAGAGAGAGAGAAAGAGAAAGAGAAACAGAAGTGTTACATCAGTTATATTAGTTTCAGGGTTTCAGAGACCATGTTTTCCAGGTGTTATTTATATTAATGAAAAGCATATCATGTGAAAATCTTACACCTGACAGTATCAGTCAATCTACAAAGATGAGTTTATAAAACATAATTGCATAATTTCTCCAAGAAATAAAACACAGCTGTAAACATTAGGGACACATTGTTTAGAGAAATGAATGCCATCTATATTACGTTGCAGTGTTTTAATATTTGGGATGCATTCAAGAAGATCTCTCGCTCCTTTATTGTTGTGTGTGGGTCACCTGCTCATGTTATTATCAGTTAGGTGGAAATGACTAATCTGAATTAACATCAGCATTTTCAAGGATGGCAAGAAACCTGCACTCCAGAAAGTGACTAAGCCCTTACTTGGACTGGGATGCTCACCACTCAATGTGATTGATGTTTCGAACATGCTACTTCAGAAAGGCAACAAGCATACATTGGAGGAAGTGTTGTTAAAAGTCTGCATTCGACACTGCTAGGCAGACCTGCCATTACCGAACTTGGTCTTGTCACACGTGTAGATGACATAAGCATATACACTTTGCAGGAACGCTATCCTAAGTTGTGCAGTGGGCTGTGACTGATACAGAGACCATAGATTCAAAACTCCAACGGCGCATCCCTCCTCCACTCATGCCTAAAGTAAAAAAGGAACTGCAACGCATGAAGCATTTGAGGGTCATAAGCAGGGTAGAGGAGCCCATGGAGTGGTGTGCAGGCATTGTTGTGGTACCTAGAAAGTCTGGGGACCCACAGTTCAATGAATCAGTGTGAAGGGAGAAATACATTCTTCCCTCTGTTGAACAGACCCTTGGACTGTTAGCGGGAGCTTGTGTTTTTAGTAAGCTCGATGTGAACATGGGCTCGAACATGAGATCCCTCGAGCTGAGCAGTCCGCCAAGCTGACAACTTTTATCACACCGTTTGGATGGTACTACTTCAATCATCTGCCCTTCGGTATCGCATCGGCACCTGAACACTTTCACAACCGCATGGTAACGGAAGTCACTGATGGCCTGGATGGAGTGGTCTGTCACATGGATGATGTACTTGTGTCGGGGTGTTCTCAAGTGAAGCATAATGCATGCCTCCACGCTGTGCTCCAAAAGATGGAAAATTCTGGCATTACCCTCAACTTACACAAATGTGCCTTGTAAATGATTAATAAAGTATGTACTCATGCTTAACTAATACTTAAAAGTGTGCAGTTATTATAAAGCGTTACCGTTTTTCTTTAGATCCTGCACAAGTTTTTGTTTAAAAGAAAGCAGTAGAGATGAGGACACTGATGTGACTGATGAGTTCATGACTTGGTATGTCTTGTTTGTCGATTATTTTAAAAGGTTCTTGGAATTGCAGTGTTCTTGTTTTTCTGCTAAAATTAGCACAATTCATCCATAAAAGGACAAAAAGTTTGAGACTTGGCTGTTCTGTGAGTAGGACGAAACCCCACCTCAGAAATATCACAGCAAAATCTCTCAGTCCCTTGTTTTTATATCAAAATATACAACTTTCTTTCACACTCACACTTGGACTAATGAATAATGGCAATGATTTCTCCCAACAAGACAACATGTAAGTGCTTTTTATTTTTTTAAAGCTGAACAGCTGACTGTGTCCATACTCGTCTGCTTTTACAGAGTCTTAGAGTAATGTAGGTTATTAAAATGAACGTCAGTACCACTTTTATAAAATTTCAGATATATAACAATTGGTAATATGCTGATGATTTTATACATCATTAGCACTGGTAAATGGAATAAGATCAATTTGAACATCTTGAAATTCTTTTTATTTATTAATAATTATAATCATTCAGTATGAAACCATTATTTAAGTATTAATTAGATCTGCCTCAATACCACAAGCTGACTTTTCCAAAGCTTTAAATGTCATCAGATATCATCCATTCTTATGTGACTTTTTTCTGTCAACTCTCCTAATATAAATTGAAAAAAAATAAAAATAAAATACACTTAATTAAACTTACAGCTTTTTTTATTATTCATGTAAATACTTTCATCACTTTCACAATACTTTCACTTATACTGCACATATAACAAAGTATAAATCTCATTTAAAAAATATTATCAATCTTTAAAAAAAATTACGGTCATCATATGTATATATGTAAATATGTATATCTAATTATTTCCATTTAAAAATCCTTTGAAATTGTTGGTTACAGAATAAGATTGAATTAATGCTTAATTTTATTCTGTATTATTTTTGATACTGATACTAGCTTTCAGACTGGCAAAATCTCTAGAATGTATATGTCTATTTCTGAACCATTAAGTACTGTGTTAAAGAATATCTACTGCTCCCTACAGAAAGTTTTCAAACACAGTAAAAAAACTCTTTACTAGTATATTTACCATATGAATAGCAAAACAACCACAAAGTTTTCTTCTTTTCGTGATTAGCTTGACCAATAAAAAAAAAATCATGCAGTGAGTGATTTAATTTGTTTTCTTCATAAACACCTGAAAACTATTTTGATTACAGCAACCTATCTCCGGGCAAGTTCTCACCCCACAACCCCAGCAACATAAAGTGTGGAATAATCTACACTATATTGCCAAAAGTATTCGCTCACCTGCCTTGACTCGCATATGAACTTAAGTGACATCCCATTCCTAATCCATAGGGTCCAATATGACGTCGGTCCACCGTTTGCAGCTATAACAGCTTCAACTCTTCTGGGAAGGCTGTCCACAAGGTTTAGGAGTGTGTTTATGGGAATTTTTGACCATTCTTCCAGAAGCGCATTTGTGAGGTCACACACTGATGTTGGACGAGAAGGCCTGGCTCTCAGTCTCCGCTCTAATTCATCCCAAAGGTGTTCTATCGGGTTGAGGTCAGGACTCTGTGCAGGCCAGTCAAGTTCATCCACACCAGACTCTGTCATCCATGTCTTTATGGACCTTGCTTTGGTCACTGGTGCACAGTCATGTTGGAAGAGGAAGGGGCCAACTCCAAACTGCTCCCACAAAGTTGGGAGCATGGAATTGTCCAAAATCTCTTGGTATGCTGAAGCATTCAGAGTTCCTTTCACTGGAACTAAGGGGCCAAGCCCAGCTCCTGAAAAACAACCCCACACCATAATCCCCCCTCCACCAAACTTTACACTTGGCACAATGCAGTCAGACAAGTACCGTTCTCCTGGCAACCGCCAAAACCAGACTCGTCTATCAGATTGCCAGATGGAGAAGCGCGATTCGTCACTCCAGAGAACGCGTCTCCACTGCTCTAGAGTCCAGTGGCGGCGTGCTTTACACCACTGCATCCGACGCTTTGCATTGCACTTGGTGATGTATGGCTTGGATGCAGCTGCCGGCCATGGAAACCCATTCCATGAAGCTCTCTGCGCACTGTTCTTGAGCTAATCTGAAGGCCACATGAAGTTTGGAGGTCTGTAGCGATTGACTCTGCAGAAAGTTGGCGACCTCTTCGCACTATGCGCCTCAGCATCCGCTGACCCCGCTCCGTCAGTTTACGTGGCCTACCACTTCAAGGCTGAGTTGCTGTCGTTCCCAAACACTTCCACGTTCTTATAATACAGCTGACAGTTGACTGTGGAATATTTAGGAGCGAGGAAATTTCACGACTGGATTTGTTGCACAGGTGGCATCCTATCACAGTTCCACGCTGGAATTCACTGAGCTCCTGAGAGCGACCCATTCTTTCACAAATGTTTGTAAAAACAGTCTGCATGCCTAGGTGCTTGATTTTATACACCTGTGGCCATGGAAATGATTGGAACACCTGATTCTGATTATTTGGATGGGTGAGCGAATACTTTTGGCAATATAGTGTATGTAGTGAATCTACATATTAATGATTGACAGTTTAAATGCCTAATACTGCTTCTATCCTGGAGGGGGCACTGGGCAGAGGTATAATAAAGTGGTGGCTACATGCAAAAGGTAGAGAGGTGTTTGTGTGCTGTTTACTCACAGTAAAGCATTAATACAACCTGGTGTCAGAGTAGGATACTCTAAGAGGTTTGCAGAAGTTTTTTTGGAGGGCAGGTGAAGTTTTAATTCTTAAGTGAGGTCACAAATCATGGAACAAGTGGCAAGTGGACAATGAGCAACAGGTGATGCAGCTGCCGGGGCTATTTAACTTCTCCATGGGAAAGATGGATTAGACGTTTTGAACGTCTCCGTCAGGCCAGTTCCATCCATCTCCACGCTTCCTCACAAGACAATCGAGCGGCAGACTCGGCTCTTCCACGTGTTCTATCAATTCATCCTACTCATCATTTCCTACCCAAGCTCTCTTCGCATGTGCAATCCAAAAATACGTCATGTTTTGCCCTCTTAGTGTCCCGCCCATAAATCCGTCCTACCGCTGTTAGTGACCTGTGGATTGATTAATTATTTTCCTAGTTTGTGTGGTTTTATTGGACATTATATTTGATTTGCATGTCTATGTTTAACAGTCGACTTGTGCATTGATGGTTAGTATTAATTTTTTTTATCATTTGTGCGATTTAATCATACTTTTTTTTATTACAGTTAAGATAAATTACAAAATGTGAGCATCATAAAAATACGCACTGACAATAATGTTCTTATACACTTGGTAACTTTTATTAGTTGAAAATAACCACTATCTATGTTTGTCATAATCCAAAGAAGTAATGCTAATTGTCCCGACTTCTCATTATACATGTGTTTATGCTGCCCCGTGAAATGCTCGCTAGCTAGTTATCTCTTATGCAAAGTAGCATACATCAGTCATTATACACATGATTTACTAGCTGATTAGTTTTCCTGCCTATGAAAATGGCAGACTCTCAGGCTAAGGTCACTGAGCAGTTTTTTTACCTACTTGCTGTCATGCAAATTATAAGTTTTGTGAAAGTTTTGTGTGTGTCTTTTTTTTATTCTTTATTTTATTATTCAAGTAGGATTGTCTAAGGTTATTTACACTAAAATTTACACTAAAATGTGAAAATCGTTGGTTTATGTGTGCAGAATTTTCTGATATTTAGGAGATTCTAATAAGGTAGAGCAAACTGTGGTTTAGCCAAAGCAGAGGTTGGTGTTTAATATTTAAAGTGGTTTCCTAAAATGTTATTTATATTTTCTTGTTACTTGTATTCATAATACATATTACACTAATTAAGGGGATTGTTAATATATTATTTGTATTTTTTATTTTATTTTTAATATTGAATCTGTATGTTTCCAGCTATGGAAAAGAAGTGGGAGGAAGTGTACAATTATCTTTCTTCACAGTCATACCCAGAAGGATATGACAAGTCACAGAGACAAAACCTGAGGAGATTTGTCTCCAAATTCAAAATGATGGGTTGGTAATTTTATAATAAAAAAATCTGGTATAATGTTAACATATTTCCTAAAGCTGTTAAAATTGCCATATAGATGGAGAACTCTGGTCTGGGAGCAGACGAGTGATTAAAACCAGAGAGGAAGCGAAGAATGTCTTTTGAAGGCACATTGCAGAGATGGACAGTAAAGAAGTACATTTACTTGAGTACTGTACTTAAGTACACTTTTTGAGTATCTGTACTTTACTTGAGTATTATTTTTTCTGGATACGTTTTACTTTAACTTCACTACATTTGAAAGACAAATACTCTACTTTTTACTCCACTACATTTCTGTCAGGGTCATTGAGTAGAAAGTAGTTACATTAATCATAGGATGATTTTTTTCACTCTTTAGCGTCACGTGTTGTAAAGTTCAGTGGTTTTCCATAATTTTTTGAACTCAGTTGATCAATTGATCAATTTCTGACAAAATGGACGAAGATATGCTTTGTATATTATACACCACCAGCACATTGGTAATGATGTTAGTTAACACACAAAAAACGTATGCTGTGTCCAAATTCTCATACTATGTGTTCTAAATAGTATTCAAAAATAGAATTAGTATGCCCCAAATCGCAGTATACTGAAAAGAGTATTCCAAAAATTCCTGGATGGTCTACTACTTCCGGTAGAAATTCAAAGTGCAGAACAATACACACTCTAACGGGTAATATTGCCCACAATGCATTGCACACAGGAGGGAGGAGCCTGGACAATGGTGTAAATGCATATTAAAATGATGTAAATGAATTGTGGAAATATATATAACTCTTTGTTAAAGCCGTGTTGCTGTTGGGTGGTTGTACAGCTACAGTTGTGTAGATGGGTTTTAAAGCAGGTTAGATTTTTTTTCTGACCAGTCTTCATTTACAGACCATTTGATTGAAATGTGCATGAGTGGATACAAATAGATGTGTACAGGTACATCTCAAAATTTAGAATATCATGAAAAAGGTCAATATTTTTTGTCACTCAGTTCAGAAAGTGAAACCCATATATTATATAGATTCATTACACATAGAGTGAAATATTTCAAGCCTTTATTTCTTGAAATTGTGATGATTATGGCGTACAGATAAGGAAAACCCAAAATTCTGTGTCTCAGAGAATTAGAATATTGTGAAAAGTTAAATATTGGAAAGACGTGGTGTCACACCCTAATCAGCTAGTTACCTCAAAACACCTGCAAAGGTTTCCTGAGCTTTTAAATGGTCTCTCAGTCTGGGTCAGTAGGCTACACAATCATGGGGAAGACTGCTGACTTGACAGTTGTCCAGAAGACAGTCAATGACACCCTCCACAAGGAGGGTAAGCCACAAAAGGTCATTGCTAAAGAAGCTGGTTGTTCACAGAGTGCTGTATCCAAGCATATTTATAGAAAGTTGAGTGGAAGGAAAAAGTGTGGTAGGAGAAGGTGCACCAGCAAAAGGGATAACCGCAGCCTTGAGAGGATTGTCAGGCAAAATCCATTCAAGAATTTGGGGGAACTTTAGACGAATCCTAGACATGGCCTACAAATGTCGCATTCCTCGTGTCAAGCCACTCCTGAACCAGAGACAATGTCAGAAGTGTCTTACCTGGGCTGTGGAGAAAAAGATCTGGACTGTTGCTCAGTGGTCCAAAGTCCTCTTTTCAGATGAAAGTAAGTTTTGCATTTCATTTGGAAATCAAGGTCCCAGAGTCTGGAGTAAGAGTGGAGAGGCACAGAATCCATGTTGCTTGAAGTCCAGTGTGAAGTGTCCACAATCAGTGATGATTTGGGCTGCCATGTCATCTGCTGGTGTTGGTCCACTGTGTTTTCTGAAGTCCACAGTCAACGCAGCCATCTACCAGGAAATCTTAGAGCACTTCATGCTTCCTTCTGCTGACAAGCTTTATGGAGATGCTGATTTCATTTTCAAGCAGGACTTGGCACCTGCCCACACTGCTAAAGGTACCATAAGCTGGTTCAATGACCATGGTGTTAAAGTGCTTGATTGGCCAGCAAACTCGCCTGACCTGAACCCCATAGAGAGTCTATGGGGTATTGTCAAGAGGAAGAGGAGAGACACCAGACCCAACAATGCAGATGACCTGAAGGCCGCTATCAAAGCAACCCAGGCTTCCATTACACCTGAGCAGTGCCACAGGCTGATTGCCTCCATGCCACGCCGCATTGATGCAAAAGGAGGTCCAACCAAGTAGTGAGTGCATAGAAACGAACATACTTTTCAGAAGTCTGACATTTCTCTTTGAAATATCCTTTTTTATTGATCTTATGTAATATTCTAATTTTCTGAGACACAGAATTTTGGGTTTTCCTTATCTGTAAGCCATAATCATCACAATTTCAAGAAATAAGGTTGCTAGTAAGTATTGCATACAACAATGCAACAATAATAAAACAATGCGTTGACATTTACTTTTGATACTTAAGTACTTTTAAAAACAAGTACTTCTGTACTTTTACTTAAGTAAAAATCTGTCTTTACAACTTTTACTTGTAATGGAGTAATGTTTGACCAGTAGTATCTGTACTTTCACTCAAGTAAGGAAGTTGTGTACTTCGTCCACCTCTGGCACATTGGCGTCTTTAAAACAAGAAATGTCATATCTCACAGATTTTACTGGTTTGGCATGACAGTTGACATTGAAAACTGGGTAATTGGTGTTTTTTTTGGTTTGTTTGTTTTTTTGCAGTGGTGTAGAGATGATATAAACTTTGCATACCTTCCAGATCTTACAATGTGACAAGTGTCAAAAAGTTGGGAAACCTCTGGCTGTCGATCAGAAACTGGAATGTATTCAGGTACATTTTTCATGCATTTTTACAACTTAACTATGTTAGAAAAGTGCTAGGACACAAAGTGCATGTGATCTAATGCTGCTTTGATATGATAACCATGCAAACATCATACATACATACACACACACACACACATAGTGGCCAAAAGTATTGAAACAAAAGTGAAATACAAAGCTTTAAGGATATTCTTTTTTTTTAAATGACAATCAAATGAGAGAATAATTTATGTAATGAAATTGCTATACAGCAATCAGTATTTAGAAGTTTATAATATTTAATTTACTTCATAATATTTATAATATGAAGTGCGTTATTCTTCCAAACCTGCTGGATCCGGCTGGGCATAGAGTCAGAAGGACGCCTGCAGTACTCTGGTGTCACTCGTTCAATTCATGCCTGCTTGATTGCTTCCTGAAGATCATGTGCAGAAATGTGGCACAGAGGTTCATAGTTCACTTAAGAATTCCTGAGTGTTAGGTGTTTTTGTGCAGAGCTGGACACCCTGCCTTCAGATAAGTCCCACCACATATTTGTTCCATTCATTAACTAAACCAGCTGATTCTAATGAGCACAACTCTTCAGCCTGATAGACAAGAACTAAGGGAACTAAGGGGTCTTCGTGGATTGGACTTTGTCTCGTGCATTCCATGGGTGCTTGATGAGATTTGACGAATTGTGCTGCACTGACGTTTCTGTGAGGCAGAAATTAACCTTGGGTTAGTGACACTGTTGCCAGGTTAATGGTATATAATTTCATATCCAGTGTAAATGTGTTAATGTTATGTGGGGTTAATGTTGCAGCTGATGCACTGTATAAACATATAAAGATGTAGTATTACACCTAAAAAAAATAGATTTTTTTTTCTTTCTAGGTGTCTGATGTCTGGGAACTTGTGGGCATTGATTTATTTGGACCCTTGCCAAAAACTGCTGATGGCTTTCGGTATGTACAGAATACTGTCAGATCAAGGGAGAGAATTTGTTAATGAAGTAAGTGCTTTCTAAAAGTACAAAAATGAGGTAAGGGAATTTTTGCAGTTGTTTTGCAGTCTCAAAATCACTTAATTTTTTTTTTAAGATCAACCATGCACTTTGTGAACTGTTTCGCGTTAATATGAGTGTAACAGCAGCCTATCACCCCCAAACTAACGGCCTCAATGAAAAGACCAGCGATAACATTAAACGGTAAACTTTACGAATAATAACGTTACCTGGCACATTTTAAAAATTTTCATTTCATGTAAAGATAGTATGGAATTATTTATATTTCAGCCCTCAAGAAACTAGTAAATGATCAGCAGAATGATTGGGATACCTATCTGGATGCAACACTTTTTTCTCTCAGATCGAAGGTGCACACAACCACAAAACTCTCCGTTTCTTTTAATGTATGGTAGAGAAGCAATGTTTCCTTCAGAGGTTCCAGTCCTTCCAGAATTTATACTTGCTTTGTCAGAATACTCTTAATTATGTCTTTCACATTTAACTTGAATATGAAAAAATATTTCACCTCATTTACACAGTTATTCTATCCCTAATTGTTTGGAACTATAGATTTCCAACATAATTCTTCCTCAAGAGTCTGCATACTCAGACTTTGTTCAGTCTAAAAACAAGAAAGTGGAGGCTCGTAAACAAACAGCTGAAGAAAATGTTAAAAAATCACAGGAAAAACAGAAGCAAGCATATGCCAAAAAGGTTCAGAAAAAGTACCGACATGTGACATATGGTGTTGGTGATGAGGTTCTGCTGCTGAATATGTGAAAGCGTGGAAGAAGAGGAGGGAGAATTGAACCAGATTTCTCTGGTCCATATACACTTGAATCCGTGTGTGGCAAGTTGGTTACACTGCAAAACAAGGAAGTACAATAAATAAATTGTAATACAACTAAATACAACATAAATCATTTAAAACCGTACAAAAGAAGCATGGACAATGAAACATCTGCACCACGTTCTGCACCATGTCAAGCCGAAAGTTCTGCACCACGTCAAGCATCCACTACAAGCCCTCAGCAGACTTTAAACGATCCTAAACAGCATGATGACAGTGCAACAGCAAAAAGTCCATCTGTTATTGTGTTTGCCACAAAAAATACTCCACAGAGTACTGAAGACTCCAACGAGGAAAAGCAGTGACAGAAGCCATTAAGCCTGTATGTGCACAGCCAGAAAATTTAAAGAAAAGCTGTGAAGAAGAAGGTGTCGTATTTAGAGTTGTACTTCTGACCTGTTGGTCATTTTTTACCAATTTGCCTTGTCTACCAGTTCGTCATTTGAATAAGGTGGTTTGGCAAGTTTGTTTTTCCCTCCTGTTGGTCACAAGTTAGAAACATGGAGTTGAACAATTAGAATAAATAGTCTTATTCTTGGATAGAACCAAAGGGTGCATTTAACTCAGTGTATATTGTTAACTGTATTATATGGTTTTCATGCACTGGGTAATATTTTGAAATGTTTTAAATGTTAATATTTTCCTTAATAATACCTGGGTCATCCTATGATTTAAACATGAACTATCTCACAAAGTTGGCCCGTTGAAGTTTTTCGTTGGCCCGTTGGCCCTGTTGAAGTTTTATGTTGGCCCGTTGGTGTTGTTGAAGTTTTATGTTGGCCTGTTGGCCCTTTGAAGTTTTTCGTTGGCCTGTTGGCCCTGTTGAAGTTTTATGTTGGCCCGTTGGCCCTTTTGAGTTAACTATACTTAATTTTGGAAAATACTAACTTTTCTAAATGATCCTTTAGTCCTTTAAAGCTGTGGGCTTCAAAGGACCATGGGTAGGTTGAAGCAGTTGTGGGACCATATAAACTGTTTGACAGTCCTTTTCGCATGCTGCAAGGGACAGAGTGGCTGTCAGATGAAGTAAGTGAGCCTAAAATTAGCCTACCTGTTGTTTAACATTTTCTGTTCACAGGTTTTTATTGATGCATACCTACACCATCTTGTTGAAAAGCATAAGGCAAGTTCAAATTGTCAATGTACTTTTAAAAGGATCCTGTAATTTTTCAGAATTCTTACTGCTGTGTTTATTTTTAACAGAAACTGGTACATCTCCTTTGTGTAGCTGTGTGAAACTCACTATTTTCTGGCCTTTTTGGATGTCTCTTTAAGGTATTTAAGTAATGCAAACTTTGATGATAATAACAACTGTGCTGTCAATAATTTGCAATTAAAATAGATTAAAGATCATCTGCATGACCAAAAAGAGCATCTTCATTTTAGATCCATTGGGAAAGGAAACGTTGTATGAACATAAAGTTCTGTGAAACTGGAGGTAACCCCCCCACACTTTTGAACACAGAAGGCATGATATTTTGAATGTCAAAACTAAGAATGTTTTTAATGATACCCAGAAACTTTCTGAAGCTTCGAGGTCGTGATGAGCACAGTGCAGCATGACAAGTGCAAACCCTCCCACACGAAGAACAACAAGACTCAAGCAACTGCAGAGTGCTAATTTTGAAGGTGTGTTAGATAACCTACTGTATACTGGGCTGTTTTTTTAGATTTATACTAAAACATGAATTTTGCAGTTTGCAGAACTGTATCTTTTAGAGGGCAGTGTTCAGGATGTGAAGACAAGCAAAAGTGCTATATCCTTGGATAGAATAGAGATTGCATGTGCACTGCTGACATATCGAGGTAAGTTTAGGGACATTCAGTAGTAAATGTAGTAAATTACTAAAGTAAAAAAAGCATAAATCAAAATGTACTAGAAGAGACACTCCTTATGCACAGAAATATCTGATCAAAAAGTGAGAATACAAAAACACTAACTATGCTGGACTTTTATATCAGTAAATCTTTTACATCAAATTATAGTGTTACTCTTTGAGTGTCACACTATGGATTGTCAAGTCTCAAGGCTAAATTTAAATATTTTGGATTATAACTGGATGAACCTTGTATGGATTGTTTTGTTTATTTTAATAGAGCCAATTTCAATCATTGTGTTATAAGGAATGCAGAGGACTACTGTGTGGTGTGCTCCATGTAGGAAGGTAATGCTGAAAAAAGCATGATTGAAATGGTAAGGAATCATATTCCCACACATTCATTTTATATACAGTGTATATATATATATATATATATTGAATAACCATGTTAAGGTCTTTAAACATATACTTGAGGTTTGAAATTAAAATATTGTAATTCATCAAATGGTCAACTTATACTGTGATGAATTAATAAAATTTTGGGTCCCAATTGCACTTTTTATAGCAAAATATTTTTCAGTAAAAGTGTTCCCTTTCTAAAAAGGTTTATTTTTGTAAATTACTGATGTATTACTTGTACTGTGCTTCAGGTGCAGTGTGACCTCTGTGGAAGGTGGGCACATTTTGAATGTGCCAAATACAGAAGAACTCCCAACTTATGTGTGTGGAAAATGTGTGGAAAAATAATAATAATAATGGAAAATTGTGTGTGTGTGTGTGTGTAAATACATTTATCTGTTTTGTGTATAAACCTTATAAATTAAATTTTCTACAGTTAAGTCAGTTTAGTCTCTGGATTTATTACTGTGCTTAAAATTTTCTTTAATAATGACTAGTGATTATGCTGAAAAAGACAATTTTATTAAGTTGCCTATATACTCCGGTCTTAGATTTTCTTATCAGAAACTGCTGCCTGTGTTTAAACTATAGGAAATACATTCTGATAAGGTAATATTAGGTGTCAGAAACTGCTGCCTGTGTTTAAACTGTGCATTGCAATTTGTTTGCAGTGTTATGTCCATTTGAAAGCACAGGTAGGAACTTTTGATAAAGTAGGACAGATCAATAGGTATAACTATACGCTTTTGTCAGGAAATTCTGACAAGTAGGAAAAAATGATAGCACACCTGTCTTTCGGTTCTTCAGTCCGACTGAAGAAACCACGGCGTCACAGAGCTAGGATCAGAGGACAAGTGTGTGTGTGTGTGTGTGTGTGTGTGTGTGTGTGTGTGTGTGTGTGTGTGTGTGTGTGTGTGTGTGTGTGAGATCAGGAAGACTCGTATTTGGCTTGTTCAGTACTCAAATGTTATACACATCTATGCAATACAGTGGAATGCTGCAATAAGTTTACCATCCTACCCTGTTAGTCAAACCTTTCTTTATTTATTTATTTATTTATTTATTTATTTGTTAGTTACTATTATACCCTCATTGGGAGCTGAGTCCCCCTTAAATGAAAATCCTACACTCGCCCCTGATTGTGCACATGTACACAGTTGTAAAATGCTGTCTGGCTCCTGTTTGATTTTATTTAGCGTGTAACTGCTTTACAAAATTGTTTTTCTTCAGGGATTTTTTTTCCAGGTGACAATTATTTATTTTATAAAAAGTGATTTAAGTCTGCAGTTTGCACTTTACAAATCCCTCATATTTTGTTATATTACTTTATTTTACTAGAATAATTACTTGAACTTGTAGAAGACTGGTGAAAGTTTGCATTTTATAAATCCCCCAAAAAGGTTTTTATGATGTTGTATTGATTGTTGTTTTTCTAAAATAACAACAAAAAAAAAAAAACTTGTTAGCGAAAGTAAGTTTGCACTTTTAGTCCAAATAAGCAGTTCATATGTTTGCTTATACTGTTTTTGCTCAAATTAAAAAAATCTATTCTATAGTCTCTAGTGTTTTATTACATTTTTTTTTACGTGTTTTTTTGTACTATGCTGATCATTTCACTTGTTATTGTGTTTGGTGTTTTTCTAACTGAATAGACTGATTTAAGTGGAATGTGCCTGGCAAAAAAAATTGTTAATTTTGACTTATTCTGAGCCTATGGAAAATCATTATTATACACCTCTTTAATCTTAGATTGTGAACTTAAATCGGAATGGAGAAACCTAGGTTTATGTTGAAATGGAGTAGCCTCGACTTAAACTTGAATGGAGAATGCCTCGGTTTAAAGTTAAATTAGAACAAACCAAAACGTAAACTTGTATGGAGAAACCCAGTTTTAAGTTTGTTATGTTCAATCATTTCAGTTTTCAATCTACTTTATAAATTAAGAATAGTCAACCCTATAAATTGTGATCAGCATCAGATTATACTTATATTAATTATTAACTGGAGTCAGATTATCATTATACACAGAGCTCAAAGAATAAATCCAAATTTTAATAAATGAAGCAAATTCATCCAGAAGCACAAAGGAAAAGTAGGACATGAGATCCCTTCACCCACACCGCTGGATTCCGTCGTTGGGCCAGTGGGTGGTCCTTACAGTAATTCTAAATTGCCCATAGGAGTGAGTGTGAGTGTGTGTGGATGTCTGTCTATATATGTGGCCCTGTGATGGACTGGTGACCTGTCCAGGTTGTACCCCTGCCTTTTGACTAAAATGTGTGCTGGGATAGGCTCCAGCAGATCCCTGTGACCCTAATTAGGAATAAGCAAGTATAGAAGATGAATGAATGAATATTATTTCCTGGCAAACTTCAAATTGGTCAGACTAGTTTTTAAAACAGTGTAGTTTTTTGTAAGAATAACCTACATTACTTTAGCGTATATTTTGAGTAATATGTGTCCAATACATTTTTTGCAGGGACCTTGGGTTTTGATTTCAGAACAGAATATGCGATGCAAAATTTGCAAATTTGCCCATTCGTCTCAAGATGTTCTTCTGAAACACATTAGACTACGACATGCTAGAATAATAAACTGGCCCTTTTTTATGACAATTGTGTCTGTAGCTTCAAAAACCCAAGTTCACTTAAATCACATCTCTCAAGAATACAGAACAGAAGCAGAAGATGAAAATTCCACATTTTTGTGTGACTTCAATGAGATCTGCTCTGAAGCCCAGTACTTCTCTCACCTTGGAAAACATGAGAAATAAAGAAACAGTTTTTTGCCCCTTTCAGAAATGCAGATTCAAATCTTTTTAGCTTTAGCAGCCATAGAACAAAAAACATAAAAATCACACTATCAAAGATTTCAGATTAGTGCATAAGGAATCAGAAAAAGTCTTGGATGACAGAGAACCTGAACTGAACAGTGAACCTGAAGCTGGGACTTCATCATGTGAGCATGTAGAATGTAGAGAACAGGACATAGAAAGTTTTGATGCTGAGACATTTGAGCGCAAATCTTTTTCTTTTCTATGTAAACGGTATTTCATATTTCAAAAAGTGCAGTACAGAAAATAGTTCAACAGTTACAAGAAATTTTATATTTTTCTAAAATCCTAGCTCTTAATAATGTTAGAAAAAACTTGCAAACCATAACATGGTAAGAAATGATAAGACTGTGCAAGAGATTACAGATGCATATTTTCAAACAAATCCTGTTGTAACAACGTCAGCACATGGAAAATTATCTACAGATTACAGAAGAAATTTGTATTTTAAAGAGCAATTTAAAGTGATTGAACCAACTGAATATTTGTATGACAGGACCAAGAAAACTACTTGTTTTTATGTTTATGTTTCAATTACAAAGCAGCTAGAATCTTTACTTAGCAATAAAGAGTTTTTGGACAAAGTCGTGTTTAATCAAGAGTCCTTGCCTGGCCAATACAAGTCTTTTCAAGATGGAAGATACTACAAAAAAACAAACTTGTTGGTGAAGAAGAGCTCAGCATTGCTTTGGGATTATACATAGATGATTTTGAAATCTGCAACCCTCTTGGGAACTCGAGAAAGATCCATAATATTACTGCTGTATATTGGGTAATTCTAAATTTGCCATCAAAGAGTCGCTCCACTCTAAATTTAATTAATCTAGCAGTTTTGGGAAAGAGCAATGATGTGAATCGTTTGGATATGACCGGTTCCTTGACTCACTGATACAGGATATAAAGTCCCTGGAGATGGTTGGGATATTTGTTCCAGATCTACAGCAGTACATAAAGGGAACTGTGTTTTGTGTCTGTGCAGACAACCTTGGAGCCCATGGCCTTGCAGGCTTTCAAGAGAGCTTCACTGTGGAGAACCTTTGCAGATTTTGCTTGATAAGTCAGAAAGAAATTGCCACCACTGAGCCTGAAAATTTTCAGTTAAGAACTCCAGAACAACATATTTCTCTGGTGGAGGAGCTTAAGAAATGTGACCAGCCCCACAGTTTGTATGGTGTGAAACAGGAGTGTGTTCTAAGTAAGCACTTATCCTACTTCCATCCAATTACAGGATTTCCAGCAGATGTATTACACAACATTTTCAAAGGTATTGTTCCTGCTGAATTATCTCTGTGTCTGAAGGACTTGATTTCAAAAGGATTCATATCGTTTGATGAACTGAATAATTGCATCAAGTCATTTCCTTACAAGTATGCAGACTGTGTAAATAAGCCACAGAAAATTACAAAATCAAGCTTTGCCTGCATGGGAGATTTTAATGGACCTTAAACAGATTGTTGAATTGGTTGTGTCTACAGAGTTCTCGGAGGAGACTTTATGCTATTTGGAAAGCAAAATAGCTGATTATCAAAAGTTACTTACAGAGTCTGAGTTCAAACTACGACCCAAACACCACTTCATCGATCATTACCCTCACCTGATCCGCTGCTTCGGGGCATTAGTGCAATTATGGACAATCAGATTTGAGGCGAAGCACAGTTTTGTTTTGTTTTTGTTTTGTTTTTTAAAAAGTGGTGCATGATACCCACAATTTCAAGAATTTGCTTCTCACAATGGCAACAAAGCATCAGCAAACATCTGCATATTATTTAGAAGGACATTTTGTCTTCAAGCCACAGTATGTGGAGAGAGTCAAAGTGGTTAAGCCTTGCTCTATAGATACCTCACTGAGGGGAGCTATCACAGGAAAGTTTCCATGTCAAAAGACTGTTTCTTTATGCTCTGATATACACCTGCAAGGTGTTCGGTATGTTAAAGGCATGATCTGCTGGCCAGTGCAGTGGTTTTCCAGAATTCTATAGGATTGTCAGTATTCTAACTGATGACAGTAATGTGTCATTTGTCTCCAAAGAACTTTCATCCTGGTACCTGGATCTTTACAGGTCCTTTGAGCTTGCTGAAAGTGAATATGGAGAGACTGAGATTCTGAATCTTCAGTCTTTGAATTATCCTATCCCACTCCAAGCATATAAAGTAGGAGGAAAGCTGATATCTCTGAAGGTGTTTCTCCTCCATTAAAAGGTAAGTATTTTATTTTTAATTTTTTTCTAAAAATGTATTGCTATTGTTTTCACAAGTTTGGCATATAAATTTGTATTTGCATACATAACTTTTTTGTTTCTGTCCCTGTAGATAATGTGGCTCCGGGTTATCATCTCACCCCAAAATATTAGAAAGATCCAAGATTCAGAACTGCCTAGCTCAGTGGATGATTTAAAAGCAAAACTGAAATCGCAGTTACAGATTCAGGGAGAATTTTTGCTGCAGTATGAGGACCCTGAATTTGGAAATGAACTATGTAATTTAACAGACATTTCTGAACTGCCTGCTGAAAGGGCTGTGTTAAAAATTGTGTGGGGCAAAGATTCATCTGTTCCTGATGACTCTGATGCACAATCTGTTTCCTCCCTTGATACTGCCAGTGTGTCAACCTCTTCCCAGGATTCATCACCAGTTGTCCAGAGCCATCACAGTGGCCATCACTCTTTCCAATTCCTAATTTCTCATATGATGTTGAGCTGAGCCTTTGCAAAGGCAATGATGTTTATGTACAGACAAACAAAGCTTTTAGTGTTCCAAGAGAAATGAAGAGCCACATCTTGGAGGAAAGAGAAGAGGCAATGTTTGCTTTTAAGGCATACCCACTCCCTGAGCAAACTGAGTCTGACTATACTGAAGCATCCCTGCCTTACATGGCACAGGCTGGAAAACAAGCATAAAATTCAAACTTGGCAATTACAGATTCAAACTGCATTCAACTGGTTTCCATGAAGTCAGCATCATTAGAAAAAAAGAGATTGGGGAAATGAAGACAAACGGAGAAACACCATGAAAAGGGTTAAGCGAGGAGAGGTTCATTACTTGCCAGATCATCCCAAAGGCCAGTCTGATGACACTCTGGAAGAGCAAAGGCTCATCTTAGTAGAGGAGTTAAAGAAGAAAAATAGAAATGAAGTACTCATCAGTCAGAAAATGAACCAGAATTTTCCCTTCGACAAAAGGAAATTGTGGAGGCAGTACTGATGGTGTCTGAAGTGCTGGAACAATGGCCTGCCTAGTTTCTTCCAAATGAGGTAAAAATAAATAATGAACTCTAGTTGATAATTTAATATTACTTGTTGGTTGTACATGTCTGTTGTGAGTCTTATGAAGCCTGTTGAGCAATGTTACTGGCCAGATGGGGTTTTTTTTTGGTGGTGTTGTTTTTTTCCACTAGTTCTGTAATGAGTTCAAACGCATCACCAATGTGAACCTTCATGAGACATTCAAAGGCATCAGTAAACCAACACACCCCGCAACTCCTGAAGTTATATAGAGCACAAAATGGAGTTTTTGGAGAAGAGATGGAGGAGCTTCTGAACAAGCTTGATCAACAGGTAACCTGTTAATGACAAACATTAACTCTTTAAAGAAAATATAGATTATATCAGAGCCTTTTGCCATTTTATTTTCAGAAAAATAAGGGGTTCTTCTTTTTGAAGAAAGATGACTTACTAAACTGCACACAGGCTGATTGTTTATCATAAGTGGTTCTCAATCTTGAACTTAGGCTGAAAAGATATCTTATAGTTAATCCTTCTAATTTGAATCTTTGTCTCATCATTAGAGGCTTCCTAACGTTAAATGTTACATCACAAATCTTTTAAACAAGTCCTTATATTTGGTACCCTTTTTTTCAGACTTCAAATATTGTGCCTCACTGACAGAAAACTGCCCTGGAAGGTCTAGCCATATTTCTCCGTGAACATTCATCTGCACTGTTCAAAACATGTCTGGTGAGTATGTTGCATTAATTCTACACATGTTGAATAAGCAACCTCTGTAGAAACCTCTGCAAGCACTTTGCCACTAATACAGTTGTTAATCTTTGTTTTGACATTATTAAAATAACATCTTAATTCTTATTCATTTTATCTCAGGCTCTTATCATTTAGCTTTGCTTACATATCTCAGATACAACTGATTTTAAGGATTTATGAGGTGTTTTCTGTTCATTTTGTCTACATTAATCCAGTAGGATCCAAGACTTTCATGGTACAAAAAGAATTATAACAACAAAGAAAAGATGGATCTCAAAAGTGATTTTTCTGTACTCTTTATTTCATTAGGAGAGTACT
This sequence comes from Hemibagrus wyckioides, assembly GCF_019097595.1. NCBI lineage: Eukaryota > Metazoa > Chordata > Actinopteri > Siluriformes > Bagridae > Hemibagrus > Hemibagrus wyckioides. The sequence goes on along the minus strand of NC_080710.1, from coordinate 5,521,911 downwards.
CCTGACAGACCAGAGGGATGAAAGTGGGATCGATATTGTGATCGAAGATGATGACGCCCCTATCACTTTGCCCAGTTTCATAAACTTTGCTGTTGTGTTGGAGGAAGCGGTTGTGTTGAAGATGCTCCAGATCTGCAATCTGCTGTTGCCTACCTGTTTGGCCTTCTGTTTGCCTTGGATTTTCAGTACCCAAAAAATCTGAAGTACACTTTTGAGGTGATTGAGAAGGTGTTCATGGAAATGGGCACTCACTGCTCTGCAAGGGTACAGTCTCTTAAAACTAAACTTCTGCTATGACTTTTGTGAGGTGTTTGGCTAAAAAGCCACTTGTGCAGGTAATCTTTATCCTTCACCTTATGATTCCATGGTTCTGAGAAGCTGCTGTTGAGCTGTGTTTTGTTTCATTATTTTGTACTTCTTCCCTTGTTTTGTGCGATTTAGACTGTGATAGGCATTTTGCCATGTTTAAGCACTTTCAATACAAATCCAAAGAAAAAGTTGTAAAACTGCTAATTTTGCAGTAGAGTCTTTTGAAATTATAAAAACATTTTAAAAGGTAAAGTTTATAAAGTTACCTTGCAGATTATAATCTTTGAAAAACGTTTGAACGTTTTAAAAGGAAATGTTCTAGCTATACTTCAGCCAGGTGCTTTATAATACTGTGTACATTTCAAATGTCACAATTTTAATTTATTTTAATTTATTTTAGTTTAATTTTACTTGACAGTTAAGGAATGTGACTGTAATGTTTTACTTTTGGTTTAAAATAAAATTTGGAAGAAAATTTAAGCATGCAGTTATAGCTTTTTTCATAACCTTGTGTTAAATGACCTGTTTCAGTAAATCCAAACACATTTTTAAATCAGGGATGTCAAAAAACATAAGTTCACATTTATTAAATTACTAAGTCTTTAAAACTATCAAAACTCTGTCATCTTAACAATAGAATATAAGTTTGGAGACATGTGACCTTACTTAGTAAATTGAGTTAAGTCAACTACTTGGGTTAAAAGTTGAGTTAACTCAGAAAAGCTGTGCAGCAAGTTGCCTTAAAATTTTAAGTTGAGTCAAGGTTTTATTTTTTTACAGTGTATTTGAGATATGGAAGGAAGGGAGAATTATTACAAGCACTTTTCAATCAGCGTCTCTGCAGGTTTCCATACCAGCCAAATAGGAGCCGTACGTTAGGGATGATTTTGCAGAAATGATTATGAATCCCACTGTAATCTTGCCCTAAGGGTGAGGTTTATGATATAGTCCATGCTGCAAGGTATTCCCTTGCAGTACTGAAAAGAACCAGACAGTTTAATGCTTATCAATTCCTTTATCTTGTATGAAAACAGAATAAAGCCTCCATATACATGTCACTGTGTAAGTAGTCTGACAAAGACATGACAAAAGGTTTTAAGACTTAAGAATACTTAGTATATTAATAATGTAGCATATTCTATGCAAAAATATGAACACAACCAAACAAATAACAAATACTCAAAAACTGAAATTGTTATGTTTTTTTTAACTTCAGTTTAAGTTTCGTCTCCTTAAACCACATACTGTACTTTTGCCCGCTTATGGCTGAACAGTCTCTGTGCTGGAAATAACTGAGGAGTGTGAGTACAAAGAGCCTTCCATCTCTGTCAACTCACTTTCGATTGGTGTGTTCCAGCCAAAGCAACAAGGAAACCACTCTTTCAGAATCTTTAGAAATAAATTCCTGAATCTCTGCCCCACAAAGGCATAGATGATGGGGTTGATGCAGCAGTGAGTGAACGCTATGGTTTCCACCCACTGCATAGCCATGTTCAGGTCCTGATTCCACTGACAGGTGTTCATATAACCCAGTTGATGCAGGAACCTTAGGAAGATGACGATGTTGTAAGGTGTCCAGAAAATGAAGAAAATGCTGATCAAGACCAGCATGAGCCTGACCTTGTGTTTCTTCTGAGACTTCATGGACATTAATATGGGGATGATACGTGAGTAGCAGAACACCATCACTGAGAGAGGAATGATCAGGCTGAGGAGGTTTAGTTCGATGTAAATGAATGACCTCCATGCAGTTCCTTCTGGATATTCCAAACTGCATGTCCATCCATCTGACTTCACTTGTGAGAAAATGATGGTTGGCAAAGAGGCTCCCAGACTAAGCGCCCACATAAACGAAATCAGTGTTATGCTAGCTCTGACAGACCGGTGCTTGGAGAAGAGAGAGGTATAGGTGTGGACAATGACAGCATAGCGGTCTATGGTCATGACTATCATGAAGAAGATACTTCCATAGAATCCCAGCATGTAGAGAGCTGTCACTGCATGGCACATGAAGCTCCCAAAGATCCACCGTTTGTTGGCGGCATAGTGAGCCCAGAAAGGCAATGAGAGAAGGAAGAGGAGGTCTGAAAGGGCCAGGTTGAAGAGGCACACATCTGACATAATTTTGTGGTACTTGACCAGAACACACAACACCAGGCCATTGCCGATGAATCCCACAATGAAGACAATGCTGTAGAGTGTAGGGAGGAAGACTTGGCTGAAAGTACGTATGCTGTTATTGTCACAGGCAGTTACGTTGAATAAGCCATAATAGTCAAGGTAGATATAATCAGAGTAGTCCAGAGCTGTTTATGAAAAAACAATGGTGAAATTTACAGTAAATGAATAACATGTTTTGTTGCTAGTTTAGATTCTTTATTATCTATTGATCTATTGATCAGTTTTACAATTACACTCTTGTCATAAATGTTATAGATTAAGTTAATTGATACTAATTACTTGAAACACCATTTTCAAAGGTGTGGTTTGGACACATAGTAAGTGACAATCCCAAGGTTAAAGGCTGTTTCACCAGAGTGATCCAGGCAGGGGTCACCCCTCTTGATCTAGAGCCACCTCAAGGCTTGTTTCTGCAGCTTTGATGATGTATAGGTGGCTTTTCTTTCTTGCAATCCACTAATGCGAAAGAGACTGAGAGACCCCTGCAGCCCACATTGATAGGTTCACCTAGGACCGCCACCCATGCCTACAGTCCTCTACCATTTTAATACTTTATATTTTATTTTATATTTATACTAAACTAATGATTTCATCATGAAGGAGTACATACACAAGTACAAGCACATCAGTAAATAAAGAAGTGAACACATTCACAGTCCCAGAGTCATATACTATATAAACTAGTATTAAAATATTTAATTACTTTAATCTACATATTAATACCTTTTTTTAACGCAACATGTGTGTATAATACAAAGGTCTGAAATCTGGTCTATACACAACTTTAAGCTAAAAGAACTACGCTTATTAGAATATGACTCGGCTGAAGGCCATTACGTTGTTGTTATTGCAGCTCTTGTGCATGTCATCATCTGGGTCATAGTAGGAGAAATCTTCAACTGTTTCAGAAGAACACAGCCTTTTACATGCATCACTTAAAATAATTTAATTAATAATAACATTTTAAATAATGTTTATTTAAATTATTAATGAACATATTGTAGTCCTCAACTGTTTATGGGGGAAAAACGTAATATGAATCTGACAGTTTTATCATTTTATGCAATTTTATAGCACCATCTATTGAAAGTTTGTAAGAATGTATTGTAGTAACTAATTATAGTCCACAGAAAAATTTAGAAAAAATCACTTGTTTTCATTATAATAAACCAATGCACATAGTAATCCTTAGTACCTCAGGAAAGAATGAGTAATATCATATTTTTTGCAGTATAAAGTATGTGTTAGGAAATCTACTGTAGAATAACAAAATATATTTATATCTTTTTATAGTTTTGCTTTGCAGCAGTTCAGAACTAAACCCAATATCTGTATGTTGTTACAGTTTTTACTTCTGGTTTAAAACCCAAGCTGATAACAGTATAACAAAAATCATGTCAATATACAACTCTGAATTAGGCCTTAAAAACTACTCTCATTAGTTTATGCTCAGTGGATTGATTATGTTGTCTATGTTGAATTATTAATGGTGTCAAGATACTGCATTTTCGCACATTCCATCAAACCCCAGGGCATTCACATTCATCGTCCATCATCACAAACACAGATGGACACGATGTGTCTCATGATTTTATATATATAAAAAAAAGGTTTTGGAGCCATTACGTGCAGTAAGGCATTTCATCTCTATGTCCCACAACATTCCTCTGCCACTCATGGTACATTTGTGTTGTGGAAATTAATACATGGTCATGGTCACAGCTGTGGCACACTTCCAGTTCAACCAAACTCGGACCATCTCCCAGAGGAAATTGCAGGTTTGGTACCTTGGTTTGCATGACAGCTTTCATATTGCCAATTTTTCATGCTCTGTTTTGGATTAAACTCAGTATGAAAGCATCCATGTATAACCTGAAGATTGGGTTTGACTGTAAATATTAAACAATATCATGAATTAAAATGAGTTAACACCGAATTTTTTTTAATGTTTTACCTTAATCTTTTATCTATTACCATTATTTATGACTGTTCACATATGCCTCACAGTCTGTATAATACACATGCATTATTATTACCTGATTCATTATGAAGTCATTAGTTAAGCATTTAAGCATTCCTTTTTCCATTCTGTATGTTTACTGTTTATCTTGTCAAGGACCATTTAGACACACTTCACTAAATATTATAATAGTAATGGCATTAATTGCTATATAATAATCTAGCAGTCACTATATCTAGCAATACTGCATAATGGAAGAAAATGTACCTACTTGTCATGTTGGGGGAATTCGTTGCCATGGTTCATTAGTCCAAGAATGATTGCGGAGGAAGGTTTTGAATACTGCCACATAACAAGAGGCTGAGCTAGGGTTTGTCTGAGGTGGGGCTTTATTTTTCTCCTTGCCTATAAAGCAAACTTTAACACACAAACAAACTGTTATGTAATTTCAGTTACTTTTTTAAAAGTGGCCTTAAATATTATTTAATATATTAATGCCATGAGGTCTACTATGTGGCCACTAAACTGTCACACTGTGACTGTTTTTTAGCCAGAGAAACCCAAGCACAGAGATTCTTAATAACATCAGTCATCTCTGTTTTGAAATGATACATAAAGACACACACTGTAAGGTATTTTAAGATTGTTAAACTTGGAAAAGAAGGTTCACCTGCTGCCTTAATAAACCTGAGTAAACTAGTCAAGACAATGAATTACTTGACAGTTTCATTTTAGATGCAATCAGCTCTTTTCATGACAACTGAAGTTAAAGAGAAGAATTTAGTTCACATAACTCAATGAGGGTAGCATGTTTTACAGTCTTATCTTCAGCAGGAACTTCAGACAATGACAGAGCTTCTGGCTCTGGCTGTCTGTGTGCTGTCTTTATTGGAAGACAACAAGAGCAAATGAGCAAGCTAAAGAAAATGCAGGCTGTTTACTTGATCAGATATTGTGAATGCCAGTTTGATGCAGAGATGTGATACTGGAAAGATGGACTGAAAATCATCAGGGAAATCAAAGAATAAACCCCCTTGCCACAACATGCCTAAAGAAGTGAGCATTCTAACCAGATACTAACAGACTTGAAAATAAAAGCTTACCTGCATTTACCTGCATCAATACACTGAGATTTGCACAGAACTCATAAACACGCAGTTTTTGCACATAACAGTTTTTGCACATCAAATTGGTCTGTAACCTTGAACACTTGTCTTGCACATTACTTGTTTTTCATCTAATTCTCCATATTTATTCCTAAATCTCTGTATTTAGTTATTTCTGATAAATTTTCTTATATTGTTATATTCTGCTATATTTTGTAATATTTTATATTTTGTTATTTGATATATTTCTGTTATATTCTATATTTTGTTATTTGATATATATTTTTGTTATATTTTTGTACCCTAATTTGGGTATTTTAGTATTTTTGTTAAATTCCTTCCTATTTTATCTATTACCTGTGTTTGTGGATACTGCTGGAAACTGTGAATTTCCCTTTGGGATGAATAAAGTATCTATCTATAAAGTATCTATCATTGGATCTACATGACTGAATTGAATCATTTTTAATGTGGTTAGTTTTCAAACATTTAAAATGGTCTTGTATTTAGAAGCCATGAATAAAATTACATTAACATTAAGCTCACAACTAAACTATTTTGCAAGACATGTTACTGCTCTAAATGTTACTAAATTTAAATGCTGTAGTTTTAGTTCCGCTTCAATGCCAAAATCTTTGTGAGATTTCACAATATATAATTGTTGTTGTTGTTCTCGTCCTTCGGCTGTTCCCTGGTTGTCGTTGACACAGCAGATCATCCAATCTGCATATTTTGATTTTGTCACAGGTTTTATGTCAGATGCCCTTCCTAATGCAACCCTCCTATTTTATCCGTGCTTGGGACCCGTACTGTGAGCTTAACCCTCAGTGGCTGGGTTGGTTCCCTGCATGGGAATAGAACCCTGGCTGTGGTAGTGAGAACGCAGGATCCTGTATGAAAAATATGTAATATTTGTAGCCAATTATATACATTTCCTCTAAGTGTCAGGGACAAAATCATGGTCTGCTAAAAATGATGTGGTATGCATTCATCCAGATGGTGGTGGGACAAATTCTCCAATCACACACACATACAGACACATACAGTATATATACAGTATATACGCACACACACACACACACACATGAATTCTCCATTTTGGGTGGATCTAAATCACATAATATACACACTACACTATTACTGTAGCATTAAACAGAGATTGCCTTTCATGGCAGAAGAAACAAATTGACAAATGCTCACCAAATCTATACTTAACTTTAATACTCTTTTTTATGAAGACAAAAATGATGCAAAACCATTTACCATTTACTATTTAAGCAAAACAGAATTTTTGGCTTGTTTGTGTTATTTAAATCACATGTTGATTGTTAGATGATCTTCATTATATAATACACTGACATGTAGAACATCTTCACACAATCTACCATAGGATTCAGACTGAATTATATTGGGATGATTTCACACAGTGTGAATACCAAAAACCCAAACTGAAATAGCACTGTCTGATCCCTGCTTGCTTGTTTAATATTATTCCAAAATTAGCACATTAAGGTAGAGAAGTGTTGAACTTGAATGCCAACAGGTAAAATACCGGCAGGTTTCTGCAGTCAGACCTGTAAAGCAAGACATTTTGGTGTTTGTTACTGCACTTGAAGTAGCTTAACCCCTTGTGTGTTGTTCAGGTCAAACTGACCCCTTTTATATTTTTACTAACGGTGTTTTAGCTAATCTTTTGTTTCTCATAGTTATTCAGTTTAATTCAATTTGTATAACGGTTTTAACAATGGACATTGTCTCAAAGCAGCTTTACAGAAGTATAGAAACATAGAAAATAGTATAAAGTTTGAAGCTAATGTACTATTTATCCTGGCACAGAAGGGAATCCACTGTCAGAGCACATATCGCGATGTGCACTTTCGGGTTGGCAGCCATATCATCTGCCCTTGCACTTTATAAGAACACCATAAGGCGGTCACATTGGAAACTCAGAACAATTGAAGCTCTGGAGTGGGGTATATAGCTCACCAGAGAGAGAGAAAGCGAGAGAATGAGTGAAGGGGAAAACAGATGAATTTGATGAATAAGTTCAAAATAACTGTGACTGAAGGCAAAAGTCTCCAGTGAAGACGGGTTGGTCTCAGTATGTGTATGTGTTTGGGGAAGAATGAACTATATACATTAAATGTTATTTCCTAAACACCTTTGTATCCTTGTTAGAGAGAAATAACTAAGCCAAGGATGTTCAGTTCAAAGTAAGAGACTAAATTCCACAATGTCCCTTCTAGACATTGTCCTAGTCCTGTTCACAAGTCCATCCATCTGATGCATTTGGTGATGCACCTACTTGTCATGTTGGGAGAAATCATTGCCATGGTATATTAGTCCAAGAATGATTGTGAACAAAGGTTTTGGACACTGGCACATTAGAAGAGGCTGAGCTATGTCTAAGGTAGAGCTTTTTTTCTCCTGACAGAACACTGTGCCTCTAAAGCAAAGTTTAATTAAAACACAAAAAACCTGCACCGATATGCTATGTAATTTCAGTTTGTTTGTTTGTTTTTTTGAAGATGGCCTTAAATATTAATTAATATGTTAATACCATGCAGTCTATTGTGTGGCCACTAAATACTCAGCTTGTGACTGCTTTTTTGCTAGAGGAAACCAAGCACACGGTAAAAAGTAATAAGTTGAGTTTACTTAGAAAACCTATGGAATTAAATTTGCCTTAAATTTCCCAAGCAAATTATTTCATAACTTTTAAAGCTTATTAAAACTTTTTACAGGTCACTTTTGTATTTGTAGAGGTTACCAGAAAACCTCCATCCAACTTACAAATTTACAAAAGCTTAGTAAACAGAACTAAAAAAAAATAAAGTAAAGTTAAGTAAAGTAAAGCAAAGTAAAGTAAAGAAAAGTACTCCATCATGCCTCAATGACATGTTACTGCATCAGCCAATTTTTCAACTGTATTTTAGGTTTGAGAGAATTTTTAGCTAGTTTGTTTAACAGGGTATTAGAGAGTGAGAAGATGCGGAAGGAAGGGAGAAGTGTATTAGTAATCTTTAAGAATAAGGGTGACATGGAGAGTTGCAACAACTATAGGGGGATAAAGTTGATGAGCCATACAATGAAGCTATGGGAAAAAGTAGTGGAAGCTAGGTTAAGGAAGGTAGTGGAAATTTGTGAGCAGCAGTATGGCTTCATGCCCAGAAAGAGCACAACAGATGCAATTTTTGCTCTGAGAATGTTGATGGAGAAGTATAGGGATGGTCAGAGAGAGTTGCACTGTGTGTTTGTGGACTTGGAGAAAGCGTATGACAGGGTGCCAAGAGAAGAGCTGTGGTACTGTATGAGGAAGTCAGAGTGAAGTATGTCAGAGTGGTGCAGGACATGTATGAGAGGAGCAGGACAGTGGTGAGGTGTGCTGTAGGTCAGACAGAGGAGTTCAAAGTGGAGGTGGGACTGCATCAGGGATCGGCTCTGAGCCCCTTCCTGTTTGCTATGGTGATGGACCAGTTGTCTGAGGAGGTCAGACAGGAGTCTCCTTGGACAACAATATTTGCAGATGACGTTGTGATCTGTAGTGAGAGTAGGGAGCAGGTGGAGTAAAACCTGGAGAGGTGGAGGTTTGTGCTGGAGAGAAGAGGAATGAAAGTCAGTCGTAGTAAGACTGAGTACATATGTGTGAATGACAGGGAGGGAAGTGGAACAGTAAGATTACAGGGTGAAGAGGTGAAGAAGGCACAGGAATTTAAGTACTTGGGGTCAACAGTTCAGAGTAATGGAGAGTGTGGGAAAGAGGTAAAGAAGCGAGTGCAGGCAGGTTGGAATGGGTGGAGAAAGGTGTCGGGAGTTCTGTCTGAGAAAAATTTCAGCAAGAATCAAGGGGAAGGTGTACAGGACAGTGGTGAGACCTGCCATGCTGTATGGTTTAGAGACAGTATCATTGAGAAAGAGACAGGAGTCAGAGCTGGAGGTAGCAGAGCTGAAGATGTTGAGGTTCTCTTTGGGAGTGACAAGGTTGGACAGGATTAGGAATGAGTACATCAGAGGGACAGCTCATGTTGGAGGTTTGGGGGTCAAAGTTAGGGAGGCCAGATTAAGATGGTTTGGACATGTTCAGAGGAGGGAGAGTGTGTAAACTGGTAGGAGAATGTTGGACATGGAGCTGCCAGGAAGGAGGCAAAGAGGAAGGCCAAAGAGGAGGTATATGGATGTAATAAATGAGGATAAGAAGCTAGTGGGTGCAAGTGTTGAGGATGCAGAAGATAGGGATAGGTGGAGAGAGATGATTCACTGTGGTGACCCCTGAAGGGAAAAGCCGAAAGAAGAAGAAGAAGATTTTAGGTTTGAGAGACTTGTGTCCAAGTGAGAAAAGCACCCTTTGAATAAAATCAAAGGTGTTCTTCAGTACTGGAGGATACTTTAAATTCAAAGCATTAATGAGCCCGAAAAGCAGGCACATGTCATGGGGAAGGTTTTCCAGGACATCCACTACAATGGTACCTTACAAAATGATTGCAGTGGATGTCGCATCAAGATGCAGTGAATAAGGTGTTGTTTCAGTCCTCAGGGATCACAGTCAATATGCCGATTGAAATTGCACTACATGGTCCCTCAAGTAGACCAACTGACCTTTTGCCAAATGGACATCCTGAACCCTCTGGTCATGCTGCCTTTTTCGACAATCTGCTGCAGCTTGAAAGCATTCATGTGCTCCGTCAAAGGCAACCTGCAACTACTTACAATGTTCCAGGACCCAACTATGCACATTCCCCAACACCCTACCAAACAAGAAGTCTACTGTCAACCAACGTTCTTGGCCAGACATCAAATAGTGTGGAGACTCTCCTGTCACCTGATGAGGGGTGGTGTTATAACAAAATAATACCTGTGGCAAGCAAGATGCCCAGTCCCTCTTCCTAGAATTAGGCAAAGTCCACAACAAGTTATGCAAAGTGCAATTAAATAACTCACACTGCTCATTAACATGTTATGGTATGGTATGGTATGGAGTGGTATGGGACTTTCTTATCTGATAGAGCTCACAAAGCTGCCAAAGAAGAGCTGATTCAAACTTACGACCCTGGTCTAAATGAATACAGCCTGGGACCCCAAACTTATAAAACCACTCATCAACCAAGACTTGAACCTTGGCTCTTTGATCCCATGTGGGCTCACTGGTGAGTTCAACCCCTTGATGGCCATGCTGTTGATGTAGCTGTGTAAAAACCTCATCCATCAAAACATCAGGCAGTACTAATTGATAGCAAGCCTCACCTCCATCTGGACCCCTTTGCAAGAGGTCAATACAACGCTACACGAGGATGAGCATCACAATGTCTTTGCACAAACAAGCGTGAAGGATCGAGACCTGGCCTGGGTTTAGCTTTCATATGTAAATGAAGTGAAGTGAGCTATACAAATGCAAACCAGGGTAGTGTGGGGAGGGGGGACTCACTGATAGAGAGTGGACTTACTACCCAAATGTAAAGAAAATCTGGTATAAAAAGATCAGTCTTATTTTAATTATAGACTATAAAATTTTAAATTGTTGCTTGAATTTTCTTACACCATGTCCTAACTACAGGCGATAAAATGTATCTTTTCCATGTTAATCCATTTTTGTCCTTACTAATTAATAATAATAATAATAATATTACACATAACATATAACAAATATATGTGTTTTTTTAAAAACAACCATACCAAAATAAAGAAAATCCACATTTGTTCAATGCTTTATCAATTCAGTTTATTTATCTAACACATTTAATGAAAGTCAAAAAAAAATTAACAAAGTATAAAGCAAACGATTACATAAAGTTAAAAAAAAAATAGTACAAGACAATAGTCTGATCCTCACAACACTCCTAGACCTCAACCACTGTACATAGTCGCATGACTACAGTAACTTTTTTTGTTGTTTTGCTTAAATTCATAGTGGATGTATTTAACACACATCTTCCAGCAATGCGCTCAACAGGGAGAAATGATGCTGGGTATGAGATGTCTGTTCCCCGCAAACTCAAAATTTCTATGGGCTTTCCATAAAAATGACGGTCTGGATGGGGATGAAGCCAGGAGACTTGTGCAATGACATGTTTAACATCATTACCTTTTGACACAACATTTACAACAATGAACCTCTTGATAATAGCCAGCCATGGTTCTGCTACAGGGTCAATGGCGGGTTCCTCAAAACTGTTAGTGTTTACACATCACTTAGCATATACACATGCTGATCTTTCTGCTCTAGATCCATCTATGGAATATGTTACATGAAGATATGTTACCCTTTTGCATGTCTTGGCAAACCAGTCAATCTCAGTTACACAATTTTCAGGGTACATTTGATGATACATGGTCAACATCGCATTTCAGTCATCCTCATCCAAGATTGTTTGCTGGAATGGAGACAGAGGCTCCACTGTACAGTTTTCTAACAGAAGTCGTTCTGTCGACACACAAACAGTCAACAGCTGTGCCATCATGTGACAAAGTCCCAAACATTTGACCTTCTAAGATACTGGCAAATTCAGCACCATATTTACATGTCCATGGCATACGAAGCTACTGACTCTGCTGAAACTGTCTCATTATCTGGACCTCAATTGTCCTATTGTTGTTATTAAACTTCCCAAGTATTCCATTAAAATGCTCAAACAAAAAAAAAACTGGTCTGTAGTCTAACATGCATTGTTTCAAATGAAGATGTAAATGCATATTGGGGGTGCAGTGCAATGGGCCAAAAAGTTCAACAAATTTTGAGAGAAATGTCTGCAGGTATCCATCTGCTACTTCCAGCCTACTGATTGAAATGACTCTGGAGCAGAGGATGATACAAGCCTGCACAAAGTCAAACCATATGGCAAAGTGTCTGCTGTCCATAAGCCCCTTCAGGCAAAGCAGGGAGTAAATGGTTGTCCAGTGTTTCCACTGATCTGCTGTAAATCGTGAAAAGCATGATGTAATTCATAAGGGAATTCTTCCAACATCATGAGGTACTTTGATGTTTTCCACCCTAGTTTGAAGTTCATCAAGCTTATCTGCTGTTAAGATTCCAAATCCTGTCCATGTCTTGCTGTACCAAGGAGTAGGTTGTGCATCGGATCTATGACGACAAATCGGATGGCATCATAGTAACTCAAACAGAAAAGTTTTGACCATCTAGCTCCATGTTCACGTTCAATTCTTTTTTTGTCTTGGCCCATTTTGACAACCCAGCATACTGTAGTGTTTGATGTGCGTGATTCCCATGAAGAACAATCAAATCCAGAATAATCCATTTTTGCACTGAATTTTTTGGTGAATGTCTTCAAACACTTGTGGCATCCTGCTAGAGTAAGTTAAATGTCACACACATATTGATACTTGGGCATTCAAATGTTTATATTTAAACAGTTTTACACTACAAAGCATGTGTTTGTATGTTTAATTTACCTTTGTATGCCCCATGGCCAACAAAGCCTCCACATTTTTGAGTTGCTGGGATGTCTGATGCCAGACACAGCAGAGCTACTCTGTAAACCTGATATCCTATAAAAGAACTGTCTTCCAAAATTACGCCACTCCAGAGTTCTTGGAGCTCATCAACCAGTGGGTCTAAGAATGAATTCATTGTTAGTGATGGCTCTTTTGGGCCAGGTATTAGTCCAACAAGAACCATATTTTCTTCCTTAAAATGTTCTTCAAGAGGCAATTTCAAAATGACCAAGTAGATGGCTTCAACTGAATATGGTGCATTTTTAAAAGGTTGAAACCAGTCCACATTGAGCATCATTGCTAGATTATTTGGGTCAGCTAAGAATGGTTCTCCATTCACATACTGGTAATCTTTCCGTACTTGTCCATCATATACATCTCCTAACACACCCTCAGGCATTTTCCTCAGTTGCCATTCTTCACATTTTTCCAGAAATGCAGGTGTTTTAACAAGAGCTTCCAGACACTGTCTAACACTCTTGTAACAGTAAGGCAGTATTGGATATAAAAACTCTTTCCTGCTGGAAGACTTTACATTTCTTAGCAAGGCAGAACCACATTTCTTCTTTTGTGCAGATCTTTTCTGTGGGTGTTTGTAGAATGGGATGTGACTACAAGACTTGCACACCTTTGTACCATCCCGTTTGACCTTATAGGTGTCAGATAGTGTGTATATTACCATACATTTTGGACAAACCACATATTGTACAAAATTATCACGAATAATACCTGTCCATTTCCTCAGAGAGGATAAAGTCTTTGGAATATTGCTTGCAAATGCAGTGAGTATATGAACACAGAGAACATTTCCAATTATCACCATGAACTGCCTTATGCACAGAAGAAGTGTTGTGATGGCATTGTCAGAAATCTTGAAAGTTGCTTGCCAGGACAAAATCATCATGGTGAAAATCTTTATCAGTAAGTCTTCTGTTTTTTCTGAAGACTGATCACTTCCATGTCCCTCTCCATTGTGTATGTTCAGATGTATCTTCATCTGCTTCAGCCACATACTCAACCTATGCAAATATAAAAAACACATTAACAATTCATCCTGGACCAGCAGCACTCAGCTCCCAAACAACAACACTCAGCACATGAATGTGCCTAGTTGAAAGGGCCATTATATGTACAAATTTAAATAGTGAAAACACCATCTCTACTGAAAAACTCTTAAATCATCCCTTTCATCTGTTTTAAAACTTGTCAATTGTCACTCTCCTTATTGATATGCACATTAAAATACTCTATACCAAGTAAAATGGTTTAATTCATAACAATTTTCCTACATAATATATGTGGCAAACAACTGGTATTTTACAGTTTCAGACTTTTCCAGTAATCTTTTTCTCAGTTTGTCATAAGGTTGTTGAAAAGTTGTGTGCTTACCTGAAAGGTATTTGCTTCTTCTTCTGAATCACTTGAATCAAGGAACAGATGGATGCTTTCATCATCATCAGCAGCAGCACCAGCAGCTATACAACATAAAACAATACATACATTAGGGTAACATTTAGGGTAAATATTTCTAGAATGTTTAAAACAAATCATAACAATAATCACAACCGTGCAAAACAGCACCAAACTAGACTAACATACATTAACAATAAACTGGTGTATAAACTGTGCTGCTTACCATTGTGTGAACTGTCACACTCCTGAACTTCTTCTAATCCAATCTGTTCAAGGACACCAAATGATTGTGTATGCATCTCTCCGGTAGTATCATAACTGGATGACAGGTCTGATGCACTGTCTCTTATACACTGTCTATTGTTAGACTTCTTTTCCCAAACTCCATTTTTTCAGTACTGTTTTTTATGGTCAAAGTACTGTGTGTGTGACAGTTCGTTCACAATAACGCCGCTGTCTTTTTCTCCTTGGTTTGGAGAGTTCCATTTACCAAAGACACAAGACATGTTTCATTCAGAACCCTCCCGTGTTGTAAGGCTCTCTGACCGCTTCCTGGTTACGTCACTTCGCGTGTGGTGAGCCTCGGCCAATCAGGTGCTAGGTCACAGTGACGCGTTATGCCTCCAATGCGGTCCTCCAATTACAGACGTGGTCATGATTCAAAGCGCAGAACCAAAACATATAAACAGAGATGTTACTCTTTCCTTTCATTTGTTCTTCGCTGTTTTCATTTTTTTCACTGCTTACAATGGCTAGACGTGGCTTCAGTTTCAGCACCCCCGAGACTCCTCAGCCGGGACGTGGGCTGGGAGATCCAAACACCCCAGAGAGTCCCGCAAGGCAAAACAAGATGCTACTTACAGCTATCTCTAGCTTATCTCATCAGTTGAGTGAGTTCGCTGCCGATGTGTCCCGGGATCTTAAGGCGATCAACGAGAGACTACAGTCTGTGGAAGATCGACTTACTCAATGTGAGTCAAACGGCTGCTCGACAGAGGAACTGAAGAGAAAGAGGTGGCTGCACAATCCTAAAATCACGGTAAGTCTAAATTCTTCTAACGACATAACCCATGCTTTCATTTGGCAGAACCAGTGTAATTTTTGTAACAAAGCATTTTTACTGGTATTTTGTAGGAGGCAGTCCATCGGCTACACAACTCTGAGGCAAACTGTAGGCATTATGACCTGGAGCAAGGGTACGGATGAAAGATATTGGCTAACATGCACTCTGTTGTTTCAGAAGCAAATTAACACGTTGTTTTAACTCTGTACTTTTTGCCTCCACAGATTAAGCTTGCCATATAATGAGACGGTCATTTTTAGTGTGAGCACTGTCCATAAGCCCAGAATTGCGCGATGAAGGCCTGAATAAAAATGACTTTGTTGGTAAGTATTTTTCACTGTGGTGTTGTTATTTAGTTGTTATTACATTTTGTTGTCACCATGTTGTTCTTAATTATGTTTTTGCTATTTATCTGTGTAGTTATGTTTGGTTGTTTGTAGTTTTTAACAAACCCATTCACTTTTTTCTAGTTGCCTGCAAGACATACTACAAGACTGTGCGTAGAACTTTCCAGTACAGCCAGCCAGAGCTAGCAAGTGTGGCTGCAGCTAATAAAATCTCAGCCCGGAGTCACCAGAGGAGGAAGAGGGTAAGACAGATTAGAATTAAATTCGTTTTACTTATTTCTGTTGCATTACTATAAACTGTAATGATGTACATGTTTATGCTTATTATATGTAACAATTGTGTTTTCAGCTCTTGGAGGTGAGGCAAAGTGTACTGGCTGCGAACGAAGTGGACTTCTGGAGGGGAATCACCGCTGACATGATATCACATGAAGAAGACGGTTCCGTTGATGGAGTCTCGGGGTGGATTGTGAGACCTCCATCTTTCCGTAGCCAGGAGCTCTGCAATCTGTGTGCTAAGCTGCAGGTAAGACTAGAAGCCAGTTCAAAGTATGCCGCACTGCATCACTGGCATCTGCGAACTGGGCTGCCGTCTAAGAGAACGCCACCGCATACCTATGACCCCGAGGCAGCAAAAAGACATTTGATGCCAAAAGTGATGCCATGAAGATAATCTCTGGCTACTTTTTTGTGTGTTTATATTTTCTATGTCTATTTAATAAAACTCTACATTTTATCAACATGATATATATCATGTCTCAGCCAATCACAGATGATCTTTCTGTTTTGAAAATTGTGCTTTCATCCAGTAGATACTGTAGAACATTCAAGATGGTTTCATATGCTAATTCACATTTGGCACCTTGTACCTCCACACACCTCCCTCCCCATACACACCATGGTATGATTCCGACTGTTTCTGTCACTTGCGAACGGGAACTTCCCAGGCTGTGAATTGTCGATAACTGCCAGTGATTAGAGAAGTCATCAGGCATTCACGGGGACGAAAATCTGCCTTTTCATGCAGTGATGGCTGCATTAGTTGCCACAGAGAGGTACCTGTGGCTTAACTTAACAGGGATTAAGGACAGAGATAAGTCCTTTCCCCTAGATGCCCAAGTTTCGCCTCAGGGCCTGTTCGGCGATGCAGTGACCAAGAGGTGTAGCACCAGTCGGCGACGTTTAGGGAATTTATCCCTCAGTGAACAGCCTGGGCCATCTTCCAGCTGCATCTGCCCCCCCAGCTCACTCAGAGCAGAAAGAAGGGCTAGTGTGGTGACCCATACCCCACGTTAAAGTCTAGGGAGGCCAGCCAGCATGCTCAGGCCCAGGCCTGTCAGGCGAAACCGGACCTTAGGTCTGTCGTCTCTTCCAAGAGGGCCAAGAAGGAATCCTGATGCCCGAGGTCTAGGGTTCCTAGGAGCGTTCTCCCTATAGCGGTTTCTCCTACCTTCTGCCCTGCCGCCTCTGGCATCTTGGGGGTCAGTACGGTAGCAGTAGGCTCAGTAGCATGTTACCCTACAAGATTGAGACTTGAGTATTTTGTTGTTCCCAAGGAAGATTGGGAGCTGCATCCAATTTTGGACCTGCGGGCTCTGAACTGTGCACTGAAGATGTTCAAGTTCAAGATGCTCAAACTCAAACTTATTGCATCGCAAATCAGGTCTGAGGACTGGTTTGTGATGATAGATCTCAAAGATGCCTATTTTCATGTAGGTATTCTGCCAGAACACAGGAAGTTCCTTAGGCTTTCAGGGTGAAGCATTTCAGTATTGTGTTCTTCCTTTTGGTCTAGCCCTGTCATCATGCACATTTACAAAGTGGTCTCCAGGGTGTACTGAATTACCTGGACGACTGGCTCATTCTGGGCCAGTCAAAGGCCATGGCGGCCAGTCATGGAGATGCTGTGCTTGCCCATATCAGGTGTCTAGGCCTCTTGTTCAACCCAGAGAAGTGTGTACTTTCTCCTTCTCAGTGAACCACTGAGGGTAGTTTGGGATTCCACCACGATGCAGGCATATCTGTCTGCTGCTCGGGTGGCTTCCATACTGTCCACTGTGAAAGCTATTTGGCTAGACCAAAGCCTGTGGTAGGCCTCATGGCAGCAGCAGCAAACATTAACCCTTTGGGTCTGCTTCACATAAGGCCATTCCAGCTGTGGCTCAGGGGTGCGGGCTTTCATCCCCGCAGGCATCCCCTCATTGCCGTAAGGGTTACACGCCACAGCCTTCGGACCGTTCTGTGGAAAACACCCTGGTTTCTGACCTTGGGTCATCATCATCATTGCAAGACTCTTTTGATGGTTGCAAGTCATCATTGCAAGACTCTTTCTACAGACACCTTGCTTTCGGGCTGGGTAGTGGTCTTGGAAGGCTGCCCCATCTAGGGTCTCTGAGAGGGCCCTCATCTCTCATGGCACCTAAATCACCTGGAGATGAGGGAGATGTGTTTCTAGCATTGAAACACTTTCTCCCACACCTCAGGGGCTACCATGTGTTGCTGCACACAGACAGCACTACAGTATTTTCTTAGGCCCGGGGAGTGGCGTCTCCATCCACAGGTGGTGGAGAGCATCTGGAAGATTTGCGGAAGTGGATCTGTTCGCCTCTAAGTAGTTGACCCACTTTCCTCTGTGGTATTCCCTCTGGGCCTGGATGCTCTGGTACAGACGTGGTGAGGCCATGCCTGTATGCCTTACCCCGGTAGCTCTGCTCCAAGAAGTCCTAGCCAGAGTGCGCCATGATCAAGTCCACCTTTTTCTAGTGGCTCCTCACTGGCCTGTGTGGAATAAAAATTCTACTGTACTCACTACTAAAATCTGACTCCAGCTCCACACCGACCCGACAGCTCAGTCTAAGTGAGACTCATAGTTAGTTAGGCCTCAAAACTAAATAAGCCAATCAAGCAGACTAGATGAATGTAGATAAGGATTTTATTTTGTAATCAGCGCTGACACAAGAATTGAGATGCTCACACATGAACGTCCCAACAACCTCTCCCTGGGGAACTCCAACTACAGCCTTTATATACATTTCCCTTATCTTCCCAATGCAACACGTCACTGGTTCTTTGCCTAGACAATCCCGCCCAACTTTCTTTTTGGACCTTTTAGATTCTTTTTTTTACACCATTATCTTTGAATTTACAACTTTTCGAATACCATTATAATTAAACTTCCCTAAATCATTATATTAAAAATTGGGCGTTTCCACCCCCACCAGTGGGATTGTCTTCGGCCTCACTCTCGCCAATACCTCATTCTTCTTCAGGAGACAACATGGGTAAGTTCTCAGTCCTTCAGGGGCCAACACCCTTTCTTTTATTTTTCTACATTACACTCTACGCTTCACGGCTTTTCTGATTTATCTGCTGTCTTCTACGTATGTACTCTAGATATTTCGCCTGGTACCACCATTGCCATCCAGCACGCGCTGCGCTTACTTCATGATGAGATCACTGCCGCTCAAGGTACCAGTGGAGCGAAGATTGACCATAATAATCTAGGGTACGTCTCTGCCATTGATTGGTCCAAGTTTGGAAAGCCTGGTACCGCAGAGAAAGCCTGCCAGACTGACATCATTGATACAACTATTTGTTCTTCAAAGCCCTTGCAGCCTGTGTGCAAGGCCCGTGACAGGCCAACATGCCGTGTTAAACCTTATATTGTTCTTAAGCTCAAACGACCTAACGAATAAACCTTACCTGAGAACTCAGTCCTGCTGTCCCCTGATTATTTCACACTACATCAAACACACACCTCATACATATATCCTCATTTACAAAATTATCTCCCACACCTGCTTGAGTTTGGTTTGTGGACCTTGTCTCCCTCCTAGATGGCACTCCTTGGGAGATTTCTGTCAGGAAAGATCTCCTCTCTCAGGTGCAGGGGGCAGCCTTACACCCCCACCATGAGATGTGAAAGATCTGGGTCTGGCCCCTGAGAGGAACAGTTCCTAGGGGCAGGCCTCTCATCAGAGGTAGTGGAGACTCTGTTGAATGCTAGGGCTCCATCCACTAGAAAGCTGTATGCTCTGAAGTAGGGGCTTTTCGCCTC